>NC_051846.1:158638981-158653366 GCF_002237135.1 Teleopsis dalmanni | reverse complement strand
TAGTTATATTAGTTCTATTCTGTTCAGTGTTTTGGTAAAGCCATTCAATGGGCAGCATAAGGAATTTTTTTTTAATTCTTTCCAGTATTTCTCCATTACTGGGATCTGAAAGAATATGCTATTAAACAATACCAAAATATTTGTTGCAATTATATATTATATATATTTGTTTTCTTACATGGTCTTGTATCCAATTTCAAATTTTTTGCATACATATATGCCGTATTGCTGCTCATTAATGTATTTAAATTAATTACTAAAATTACAATTAAATTAACGAATACTAAAAATCCCAAACTGACATAAAATTTTTTATTTAACATTTTTTTAGCGATTTCAAATAAAATAAAATTGCTGATATCCTAAAAAGAGTGCAGCGACCGTCTTTGCCAATTGCTAATTAAATACTTATAATTCAGTAGTTCTGCAATTGCTTAAAACCCCAAAAGTAATCTAAACCAACATAAATTTGTCATTTTAAAACTGAACATTCTTATAAACCCACAGAATACCTTCAGTCCATAATTATTGAAATAGAGACGTAGCAAGTAACTTTCCCTAATTTGCACAGGTGTTTCGGGTTGTAAGTTATTTTCAGGCAGATACCATTCACATTCAATAAGTTATGCTTCTTCAAATTATACAATATATATTTTTTACTTAAGATATTATTTGAAATTATTGCAATTTTTTTCACAAAACAAAAAAAAACAAAACTCATTAAGCAATTGTTTTCCCCTCTACCATCCGGTTATGAATACGGATACGAGTATGACTTCAAGTCCCAATCATCAAAACGTCATCAATTAATAAGCAAATTTTTATACTACGTCATACATTCAACATATTTCATATGAATAATTTCTATTTTTATAAACATTTATTTAAGTAGAAATTTATTTAACTACAAACACACTTAACTGAAATACCAGTTAGGAAGAATAAAAGAGTATGACTTTTAGTCTCAATCATCAAAACGTCATCAAATAATTTGAAGTTCAGTTCAAAATAATGAAATAGTATTTTATTTGGAAACACAATTTTGTGTATATTAGTGATCCCGAAAATTATTCTGAATATTGAATAAATATTAGACGAATTCGAATAGCAAAGAAAAGACAGGAACAAAAATTGAATTAATTTATTGAAAGTTGGTTGACCGTACAACGATGTTTTGACGGACTCTCCGAATAAAAGAATTAGATAAAAGCTTACTAACATAACATCGATAGTGCAGCATTCATTAGCCACATTAGCCCATATTTAATAAATGATTTTCATAAACCTTCACCTATAAGGGATCTCTCATAAGAACTTTTCCATGAGCAATTTTCCAAAACGAATCTCCGATAACATAAAAACGCAATGCCGATATGCAGCTACAGTATGATGTTGAGCAGTAACCATAAGTCAAGATTATTTTTTTTCATTAAAAACTAGTGGCATGAGTTTGCCCAACAGTCTGTATGGCGATCAAAAGAGCCCAATTGTACCAATCCAATCCAGTCTAATCACTTTTAATTACACAAAGCCCTCTAAAGCTTTGTGAACAAAATCCCGAATTAAGTCTGGAGAAAAGCTCCAACAAGTTTCTTCTGTGCGCTGTTAAAGCTGGACAGTCACAAAGCGCAAATCAGTGAATTTTTCTAACACAGTGGAATTTGCGATTGGTACTGTTACTTAAACCAGGAAAACTACCTGACCAAACATCACCATATATGCTGCTATGCATGTTGAACACAATAGAGAAGTTTCTCGAACCTGAAAGATAGTACGGTTTCTATGACTATGACACAGACAAAGCAAGAAAATAGTATCGGGTCTCTGGCGGGATTCCATAAGGATCAGTTTTTAGACTTACACTGTCATTCCACTAGTGGTGATAGGCAAAAACTTTACTATTTAGAAGTAAAATAGATTGACGTAGCAGCAAGAACACGACGATAGCTTAAAATTGCAGGATTGGATTTGGTGATTCAAAAAACAGATGCGGTACTGATAACCACAAAAAAAGCAAAAGAAGATGAAATTTATAATTAGTGGGCTTAAAATATATCACAAGAAGCAAAAAATACCTTAGAGTCATGATCGATGTAAGACAGAGCTTCAAATTATGATTTTAGTCGTTACTTAGAATTGTACAAAATCAGAGCGATACTTACATTAAGGAAATTATTTTTTATTCACCACACAAGCTATATAAAGAGACAATGTTTTCGTTTTAAATGAAATCAATATTTTGATGTAATTTGAACATGAATTTTGATGTGACGGTTTCTAAAGAAAGTTCAATTCATAAAAAACTCTCATAGACCGTTTGAATAAATTTTTATGAAATCGCAAAATATTATCATCCAATATCGTTAAATTCATTGTACGCTGGTCTACTGGGTCCCGATAATGTTGTAATTGAGCGAGAGTGGAATTTATGTGCAGTGGACCACAACCCAACCATTTGAAGCAATAATGATGGTGTAGCATTATAGCATAATTTGTATTATGTAAACATTTTGTTCCCAAACCAACGTCCAAGTGTTTTTCGACTCTCCGAACATGTTGTAGCATATGAAAGTATTTCGGAATAATTAAATCAGTTCCCTCTTTTTCATAATTTGGAAAATAAATGTTTTGAAAGCATAGACTCACATGAGTTTGGCAACCTGGACGTTTATGCTCTTCAGCATATTCAACAATATCATACCATGATGTCCAATTACCCAGTGGCATGATTACTTCATCCAAATCAATACAAGCCACATAATCATATTTATATAAATTTCTATAAAAACAATCGTTGTATGGCAACAGTTCGTTCAACACCTTATTAAGATAGTGATGCTTCATAATATAACGCATAATATAAGGAAACACAGGTTCACCACGTGCATAGGAATGAGGATATACCCTTAAGAAACCTTGTTCCTTATAATAATCTATTACTTTGGTAACATTCGGATGTACTGTTATTGAGTAAGCAATTACTTCTTGAGCACCAAGTATGCGCATCATTTCCATCCATTCTACCAAGCGTGCGGATATATCAACAAATGGAAACACCAAATTCTTCAAACAAACAGCAAAACCACCTTTCGTGATATTTCGTGTTGGTGATTCATATATAACTTTCAAGTGATTTGTAGCTCTTTCGCATTCCTCAGCAACAATGGATACACTTTGTGGTACTTCAGAAACCTTATTCCTTGGTAGCACACATGTTATCAAAAATGGATACAAAACATTTGGATTACCACCCCAATACTTAAACCAAATTGGAAAGTATTTTGTTATGGGCACAATAAAAGGTTCCTTTTGCTTTTCATACCACAACTGGCAGTAACTTGTGGGAAATTTCTCTTCAATTTGATTCACCATCGCCAAAACTCGTATTACTGGATGATCTGGAAAGGCAGTTCGATTGTCATAGTATGCTCCGAACAGTTCAAAAGTCACATTTAAATTTTCAAATTCCTGATAAAAATTATTATGAAACTTTATATGCAAAATATTGGGATATTGAGCGCAGGTAGAATTTATGCCATAACCCTTATCTTTATTTTGTATATAAAGTTGAAACGGCAAATTGTGCAGTTCTTGATCAACACCTTCAATCATTTGCTCGATTGTGGGCTCTAAATAAAATTCATTAAAAATTCTCATCTTATCAAATGTCGAGTTTTTTATTTACCTCGCACTAGGGTATCCAATTTCAAATGTTCCGGATATATGGGATTAGAAATACTATCCACATACCAGGCGATTGAGAAAATAAAAAGTTCCACTAGAATGACGACTGCCAAAATATAAAAACAGCGCTGAGGAAACATTTTGTTTAAATAAACTTAATCAAATAGTATATGCAAAATAAATTTTAAGTCCACTGTTAATTTAAAACCTTTTGGCTACATAGCAAATATAATTGACGAGAAATTTTTAAAATAAACACAACTAAAATGTAAAAGTTTCTTAATTAAAAATATTACTACTATTAAAAAATAACAAAATGTTATAAAAATCAATGCTTTTTTGATGCTATCATAAACAAAGTATGGAGTATTTAGAAGGGATGACGGTATACTGCAACTTATCGACCAAAGCACTTATAGAGAGAGTCTCTGAAATGAACTTGTTTAATTTTACAGCTATCAACATCTCTAACTATATCTTTAATTCCTACACATCGAATCTTATTGGGTTCAATGAAAGCTGAAATGAGCTAATGTACAAAACTTTCTTTCTACATTTCACAAAATATCTGAGTATTAAATCTATATTGGCCTTAAAAACACAAAAAAATTAAGATAATGTTCTATAGACTATGTCTATATATACGGCGAGACATTGAATCAGCTTAAGCTCGTTCGAAGTGTTTTAACCAAAATTACTGATGTGAAGATTGCTGCCTCTAAAAGCTGCATGTTTCTTCTGTTTCAAATTCATAAGCTCTTCCCTTACGACGAATATTCTTACTACATACATCATTCAAGTTATTATTTAGTTTTTTTGGAGACGCTTACTTGCTAGCCCTGTTCTGTCTAATTGTTATATGAACAGAATACTTTCTATGAAACAATATTGTGGAATATAACACAATGACTACAAATTGTGCTGTAGTAATGTCCTATGTCTCACTAGAACGACTTAGACATACCAAATGGCATATGCAATAAAGTTTAGGTAGTATGTAAACAGTAAAATAATACATTTTAAACCTAAACAAAAAACATTTGCATTAAACGGACCTAACCAAACTATTAGTAAAGTGTATATATTCTGTGTATATAAGTATTTGTTTATCACTGTCTCAGGTGGACAGTGAAAGACATAAAGAATGTGCTTATTTGTTATAGCCCCATGTAATCTTTGTCTAGAATGATTACTTCAAGGAAGGCATATTCAATTATCTATGGCCAACAAAGAAAGATTTGTTGTATTTATAGTTTGCTGTGATAACCTGAATCACGCATAAAACTGAATAGAGGAGGGGCCTGTCTTCAAATATCTCTAATATAATTCTGAAGTTTCAATAAATATTTTAATTTCGTATAACAAAATAAGTTCTGCCAAATTAAATTTACACTTCCAGGAAACACTACGCATTCAAAATAAATATAATACGAAATATAAATTAGATTATCCTTAGTTATACTTCATACTCATTAATAACCTAAAATGAGAAAAATTATTGTCCTCTCTGTCTCGCTCTTGTCTCTCTCCTCTCCCTTTCTATCTCTCCACACTTGTCTATTCTACTTTATCCATATTCTTTTCGCTTTCTTGTTCTCTAATCTCTCATTTTTTTTCCTACTATCTTCTACTTTCTTTCTCTTTTGCTATCTGTTTTCTCTTTATTTTTCTCTATGCATTTTTCTCTCTCTCTCTTTTTCTCTTTTAATTCTTTTTTTTTCAATATTTCTGCCCATTTTTTATTCCCTCATAAGTTAATTATTAATAAATTTTTATATAAATTCTTAACGTTTGGTTCGATTCTTATTATTTTATTGTTCCGGAAAATATGTGTCTCCTTTATAAACCAAATGAATTTATTATTTTCATTAAATTGCAAAACCCGTTGTTATATATTCAGATTATTTATGGAATTATAAGAAAACAGTTATCAAAACAATACTTGATATAAATTTTTTGATTTCTATTGATGAGCTGCCTTTTGTTTTTAATATAATTGTGATAATAAAAAATTCTCTCGGAATAAGAATTAATTAGCAAATATAATTTTATACATAATTAAAATAATAAACCTAATGGTAAAGGCTAGTGCCGTAAATGGGTTATAAAACACAACACTTTGGTCAGGTGTTGGAACTATAAAATCACATTAATACTGCATATGAGGGTCACTATTTGTATTTTAAGTCTTCGTAACACTGATTATTGTCAGGTGTCATCTGGCTTTTGGTTACGAAAGTTTGGCCTGTTTCCTTAATTAAACACGACCTACCTTAGACTTAATGTCAAAAGAGCTTTGTGTTCGAGTGTTCGCGAAAAAATGGAATTAACGCGATAGAGTTTTCATGCGATGATTTATTACGATTTTCGACGTGGATTATAAAGACAAGAATACATCTGTCAATTTACTTCCACATTTGGCAATGGAGCTCCATCTTTTGCCACAGTGAAATGCTGGTACAATGATTTTAATCATGGCCGCAATTCGCTCGCACAGTTTGGACGAAATTCGTGAAAGTCATCCAAAATCAGTTGTTGTGCCAGAAATCATTGATGCTGTGCAAAAACTGATAATGCAAGATCGCCATGCGACATACTATGAGGTTGAGGAAACCGGAGGTATTAGTTCCATCAGGATATATAAAATATTGCATGATCATTTAGCCGTGAGAAAAGTTTATTCTTGTTGGATCTCATCCCCCATTATTTGACAAAATCTCAAAAAGATGCTTGTGTCAATTGGTGCGCACAAATGCTCAAGAAATACAATGGCGGTACTTCAAAGATGTATATAAGATTCTACGAGTTAGAGGTGACGAATCATGGATATTTGCATATGAGCCGAAACGCAAACAGCAGTCAATTGCATGGGTGTTTCAAGTTGAACCAAATCTAACAAAAGGCGTTCGAGGTCGAAACACTTCGAAACAAATGGGCGCTTGTTTTTTCAGGAAAACTGGTCATGTTGCAACTATACAGATGATTAATTTCAAATGGTATACAATCATTTGTTTATCGTAAGTCTTCAGTAAGAAGACTCACTGCATTGTCTTTTCCATCATCGAGTGCTTACACATGTCGTCTAATAACCGACTACTCGCATTTAAACATTCCAAAAATCGAATTGATGGATAATCTTCCGTACAGTCGTGATTTAGCACCCAATGACTTCGTATTGTTCCCGACCGTCAAGAGTTAATTAAGTGGAGAACGATTTTTGTCGGCGAAAGAAGCCGCTGTTGCATTTAGAAACCAATTTTTGGAGGTGTCTTAAGAAGATTTAAAAAAATGCTTTGACAAATGGTTCTAACGCGTGCAAAAGTGTATTTATCATAAAGAAGAACACTTTCTAAAACAATAAATCAATGTTCAATTAACAGTTTAAAATTTTTTATTATTATTACGTTCAAAATATAAGTAGTAACCCTCGTAATCCAATTTAATTCAAGCACAAGTTAAATTCAAGCCATAATTTTTATTCCTATTTTTTTCATAAAGTTCATGTGGTAACATTGGTAATTCTTCACTGATGCCTTTAACCATTTCCTCAAAGCTTGACTCTGGAAAATTCTTTATATTACCCTAAGTCTATTGACAAAAAAAATTTTTTATTAATTTCTACTACGGTATCCAAATTTAGTTCTTGGTGAGACATAGTTTTAATTATCTTCGAAATGATATTTGTAAAGACAAAAATCATTAAACTGATAACTAAAAGCAATAGAGAAGGGAAAAGAAACGAATTTTAAGGCGAAAAAAGAAAGAAGTAGAAAGACGTGAGAACGAAGAGCTTGAAAAGCTTGGCGACAGGAATATGGCTCCTGCAAGAATGAAAATGGTTATCTAGTGAAAAATATCCAAAACATGCTTATAGAGATCACTTCACGAACCTACTAAGTGGCGGTAGTAGTGATGTGACTAAAAGCGAAGAAGATCCGGAATTAATCATCCCGCCTCCCGAACATAAGAAGCTTAAACAGCTATAATGCGGCTCAAAAGCAACAAAGCTACAGGTGCCAATGGTTTACCGGCTGAGTTGTTTAATGCTGGTGGTGTGAAAGTATTTGTTTGTTTGAGATCCAGCGTAAGCACCAAAAATGACGTCAGCCTAGAGATTCAACGAAGAGCCACAGACTTACTTCGAGCTAAGTAAGCAATTAAGAAATAAAACCGTCTCATGACAAATAAAAATCAATTACTAATAGTGATGTGAATGAGCTATACCACGACATTAACATATTTAAGCGCAAAAAACTTTATAGGATTCGCTGTATAGGTCAGGTCGTCCAAATGGAAGAAAGTGATCCAGCTAGAAAGGTGTTTGACTCAGTACCAGCTTATGGAAAACGCTGTAGACGACGTCCGCATTTTCGGTGGAAGTGATCAATAATTTGGAGATGCTCGGTACTACCAACTGGCACAGCAAGCCAATGATCGAGCTGGTTGGCGGAGACTATTCGACGAGACCAAGGACAGGTCACGACTGTAATGGCCAAATAAGTAAGTAAGTACATTAGTCATTAATTATAATTATACAAAGTTAAAGCGATACTTTCATCAAAAAAAATCTTTTTTTTTTATTAACTACACAAACTATATACGAAAATAGTTTCTTTTCAAATGAAATTCTTTCGATGAAATCATTAACACATTTCGATGTAATTTGAACATAAATTTCGACTATTTCTAAATAAAGTTCAATTTGTAAAAAACTTCCATAGAACGTTTGATTAAATTTTTATGAAATCGCAAAATATTATCATCCAATACCGTTAAATTCTTTGTACGCAGATCTACTGGGTCCCGATAATGTTGTAATTGAGCGAGAGAGGAATTTATGTGCAGTGGACCACAACCCAACCATTTGAGGCAGTGATGACGGTGTAGCGTTACAGCATAATTTGTATTATGTAAACATTTGGTACCGAAACCAACGTCCAAGTGTTTTTCGAATCTCCGTACATGTTGTAGCATATGAAAGTATTTCGGAATAATTAAATCAGTTTTTTCTTTTACAAATTTTGGAAAATAAGTGTTTTGAAAGCATAGACTCACATGAGTTTGGCAACTTGGACGCTTATGCTCTTCAGCATATTCAACAATATCATACCATGATGTCCAATTACCCAGTGGCATGATCACTTCATTCAAATCAATACAAGCCACATAATCATATTTATATAAATTTCTATAAAAACAGTCGTTGTATGGCAACAGTTCGTTCAACACCTTATTAAGATAGTGATGCTTCATAATATAACGCAAAATATAAGGAAACACTGGTTCACCACGCGCATAGGAATGAGGATATACCCTTAAGAAACCTTGTTCCTTATAATAATCTATTACTTTGGTAACATTCGGATGTACTGTTATTGAGTAAGCAATTACTTCTTGAGCACCAAGTATGCGCATCATTTCCATCCATTCTACCAAGCGTGCGGATATATCAACAAATGGAAACACCAAATTCTTCAAACAAACAGCAAAACCACCTTTCGTGATATTTCGTGTTGGTGGTTCATATATAACTTTCAAGTGATTTGTAGCTCTTTCGCATTCCTCAGCAACAATGGATACACTTTGTGGTACTTCAGAAAGCTTATTTCTTGGTAGTACACATGTTATCAAATATGGATACAAGACATTGGGGTTAGTGCCCCAATTCTTAAACCAAATTGGAAAGTATTTTGTTATGGGCACAATAATAGGTTCTTTTTGGTCTTCATACCATAATTGACAATAACTAATTGGAAATTCCTCTTCGGTTTGATTCACCATCGCCAAAACTCGTATTACTGGATGATCTGGAACGGCAGCCCGATTGTCATAGTATGCTCCGAACAGTTCAAAAGTCACATTTAAATTTTCAAATTCCTGATAAAAATTATTATGAAACTTTATATGCAAAATATTGGGATATTGAGCGCAGGTAGAATTTATGCCATAACCCTTATCTTTATTTTGTATATAAAGTTCAAACGGCAAATTGGGCAGTTCTTGATCAACACCTTCAATCATTTGCTCGATAGTGGGCTCTAAATAAAATTCATTAAAAATTCTCATCTTATCAAATGTCGAGTTTTTTATTTACCTCGCACTAGGGTATCCAATTTCAAATGTTCCGGATATATGGGATTAGAAATACTGTCCATATACCAGGCGATTGAGAAAATAAAAAGTTCCACTAGAATGACAACTCCCAAAATATAAAAACAACGTTTAGGAAACATTTCGTTTTAAAAAAGGTAATAAACGAGTATATACAAATTAATTTTTACTTCCGCAGTTGAATTGAAATCTACAATTCAAAATGTATCAAAATATAATTTATGAGAAAATTTTAAAACACACAAAACTAATATATAATAATTTCTAAATAAAAAATATTAACCGTATTGAAAAATCATTTTGACATAATAAGCAATGTATTTTTATTTTAGTTATGTGAATTTAATTTATTTTATCATATATTGTATCCTTATGGTTCTATCTCGAGGGGGAAAGGGTGTGAACATGTAAAGTATCTGATTTCATTTAACTTATTCCTTGTCTGATTCCTTGTCACTGTCCTTTCCAAGTCGACACACAGCTTCCACGCGTCCACCCCTGGATAACTACAATCATTCGTATATACTGATATATGCAGCAAAATCCTCCTCATGAATATATGTGATTATGTGTCGGGCTTAAAACCTACCATATAAAACCATAACTCCAATGAAAACGAAGAGTCAGCCCCGTATTAGAAAACCATTTACTCTTGTCGGCACACGTAAACGTTTTATGGTTTTTAAGTTCGATTTAAGAATATTCACCTGGAATGTCTAAACTCTTTACAGAGAATGTGCATCTATACAGGTGGTTAATGTCCTCAAGAAATATAAACCTGACATTACCGCCCTCCAAGAAATGCGACGGACGGGACAAGGATGCTCTAAAAAAGAACACTGTGACATCTAGTACAGCTGCCATACAATAAAGCACTAATTCAAAGTCGGATTTGTGGTAAGCCGAAAGTTGAGAAATTTAGTCTTAACCTTCACACCAATAAACGCAAGGCTTGTTGAAATCTACAATAAACCAACATTTTTTTCACATTAGGCTAATTTGCGCACACGCCCCTACGAAAGATAAAGATGACGACACCAAAGAAACTTTCTATGAACAGTTTGAACAAGCATATGAACGTTGTCCTCATTCTGTCGAAGTAAATTTAATCTTACCGGAAATACTACGCATTTAAAATAAATATGACACAATATATAAATTAGATTATCCTCAGTTATACTTTGTACTCATTGAAAACCTATGATGAGAAAAATTATTGTCCTCTCTCTCTCCCTCTCTCTTTCTCACTCTCCACAGTTGTCTATCATACTTTATCCATATTCTATTCGCTCTTGTTCTCTCGTCTTTAATTTTTTTTCCTCTACCTTTGTTCATCTTTTACTATGTCTTTTTATCTCTTTCTTTTTTTCTTTTCCGTTTTCTAAACGTTTATTCTCTCTTTTTCTATACATATTTTTCTCTTTTTTATTCGCTTTTTTTCAATTTTTCTACCCGCTTTTATTTTTTTATTCTCTTATAAATTAAGTCATTAATAAGTAAATATTTATATAAAATCTCAACGTTTGGTTAAATTGTTGGATTCTTATTATTTCATTATTCCGGAAATGTGTCTCATTTATAAACCAAATGTATTATATTCATTAAATTTCAGAAATACTTATTAGATTATGTATGGAATTATATAAAAACAGTTATCAAAATAATATTTGATAAAAATTTTCTGACCGAGCCGATGAGCTTCCTTTTGTTTTTAATATGGTTGTGATAAAAAAAAACACTCTTGGAATAAGAATTAATTAGCAAATATAATTTTAATATAATAATAATAATAATTAACATATTTTTTTTATATTTTTAAGGCTATAAATGGATTATGAAATACGAGCCTTTGGTCACGTGTTAGTACTACAAAATTACATTATTAATATCCAATTTAATTTTCGTTTATTGCCTTCTTAAAAAAATCCAATTCCTCAAACACTTTTAAAGAGCGTTTCACTAAATTTTCCTTAAAACGCCAAATATTAGAATCCAACACAGTTAAATTCAAAGTATTCTTATCGTCTGGATCACGATAATGTTGAAGTTGTGCATCAGTAATATTTATTTCCAGTCCACCACAACCCAACCAATCCATACTGTAGTGATTGTGAAGTGTTAAAGCATAATTTGTGCTGTGTAGACATTTCGTGGCCCAGCCAACAGGCATGTGCTCCTTAACTCTCTTTACATGTTGTAGCATATGAAAATATTTCGGAATATCTGTCGAAAAAGTACTCTGAACAAGTGGATAATATGTATTTCGAAAACAGATATCAGCGAAAGTCTCACAATTTGGACTTTCGTATTTTTGAACATATTCAACAATATCATACCAAGACGTCCAATTACCCAGTGGCATAATCACTTCGTCAGTATCGATGCCAGCCAAGTAATCATATTTATATAAATTTCTATAAAAGCAATCGTTGTACGGAAACATTTCGTTCAACACCATATTTAGATAGTCTTTTTGCATAATAAAACGCTGAAAATTGGGAAAAACTGGTTCACCACGTGCATAAGAATGGGGATATACTTTAAGAAACCCCGTTTCTTTATAGTAATCCATTACTTTTGTTGCATTTGGATGTACTGCAAGTGAATAAACAATTACTTCTTGTGCACCAAGTATTCGCAACATTTCCATCCACTCTACCAAACGTGCGGATGTATCTGCAAATGGAAAGACCAAATTCTTCACACAGACCGCAAAACCGCCTTTCGTTCTATTTCCTACTGGTGGTTCATATATAACTTTTAAATGATTTGTAGCTCTTTCGCATTCCTCAGCAACAATGGATACACTTTGTGGTACTTCAGAAAGCTTATTTCTTGGTAACACACATGTTATCAAATGTGGGTACAAGACATTGGGGTTAGTGCCCCAATAATTATGCCAAATAGGTAGGTATTTTGTTATGGGCACAATAATAGGTTCCTTTTGCTTTTCATACCACAACTGACAGTAACTTGTTGGAAATTTCTCTTCAATTTGGTTAACCATACCCAAAATACGTATTACAGGATAATCTGGAACGGCTGTACGATTGTCGTAGTATGCTCCAAACAGTTCAAAAGTCACATTCAAATTTTCAAATTCCTGATAAAAATTACTATGAAATTTTATGCTAAGTAATTCGGGATATAAAGCACAGGTGGAATTCAAGCCATAATTTTCGTTTTTATTTTTTTCATAAAGTTCAAGTGGTAACATTGGTAATTCTTCATTGATGCCTTTAACCATTTCCTCATAGCTTGGCTCTGAAAGAGTCTTTATATTGAGTTAAGTCTATTGACAAAAAAACTTTTTACCTCGTATTACGGTATCCAATTTAAGCTCTTGGGGAATTATAGTTTTACTTACTTTAGTTTTGATATTCGTGCAAGCAAAATTCAATAAAATAATAGCTACTAAATTTATAACAGTTATAAAAGCCAAGATTTTGAAACGACGACTGGTAAACATTTTACTTGATTTATTTGTATTTTAATAGAATTTCACTTTTGGAAAAATGCACAGAAATTTTATTATGTGATCAGTTGCACAGCCCAAATTGATCAAACAACTCGATCTGAATATTGAATATATTAAACTAATTTCATAGCAATCAATTTGCATATTCTATACATTAAAATAATGTTAGGAATAGACAAAACAATTAAGTTGATTAATTTGTCAGCAAAATAATTTTTTTTTTATCATCAGTTTGTTTTTATCATAAGATATAAGATACACTGACAAATTTAAACAGTACATTTATTGAAAGTTTTAGATTTTTTGTCAGCACTTCATAAATTATGTTTAAATTTAAATTAAAGGTAATATACAACTTTTATGACGGTCTTGGTCCACCAATTACAAAATATTATCGGTTTTCTCATTGGTTTGTTGGCAAGAGCGAGTTGCATCTTAAGCATCGAAATTTTTGAACGAAACCACGTTTGTGTCCAGCATTCACCTACTGCAACCTCAGTGTAAACCGCACAAGTTTTTCGAAATGCATAGCTCATTTCTTCAGATATTAGACAAATTACAATACGACGTAAAGTTTCACCTTTCGAATAGCTCTTCGTTTGGCAAAATCACATTAGTACTGCCAGATATATGGGTACCAATACCATGCAGTGACAAAATTGTCAATATGCGCCCCTCCGAAATGGCTTGATACCCTTTTCAGAACATTATTGATATGATTATAATACGGCATGGACCGCTAATGATCACAATTGAATTAACTAACTATAGTAATTGGTTGTGGGTGTACAAATAGGAGTGATAAGTAGCAAAAACATAGAATAAGATGTTGTTTCAAGTACGAATCTTCAACCTTTCCCATCCAATTTTTTGGTCTCATTAATCTTCATTGATTATTGCAATGTCACAACAATCAAGTAGTAGACAACTTGAGGAGTCTGTAAAAAGTAAAATAAACAAATATCAGAACACTGTTGCAAGACATTCAATAAAAGCAATGCTATAAAGCAATAGTATACTTGAAAAAACTTATGCACTGCAACGAAGGAGATAGTATAGAGTTCTAATGCAAAATAACTTCAAGGAACAATGCTATAAGGTGATGAACATTA
>NC_051846.1:158624831-158638881 GCF_002237135.1 Teleopsis dalmanni | reverse complement strand
AAGCAATTACTTCTTGAGCACCAAGTATGCGCATCATTTCCATCCATTCTACCAAGCGTGCGGATATATCAACAAATGGAAACACCAAATTCTTCAAACAAACAGCAAAACCACCTTTCGTGATATTTCGTGTTGGTGGTTCATATATAACTTTCAAGTGATTTGTAGCTCTTTCGCATTCCTCAGCAACAATGGATACACTTTGTGGTACTTCAGAAAGCTTATTTCTTGGTAGTACACATGTTATCAAATATGGATACAAGACATTTGGATTACCACCCCAATACTTAAACCAAATTGGAAAGTATTTTGTTATGGGCACAATAAAAGGTTCCTTTTGCTTTTCATACCACAACTGGCAGTAACTTGTGGGAAATTTCTCTTCAATTTGATTCACCATCGCCAAAACTCGTATTACTGGATGATCTGGAACGGCAGCCCGATTGTCATAGTATGCTCCGAACAGTTCAAAAGTCACATTTAAATTTTCAAATTCCTGATAAAAATTATTATGAAACTTTATATGCAAAATATTGGGATATTGAGCGCAGGTAGAATTTATGCCATAACCCTTATCTTTATTTTGTATATAAAGTTCAAACGGCAAATTGTGCAGTTCTTGATCAACACCTTCAATCATTTGCTCGATAGTGGGCTCTAAATAAAATTCATTAAAAATTCTCATCTTATCAAATGTCGAGTTTTTTATTTACCTCGCACTAGGGTATCCAATTTCAAATGTTCCGGATATATGGGATTAGAAATACTGTCCACATACCAGGCGATTGAGAAAATAAAAAGTTCCACTAGAATCACGACTGCCAAAATATAAAAGCAGCGCTGAGGAAACATTTTGTTTTAATAAACTTAATCAAATAGTATATGCAAAATAAATTTTAAGTCCACTGTTAATTTAAAACCTTTTGGCTACATAGCAAAATATAATTGACGAGAAATTTTTAAAATAAACACAACTAAAATGTAAAAGTTTCTAAATAAAAAATATTACTACTATTAAAAAATAACAAAATGTTATAAAAAGCAATGCTTCTTTGATACTATCACAAACAAAGTATGGAGTATTTAGAAGGGATGACGGTATACTGCGACTTATCAATCAAAGCACTTAGAGAGAGAATCTCTGAAATGAACTTGTTTAATTTTACAGCTATCAACATCTCTAACTATATCTTTAATTCCTACACATCGAATCTTATTGGGTTCAATGAAAACCAAATTGAGCTAATGTACTCACTTTTTTAATCGCAAAGAAATGAACATATAAAATGAACAAAACTTTCTTTCTACATTTCACAAAATATCTGAGTATTAAATCTATATTGGCCTTAAAAACAAAAAAAAATTAAGATAATGTTCTATAGCCTATGTGTACGGCGATACATTGAATCAACTTAAGGTCGTTCGAAGTGTTTTAACGAAAATTACTGATGTGAAGATTGCTGTCTCTAAAAACTGCATATTTCTTCTGTTTCAAATTCATAAGCTCTTCCCTTACGACGAATATTCTTACTACATACATCATCCAAGTTATTATTTAGTTTTTTTTGGAGACGCTTACTTGCTAGCCCTGTTCTGTCTAATTGTTATATGAACAGAATACTTTCGATGAAACAATATTGTGGAATATAACACAATGACTACAAATTGTGCTGTAGTAATGTTCTATGTCTCACTAGGACGACTTAGACATACCAAGTGGAATATGCAATAAAGTTTAGGTAATATGTAAACAGTAAAATAATGCATTTTAAACCTAAACAAAAAACATTTGCATTAAACGGACCTAACCAAACTATTAGTAAAGTGTATATATTCTGTGTATATAAGTAGTTGTTTATCACTGTCTAAGTATTTGTTTATCACTGTCTCAGGTGGACAGTGAAAGACATAAAGAATGTGCTTATTTGTTATAGCCTCATGTAATCTTTGTCTAGAATGATTAATTCAAGGAAGGCATATTTAATTATCTATGGCCAACAAAGAAAAATTTGTTGTATTTGTAGTTTGCTGTGATAACCTGCATCACGCATAAAACTGAATAGAGGAGGGCCCTGTCTTCAAATATCTCTAATATAATTCTGAATTTTCAATAAATATTTTAATTTCGTATAACAAAATAAGTTCTGCCGAATTAAGTTTACACTTCCAGAAAACACTACTCATTTAAAATAAATATCATACGAAATATAAATTAGATTATCCTTAGTTATACTTCATACTCATTAATAACCTAAAATGAGAAAAATTATTGTCCTCTCTGTCTCGCTGTTGTCTCTCTCCCTCTCCCTTTCTATCTCTCCACACTTGTCTATTCTACTTTATCCATATTCTTTTCGCTTTTTTGTTCTCTAATCTCTCATTTTTTCCTACTATCTTCTATTTTCTTTCTCTTTTGCTATCCATTTTCTCTTTATTTTTCTCTATGCATTTTTGTCTCTCTCTCTCTTTTTCTCTTTTAATTCCTTTTTTTTCAATATTTCTACCCATTTTTTATTCCCTCATAGGTTAATCATTAATAAATTTTTATATAAAATCTTAACGTTTGGTTCGATTCTTATTATTATTATTATTATTATTTGGTTCGATTATTGTTCCGGAAATTTTTTTTTTGTGTCTCCTTTATAAACCAAATGAATTTATTATTTTCATTAAATTGCAAAAACCGTTGTTATATATTCAGATTATTTATGGAATTATAAGAAAACAGTTATCAAAACAATACTTGATATAAATTTTTTGATTTCTATTGATGAGCTTCCTTTTGTTTTTAATATAATTGTGATAATAAAAAATACTCTCGGAATAAGAATTAATTAGCAAATATAATTTTATACATAATTAAAATAATAAGCCTAAGGGTATATTAACCTAAAGGTTAGTGCCGTAAATGGGTTATAAAACACAACACTTTGGTCGGGTGTTGGAACTATAAAATCACATTAATACTACATATGAGGGTCACTATTTATATTTTAAGTCTTCGTAACACTGATTATTGTCAGGTGTCACCTGGCTTTTGGTTACGAAAGTTTGGCCTGTTTCTTTAATTAAACACGACCTACCTTAGACTTAATGTCAAAAGAGCTTTGTGTTCGAGTGTTCGCGAAAAAATGGAATTAACGCGAGAGAGTTTTCATGCGATGATTTATTACGAATTTCGACGTGGATTATCAAGACAAGAATACATCGGTCAACTTACTTCCACATTTGGCAATGGAGCTCCATCTTTTGCCACAGTGAAATGCTGGTACAATGATTTTAATCATGGCCGCAATTCGCTCGCACAGTTTGGACGAAATTCGTGAAAGTCATCCAAAATCAGTTGTTGTGCCAGAAATCATTGATGCTGTGCAAAAACTGATAATGCAAGATCGCCATGCGACATACTATGAGGTTGAGGAAACCGGAGGTACTAGTTCCACCAGGATATATAAAATATTGCATGATCATTTAGCCGTGAGAAAGGTTTGTTCTTGTTGGATATCATCCCCCATTATTTGACAAAATCTCAAAAAGATGCTCGTGTCAATTGGTGCACACAAATGCTCAAGAAATACAATGGCGGTACTTCAAAGATGTATATAAGATTCTACGAGTTAGAGGTGACGAATCATGGATATTTGCATATGAGCCGAAACGTAAACAGCAGTCAATTGCATGGGTGTTTCAAGTTGAACCAAATCTAACAAAAGGCGTTCGAGGTCGAAACACTTCGAAACAAATGGGCGCTTGTTTTTTCAGGAAAACTGGTCATGTGGCAACTATACAGATACCACTACAGAAAAGTATAATGATTAATTTCAAATGGTATACAACCATTTGTTTATCGTAAGTCTTCAATAAGAAGACTCACTGCATTGTCTTTTCCATCATCGAGTGCTTACACATGTCGTCTAATAACAGACTACTCCCATTTGAATATTCCAAAAATCGAATTGATGGATAATCTTCCGTACAGTCGTGATTTACCACCCAATGACTTCGTATTGTTCCCGACCGTCAAGAGTTAATTAAGTGGAGAACGATTTTTGTCGGCGAAAGAAGCCGCTGTTGCTTTTAAAAACCAATTTTTGGAGATGTCTGAAGAAGATTGCAAAAAATGCTTTGACAAATGGTTCTAACGCGTGCAAAAGTGTATTTATCATAAAGAAGAACACTTTCTAAAACAATAAATCAATGTTCAATTAACAGTTTAAAATTTTTTATTATTACGCTCAAAATATAAGTAGTAACCCTCGTAATCCAATTTAATTCAAGCACAAGTTAAATTCAAGCCATAATTTTTATTTCTATTTTTTTCACAAAGTTCATGTGGTAACATTGGTAATTCTTCACTGATGCCTTTAACCATTTCCTCAAAGCTTGACTGTGGAAAATTCTTTATATTACCCTAAGTCTATTGACAAAAAAAATTTTTTATTAATTTCTACTACGGTATCCAAATTTAGTTCTTGGTGAGACATAGTTTTAATTATCTTCGAAATGATATTTGTAAAGACAAAAATCATTAAACTGATAACTAAAAGCAATAGAGAAGGGAAAATTAACGAATTTTAAGGTGAAAAAAGAAAGAAGTAGAAAGACGTGAGAACGAAGAGCTTGAAAAGCTTGGCGACAGGAATATGGCTCCTGCAAGAATGAAAATGGTTATCTAGTGAAAAATATCCAAAACATGCTTAACATTTATAGAGATCACTTCACGAACCTACTAAGTGGCGGTAGTAGTGATGTGACTAAAAGCGAAGAAGATCCAGAATTAATCATCCCGCCTCCCGAACATAAGAAGCTTAAACAGCTATAATGCGGCTCAAAAGCAACAAAGCTACAGGCGCCAATGGTTTACCGGCTGAGTGGTTTAATGCTGGTGGTGTGAAAGTATTTGTTTGTTTGAGATCCAGCGTAAGCACCAAAAATGACGTCAGCCTAGAGATTTAACGAAGAGCCACAGACTTACTTCGAGCTAAATAAGCAATTAAGAAATAAAACCGTCTCTTGTCAAATAAAAATCAATTACTAATAGTGATGTGAAGGCACTTGACATCACTATCTCTTACATGTCGGCGACGAGCATCGAATTAGATGAAACAATATGCTGTATGAGCTATACCACGACATTAACATATTTAAGCGCAAAAAACTTTATAGGCTTCGCTGTATAGGTCAGGTCGCCCAAATGGAAGAAAGTGATCCAGCTAGAAAGGTGTTTGACTCAGTACCAGCTTATGGAAAACACTGTAGATAATAATTTGGAGATGCTCGGTACTACCAACTGGCACAGCAAGCCAATGATCAAGCTGGTTGGCGGAGACTATTCGACGAGACCAAGGACAGGTCACGACTGTAATCGCCAACTAAGTAAGTAAGTACATTAGTCATTAATTATAATTATACAAAGTTAAAGCGATACTTTCATCAAAAAAAATTTTTTTTTTTTATTAACTACACAAACTATATACGAAAATAGTTTCTTTTCAAATGAAATTCTTTCGATGAAATCATTAACACATTTCGATGTAATTTGAACATAAATTTCGACTATTTCTAAATAAAGTTCAATTTGTAAAAAACTTCCATAGACCGTTTGATTAAATTTTTATGAAATCGCAAAATGTTATCATCCAATACCGTTAAATTCTTTGTACGCAGATCTACTGGGTCCCGATAATGTTGTAATTGAGCGAGAATGGAATTTATGTGCAGTGGACCACAACCCAACCATTTGAGGCAGTGATGACGGTGTAGCGTTACAGCATAATTTGTATTATGTAAACATTTGGTGCCGAAACCAACGTCCAAGTGTTTTTCGAATCTCCGTACATGTTGTAGCATATGAAAGTATTTCGGAATAATTGAATCAGTTTTTTCTTTTACAAATTTTGGAAAATAAGTGTTTTGAAAGCATAGACTCACATGAGTTTGGCAACCTGGACGCTTATGCTCTTCAGCATATTCAACAATATCATACCATGATGTCCAATTACCCAGTGGCATGATCACTTCATTCAAATCAATACAAGCCACATAATCATATTTATATAAATTTCTATAAAAGCAATCGTTGTATGGCAACAGTTCGTTCAACACCTTATTAAGATAGTGATGCTTCATAATATAACGCAAAATATAAGGAAACACTGGTTCACCACGCGCATAGGAATGAGGATATACCCTTAAGAAACCTTGTTCCTTATAATAATCTATTACTTTGGTAACATTCGGATGTACTGTTATTGAGTAAGCAATTACTTCTTGAGCACCAAGTATGCGCATCATTTCCATCCATTCTACCAAGCGTGCGGATATATCAACAAATGGAAACACCAAATTCTTCAAACAAACAGCAAAACCACCTTTCGTGATATTTCGTGTTGGTGGTTCATATATAACTTTCAAGTGATTTGTAGCTCTTTCGCATTCCTCAGCAACAATGGATACACTTTGTGGTACTTCAGAAAGCTTATTTCTTGGTAGTACACATGTTATCAAATATGGATACAAGACATTGGGGTTAGTGCCCCAATTCTTAAACCAAATTGGAAAGTATTTTGTTATGGGCACAATAATAGGTTCTTTTTGGTCTTCATACCATAATTGACAATAACTAATTGGAAATTCCTCTTCGGTTTGATTCACCATCGCCAAAACTCGTATTACTGGATGATCTGGAACGGCAGTCCGATTGTCATAGTATGCTCCGAACAGTTCAAAAGTCACATTTAAATTTTCAAATTCCTGATAAAAATTATTATGATACTTTATATGCAAAATATTGGGATATTGAGCGCAGGTAGAATTTATGCCATAACCCTTATCTTTATTTTGTATATAAAGTTCAAACGGCAAATTGTGCAGTTCTTGATCAACACCTTCAATCATTTGCTCGATTGTGGGCTCTAAATAAAATTCATTAAAAATTCTCATCTTATCAAATGTCGAGTTTTTTATTTACCTCGCACTAGGGTATCCAATTTCAAATGTTTCGGATATATGGGATTAGAAATACTATCCATATACCAGGCGATTGAGAAAATAAAAAGTTCCACTAGAATGACAACTCCCAAAATATAAAAACAACGTTTAGGAAACATTTCGTTTTAAAAAAGGTAATAAAATAGTATATACAATTTAATTTTTACTTCCGCAGTTGAATTGAAATCTATAATTCAAAATGTATCAAAATATAATTTATGAGAAAATTTTAAAACACACAAAACTAATATATAATAATTTCTAAATAAAAAATATTAGCCTTATTGAGAAATCATTTTGACATAATAAGCAATGTATTTTTATTTTAGTTATGTGAATTTAATTTATTTCATCATATATGGTATCCTTATGGTTCTATCTCCAGGGGGAAAGGGTGTGAACATGTAAAGTATCTGATTTCATTTAACTTGGTCCTTGTTTGGATACTTGTCACTGTCCTTTCCAAGTCGACACACAGCTTCCACGCGTCCACGCCTGGATAACTACAATCATTCGTATATACTGATATATGCAGCAAAATCCTCCTCATGAATATATGTGAATATGTGTCGGGCTTAGAACCAACTATATAAAACCATAACTCCAATGAAAACGAAGAGTCAGCCCAGTATTAGAAAACCATTTACTCTTGTCGGCACACGTAAACGTTTTATGGTTTTTAAGTTCGATTTAAGAATATTCACCTGGAATGTCTAAACTCTTTACAGAGAATGTGCATCTATACAGCTGGTTAATGTCCTCAAGAAATATAAACCTGACATTACCGCCCTCCAAGATGCTCTAAAAAAGAACATTGTGACATCTAGTACAACTGCCATACAATAAAGCACTAATTCAAAGTCGGATTTGTGGTAAGCCGAAAGTTGAGAAATTTAGTCTTAACCTTCACACCAATAAACGCAAGGCTTGTTGAAATCTACAATAAACCAACATTTTTTTTACATCAGGCTAATTTGCGCACACGCCCTAATGAAAGATAAAGATGACGACACCAAGGAAACTTTCTATGAACAGTTTGAACAAGCATATGAACGTTGTCCTCATTCTGTCGAAGTAAATTTAATCTTACCGGAAATACTACGCATTTAAAATAAATATCACACGAAATATAAATTAGATTATCCTCAATTATACTTTGTACTCATTGAAAACCTATGATGAGAAAAATTATTGTCCTCTCTCTCTCCCTCTCTCTTTCTCTCTCTCCACAGTTGTCTATCATACTTTATTCATATTCTATTCGCTCTTGTTCTCTCATTGTTCATCTTTTACTATGTCTTTTTATCTCATTCTTTCTTTCTTTCCCGTTTTCTAAACGTGTACTCCCTCTTTTTCTATACATATTTTTCTCTCAAAATCCCAACGTTTGGTTAAATTGTTGGATTCTTATTATTTCATTATTCCGGAAATGTGTCTCATTTATAAACCAAATGTATTATATTCATTAAATTTCAGAAATACTTATTAGATTATGTATGGAATTATATAAAAACAGTTATTAAAATAATATTTGATAAAAATTTTCTGACCGAGCTGATGAGCTTCCTTTTGTTTTTAATATGGTTGTAATAAAAAAAAACACTCTTGGAATAAGAATTAGTTAGCAAATATATTTTTAATATAATAATAATAATAATTAACATATTTTTTTTATATTTTTAAGGCTATAAATGGATTATGAAATACGAGCCTTTGGTCACGTGTTAGCACTACAAAATTACATTATTAATATCCAATTTAATTTTCGTTTATTTCCTTCTTAAAAAAATCCAATTCCTCAAACACTTTTAAAGAGCGTTTCACTAAATTTTCTTTAAAACGCCAGATATTAGAATCCAACACAGTTAAATTCAAAGTATTCTTATCGTCTGGATCACGATAATGTTGAAGTTGTGCATCAGTAATATTTATTTCCAGTCCACCACAACCCAACCAATCCATACTGTAGTGATTGTGAAGTGTTAAAGCATAATTTGTGCTGTGTAGACATTTCGTGGCCCAGCCAACAGGCATGTGCTCCTTAACTCTCTTTACATGTTGTAGCATATGAAAATATTTCGGAATATCTGTCGAAAAAGTACTCTGAACAAGTGGATAATATGTATTTCGAAAACAGATATCAGCGAAAGTCTCACAATTTGGACTTTCGTATTTTTGAACATATTCAACAATATCATACCAAGACGTCCAATTACCCAGTGGCATAATCACTTCGTCAGTATCGATGCCAGCCAAGTAATCATATTTATATAAATTTCTATAAAAGCAATCGTTGTACGGAAACATTTCGTTCAACACCATATTTAGATAGTCTTTTTGCATAATAAAACGCTGAAAATTGGGAAAAACTGGTTCACCACGTGCATAAGAATGTGGATATACTTTAAGAAACCCCGTTTGTTTATAGTAATCCATTACTTTTGTTGCATTTGGATGTACTGCAAGTGAATAAACAATTACTTCTTGAGCACCAAGTATTCGCAACATTTCCATCCACTCTACCAAACGTGCGGATGTATCTGCAAATGGAAAGACCAAATTCTTCACACAGACCGCAAAACCGCCTTTCGTTCTATTTCCTACTGGTGGTTCATATATAACTTTTAAATGATTTGTAGCTCTTTCGCATTCCTCAGCAACAATGGATACACTTTGTGGTACTTCAGAAAGCTTATTTCTTGGTAACACACATGTTATCAAATGTGGGTACAAGACATTGGGGTTAGTGCCCCAATAATTATGCCAAATAGGTAGGTATTTTGTTATGGGCACAATAATAGGTTCCTTTTGCTTTTCATACCACAACTGACAGTAACTTGTTGGAAATTTCTCTTCAATTTGGTTAACCATACCCAAAATACGTATTACAGGATAATCTGGAACGGCTGTACGATTGTCGTAGTATGCTCCAAACAGTTCAAAAGTCACATTCAAATTTTCAAATTCCTGATAAAAATTACTATGAAATTTTATGCTAAGTAATTCGGGATATAAAGCACAGGTGGAATTCAAGCCATAATTTTCGTTTTTATTTTTTTCATAAAGTTCAAGTGGTAACATTGGTAATTCTTCATTGATGCCTTTAACCATTTCCTCATAGCTTGGCTCTGAAAGAGTCTTTATATTGAGTTAAGTCTATTGACAAAAAAACTTTTTACCTCGTATTACGGTATCCAATTTAAGCTCTTGGGGAATTATAGTTTTACTTACTTTAGTTTTGAAGTTCGTGCAGACAAAATTCAATAAAATAATAAGTACTAAATTTATTACAGTTATAAAAGCCAAGATTTTGAAACGACGTCTGGTAAACATTTTACTTGATTTATTTGTATTTTAATAGGATTTCACTTTTGGAAAAATACACAGAGATTTTATTATGTGATCAGTTGCACAGCCCAAATTGATCAAACAACTCGATCTGAATATTGAATATATTAAACTAATTTCATAGTAATCAATTTGCATATTCCATACATTAAAATAATGTTAGGAATAGACAAAACAATTAAGTTGATTAATTTGTCAGCAAAATTATTTTTTTTATCATCAGTTTGTTTTTATCATAAGATATAAGATACACTGACAAATTTAAACAGCACATTTATTGAAAGTTTTAGATTTTTTGTCAGCATTTCATAAATTATGTTTAAATTTACATTAAAGATAATATACAACTTGTCTGACGGTCTTGCTCCACCAATTACAAAATATTATCGGTTTTCTCATTGGTTTCTCGGCAAGAGCGAGTTGCATCTTTGGCATCGAAATTTTTGAACCGGAATTGGGAAACCACGCTTGTGTCCAGCATTCACCTACTGCAACCTCAGTGTAAACCGCACAAGTTTTTCGAAATGCATGGCTCCTTTCTTCAGATATTAGACAAATTACAATACGACGTAAAGTTTAACCTTTCAAATAGCTGTTCGTTTGGCAAAATCACATTAGTACTGCCAGATATATGGGTACCAATACCATGCAGTGACAAAATTGTCAATATGCGCCCCTCCGAAATGGCTTGATACCCTTTTTAGAACATTATTGATATGATTATAATATGGCATGGACCGCTAATGATCACAATTGAATTAACTAACTATAGTAATTGGTTGTGGGTGTACAAATAGGAGTGATAAGTAGCAAAAGCATAGAATAAGATGTTGTTTCAAGTACGAATCCTCAACCTTTCCCATCCAAATTTTTGGTCTCATTAATCTTCATTGATTATTGCAATGTCACAACAATCAAGTAGTAGACAACTTGAGGAGTCTGTGAAATGTAAAATAAACACAGATCAGAACACTGTTGTAAGACATTCCTCAAAAGCAATGCTATAAAGCAATAGTAAACTTGAAAAAACTTGTGGACTGCAACGAAGGAGATAGTATAGAGTTCTAATGCAAAATAACTTCAAGGAACAATGCTATAAGATGATGAACATAATGGTTAGTCAATGTTGATAACTACGCCACCTGTGACTTGAATTTACTTATTTAATTTTGAGTTGCGAGAAATAACTGGACAATTAATATTAATAAAAGATCTACTCTCACTAATAATTATAACTTTTTCGTGGTCTTGACCACTTCACATTGTTCAATATAGTAATTTTACTAACTGGAGACTGTCCAAGATTAGATATGGTAACCAGTTATAGGATCCTTACTGCCAAAGTTGTTAGTTAAAGAGAAACGGTAAAATTTAATTGATTTGCTCTGTCACTACTCGACATTGAGATCTCCATTTTATGTCCATTAAAAGTCCTTTAGCTATGTTAGTTAACGTGCCAGGGTATTAGTACAAGTCTAACTCTTAACGTCGACATGAATATGTGAGATGAACTGCCACTGACATTTATAAATATATAGGCATAATCTTACTCCACAAACTACTTTTATATTATTATTATTATTATGTTAAAGCTATTTGAGCCAGTGCACTTTTATTCTCTATTACCTCGAGGTATCTTCGAAACTCCTCTTTACGCCTTGTCTGGATTATTGTTTATCACTTCATCAGATAATTGATGATAATTAATCAGATAATTAATTCAGAAATAATTGACCTCAGATCTGCATTTTTGATACTCAAAATTTATCTATTGTCTATTGTGAACATTTATTAGTCTATTAGTCTGTTAGTCTATAAAAAGTGTTTGCATTCTGCATTAAGTACTATAAGCAATAATTGCGGTATCATATATTATGATTTTAATTTTTAAATAGATATCAGAGCAAAAAAAATTAAATTAAAAATTAAAACTCTGTATTGCATTAAATCTTACTAATAATCTATTTAATTATCTGAACTTACTTCGGTGCAAATTGTTGCAAATGGTTCTAGAGAGAAATGTAGACTTAAGTAGAAAAGTAAATCGTTTACCAACTGGATGGATCTATCTAACCTTTGCTTTGTGCAAGGAATTGGCATTTTTTGTACTATATTGGGGTTTGTTGTTTTCTGTTGTGGGTTTTCTAATTGCTATTGCTATTATTATGCTGTGATTTATGGCTCCAAGAATACTGTGAGTTAAAAATGATTTCAGTTATTTTTATAGTTTTACTTTGTAAATAGTTTAGATTAATTTGAGTCTGCTAAATTTAAATTCACAACCTGCTTTTCTTCTAGATATATGTGTCAGGTAAATAACGGATAAAGTACAATCATTTTGGCTTCAAAGGTTTAATGAAATTTGTTTTTATTCTAAGAATAACGATATAATAAATATTTTCTTCTTATATATCCTTTCCCAAATTTCCTTCCTTCTCTCTCAAATAGATGGTCTTCCTTGAAAAAAAAGGGTTTTTTGTGTTTTGTATATATGTTAAATGATAATATATTTCAATTCTGTCTATTTGTATCAAAAACTGCAGTATATAGTCGTAATACATAAAATGAGTCTTATTACTCCCAAAAATGTTCTTGAAATAAAACTTAAACTGAAATAAAAAATGTTCGCATAAATGTTTATAAGTTTAAAATCATTGGCATGTATGCAATAAAAGCACAGTCTCGCAGTTATGTTCTAAGCCTAGTAATATACATACTATATGACTTGCCTACGAATCCCCAACTATTCTTAGATATTTATTTCACGGTATACGAAGCATATATATGGCTTCATATACCGTCAAATAGTACTTTTTTAGAAGTTTCGTAACATGTACTAGATTAGGAAATCATACTACTTAAAAAAAGTATTTACTAAAATCTTTGTCTAATTCTAAGTACTATGGAGGATAGTCTGGGTTACAGTCAATGTTTTTGTACTCTGCTGTCTTTAATGTCTCACTCACAACCAGTTATAGTTTTCGTCCGTAATATATAGGCAATCAATTTATCTGCTTCGTTCAAACGAACAAAACCTTGATATAAGAAAAAGATTTTATTATAATATTTATATTAAATTTTATTGCCGAATTAATAACATTTTTTTATTTATCTTAATAAATCAACTCAACTAAAATCAACTAAAATTTTTTATAAGTTGTAAGCACTTTTTATCCTTTTGTCATCCTTGAAAGAAACGAATTTCAAAGTATGTATCAGTTTATAATGAATGGAATTTTATTAATTTGTTCATTTTATGGGCAGCACACCATGTATATGTGCAGTGTAGAAAAAAATTCTTATGGCTTATGAAAAGAGACCATTTCTCTGCAGCACGATTACTATATATCAGTACTGATTTAATAAAAGTTTTTATGAAAAAATAAGCAAAAAAAAATTATATCAAAATGATCTATTTTATATTGTCTAAAAAACATTTTAAATATCCCTCGTATTTCTATGGTGAATATTAAACAAGTGCCACCTTACTCCAACATAACAAAATACATTGTGTTATACAGCATACAATAACACATATTATACAAAATGTATGAAATGTGTATATTTCTTATCTTATCTGTTTATTATTAAAAAAAATTTCTAGAAATATAAGTTGCTTTCAAAGTGAACAAAAATAACCAAACAGAAATGTTTGGCAAAACAGATTTACTTTTTCAAAATAGTCCCATTCCGAATCAATACATCGATTTGC
>NC_051846.1:158586223-158624731 GCF_002237135.1 Teleopsis dalmanni | reverse complement strand
GTTGACAGTGAACTCCTCCTAAACGGCTGAATCGATTTTGATGAAATTTTTTGTGGGTGTTCAAGTGGATTCAAGGAAGGTTTAAATTCACAATTTGGCCCACTGGATAATGTCTTTTTAATTAATTTTTTATTTTTTGGTATCCATACACATTTATATTAGAAACTTAAAATTTATTCATGCTTACTTTGATTTGTTTAAAAAGTTTAAAATCTTTAAAATGAATCGTAAAACTGCCGTTGCATTAAATGTCTAATATAAATGTATATGGATACCAAAAAACTGTATAATAATTAAAAAACCGTTATCCAGTGGATCAAATTGTGAATCTAAATTATAGTTGAATTCACTTGAACACACACAAAAAAAAAAGAATTATATATATAAATATATAAATAACGTACAAAAAATAATGCCACGTCTTCGTGGACGAGGAGGAAATATTGGTCGACGGAGTCCGAATTCACAATTACTCTAGAACCGTCGGTTAAATAGATCGACAGAAAACAATGAAAATGTAAGAAACCAGGATACAATCACACGTGCTAATGAAAGTCAAGAGCAACGCAACGAACGCCAGGAAAATTAATTGCAAGGGGAAACAACGTTCGCTGGGTCAGCTAGTATACATTTATATTATAAAATTCACAAAATAAAGTGCGCACAAAAACCTAACTTAAATTCAATTAAATAATGTTAGTTGAAATATATATATTCACTATATATATATTTGAGTTGGTTTATATACAAAGTTCTAAGATTAAAATTTTAACACATATATAAAAACATTCTTTATATATAAATTTATATAAATATTTAAAACAATTTTTATAGCCACTACTGTATTTTTTATAAAATATATTTAGGGTGTTGTCTTTTATTTTCAGTCACATATATGAAGATAAAAATTTAATAACAAATAATTATTAATTTCATTTAACTTATTCAAAAATTAATAAGGATTTTCTGAGTTGAATAGAATATCACAGAGTTCTGGATTCCCATAGGAACATAGTCGGTTAATATATCAAATCCAATTCTTCTCTAAATGGTATTACAAATGATTCGTTAATGGCCTCGTAATAGTCGATGTACGTATAACCTTTTTTAATCCAACCCTGATTGTTAACCTGATCTTGTGTTTGTATGACATTGACTGATGGTATACGAGCAACTATCTTGCGAGAGTGGAGTTAGAATATTCCCGAGGTAATGCATGCCTAAGGCGATTACAATTTCGGCACCATAGTATAAATGATAGTGAGTCAGTTTTCACTTGCGACATCAGACTGGAGGTGTATATCTGGTACTATGGGGGTCAGTGCATGCAGCTTCGGCTGTTCTGCCCAATTTAGATTGGACACGAGGTTGTGGTTAAAACTCCAACTTATGTGATGTAGTATGAATAGTAGTATGATTGTATTTATTTACTTTCTCAGCAGAGGTATTGATAGGCTTCGGTCCTTACAAAAGAGAAAGTTGTGCCAAACACATAACTTCAATTGGTACAATTGGAAATTCTTTAGAATTCCAAAAGGGACTTCTATCGGTAGATTATTTTAATATGTGTGTTGAGTCATTAAGGCAGATAATCACATAAATCACTGGTAATGTTATGTATGTGAGCAAGTAAATCAACTTTTTTTGATAAGTTTCATAAACGGTTTTAAATAAACAATTATGTAAAGCTTTTGTTCCTAAAAATCAAAATTTTCCTATTGATTTCACAATTAAAAACTAATGAACATATTTTTTAGTAGTTCTTTATCTTAACATCAATAAAGTTTGGTAATCTTTCCGTATCAGTGGCAATAAACATACATACATAGTCGTAAACGAACTTCCTCTAACTGAAATAATCAAAAAGCTCATTTGTAATTATTTTACTAAACTAAATTGAGTAAAAATTCTCCCGATAATGCGAATGTTCTGGATTTCTCCCAAGCGGAGCATCAATAGTTTAATACAAACTCACTACGAAATCGCAAATTCACATTCGAGTTGATTGTTTTGGGGTGTCTAGAACTATTTATAGCAAAACATTAGTACAATCAATGACAACTGGAAGTGCGTTTTGACGCATTTTATAGATAAACCAAAAATTCCTAACATTGTAGTGGTTAAAATAAAATTATAAGTGGTTCAACATTTTTTAAAAATAATTAACTAAGTGTCGAACTATGTGAAAATTATTACTACTTATCTCAACAAGTGGAGTACTCAATCCATTCACGTTTGCAAAGGTAGACGAAATCGATTTTCTCTGGAGGTGATTCAATCAAAATGTTTCACAAGAAGTACTTGGTTCGCAGTTTTTTACTCATCATAATTTTACTCGTGTTTTTGTTAATATTAATTATATACATCAATGGGGATTTAAGAGAAGAAAATAAATTAATGCAAATTGTTTTGGATAGAAGAGAAGGTATACAGAAATCAAACAAACAAAAAAAAAAACAAAACAAACAAAAGATGAAATAAAGTGATAAAAAATTTGATCAAAATATTTTTTAAATATTCTTTTAGTGCCCGATGATAAGGATATAGTCAATGCGGTTGATAAGGAACTTCCAGCACTGGCACTTAATTTTTTGTACGCAAGTCGATTTAAAAGTTGGAACAAGACATGTGCTCCGTATCCTACATTATTTAATATAAAATTCAGAAATGTGTATTATCAAGATTTTGAAAATAAAAATGTTAGTTTTGCTTTATATGGTGCATATTATGACAATCGAACGGATGTGTCAGGCGCACCATTGATACGCGTGCTAAGTATGGTGAATCAAATAGACGAAAAGTTTCCGAAGAGTTATTGTCAGTTGTGGTATGAAAATAAAACCCAGCCAGTAATAATACCAATAGTTGAATATAAGACCATTTGGTATAAAAAGTGGGGCAATTCAGCTAGAAGTGTTTATCCATATTTACTAAGTTGTATTATACCTGAAGAGAATATGAATGATATACCAATAACTGTGTCTTTGGTGAAAGAAGAGTGTGACAGAGCAACAAATAATTTAAAAATAAGTTATGAATTACCAGAAAAACCAAAAACAAAAAGTGGTTTTGCCGTTTGTGTTAAAGCATTAATGTATCCTTTCGAGGACTTATCAGCACGTATTGTTGAATGGCTGGAACTGTTGCGTTTGCTTGGTGCAGATAAAATTATTATGTATAAATATAAAACACATAAAAATGTTACAAAAGTTTTGGATTACTATCAGAGTACAGGCTTCATAGATGTACGGCCACATACATTTGCAAGAGGCGAACCCAACTTGTCGAATTTACAGAGTTTTTTGATCAAAAGTGATAGACTTAATAAGCGTCTTAACGAATTGGTGACATATAACGATTGTTTCTACAGAAATATGTACAAATACAAATACATAGCACTCATTGATGTAGATGAGGTGATTATGCCACTTGGTAATTGGACCAATTGGTATGATATAATAAAATTCGGGGAACAACTTACAGATGCCGATGCGAAGTGTTCAACTAATGCAGGATATTGTTTTCAGAATGTTTACTTTCCAAAATATGCAGAAGAGCCGCCTTATTATAACGATCTTCCAAGTTACTTTTATATGTTGCAACACGTAAAAAGGGTGGAAAAACATTTGAGAAGAGGGATGGCCACAAAATGTCTACACAACACGGAATATGCATTAAGTTTGCATAACCACTACAGTTTGAGCTGGGTGGGTTGTGGTGCGAAAGATATAAATTCCACTTATGTGCAAATGCAGCATTACCGGGAACCAGACGATAAAGATACGCTGGAACAGCCTGTAATAGATGCAAATATTATGCGATTTAAGGATCAAATATTGGATCGCTCAGTGAAAGTTTTTCGTAAACTGGGTTTTATAAAAAGTTGATAATTAAATCAATAAGAATAGTGGATAAAAGTAGGTACCTATATTTCAAAAACGAAAAAATTTATTTTAATTTATGTTATGCTATTAAATGTATATTATTTAATGTTATATACATTACATTTATGTATTAATTTTATATTAAAATTATATATTTTTAATATTATTTGTGTTAAATATGTTTTTATTGTAGTCTTACAGTATTATTAAATATATTATATCTATAACATATTTTATACCAATATATAACTATAATATTAAAGCAATTAGTGAAATATTATATTTATTGTTATTATTATTAGAGAGAGGAATAGTAGACATAAATGTTGATTTATTAACAGTAGAGCAAAAGCAATAGTTTGGGTTAATAAGTCCAGGTACAGAAAAATTGATTGGCAATGAAAGGTTTCGTCAAAGCAAAGCAGTAAGGCTATGAGCAGATTACTGATCATCTTTTATGAAAAAGATGATCTAACAGTTGGTGTTTTTGTGAAAGAGTCTTTTGGTCAAAAAACTAAGTAAAGAGATTCCATTACTAACAATTATGGAGGAATAAGTATTTGCTAATTTTAAGAAGAAAAAGTATAATTATTGAACAGAACTCAATGCTGTGTGAGATGAATAATAAGAAGACATATGACATTTGATTTTGCTAAAGATATAGCTTCTATTTTGTGGTCCGCTTGGGAACGTTTACACAAATTAAAATAAGAGGTCTTCAACACGATTCGGTTCAGTTTGAATTTTAGCCTTGGAATTTTTGTTGTTTCTCCCCATTTTTTAATGCACTTGGAAGCATAATATTTTAATTCAATTACAATATCTTATTCTGTTTAGAGATAATGATTTTACTTGTGACCAGTTCAGTCTTGTAGATTTAAGCTCTGCTAACAATGACCTTCTCCATATATTACGTGGTCTGCCAGGTTTTCGTTTACCCACTGCATTTCATTCTAATGTGGCTTTTGATATATTAATAGGGTTTTTACGGAGTGTGTACCTAATCCATCTCCAGCGTCTTCTCATTACACAGTATTTAATTTATTTTTTATTACAAAGTTGCCAGAGCGCTTCGTTGCTAATTATATTAAGCCAGAATATTTTACAGATGATTCGTAGATATTTGTTATTAAAAATTTAAATATTTTTTATTTCACTGGCGTTGTTGCGCCAAGCTTCGATACCATTGAGCATGACAGATTTAACATATGATGAATAGATTTTCAGTTTTATTGATCTTGAAATCTGATTCGATAGTCATACTTTTTTTAATCGATCGAAAACATTTCTCGCTTTACTGCTTTAACATCTATATCTTCTGCAGATCCGCGATTGACAGCCATGGTGCAGCCTAGGTTATTGAAAAAGCTAACATTGTCGATTGTGCTGTTATCTAAAGTAAATGGGTGGGAACTTCGTGTATTTATACGAAGGCTTTTATTAACCATTGACGTTAACCTTCTATTAACTATTGACTATTGACTCTTATGTCCTTATAAAGTTAGTTATTCTTTTGTATTATGGCAGAAGTTTTAATAAATATATTATTCCACTTTATTTTTGCTTTAATTTTTGGTTTATTTTATTAGATATTTGCTCTGCTCTTCGTTTACTTTTATGAAAAGGATTTTACTTATAACAACACTTCATAATAAAATCCGAGACATACACCCCTGTCAGGTGTGGAAAGCTCCAAACTACAAAATCAATTGCAAAAAAGTGTACATTCTTATCATTTTAATCTTTAAAAAATTTTAAAGATGAAAGCTTTAATAGTTTTCATTCAGAATATTCTGATGTCGTATTTAATTAAAACATATATATTTATTTAATTTGCGATAAAAATTTTTTTATGATAAGCGATACTAACTTATCATGATATCACATATTATGTTATGTGACAAGTTATTCAATATATTATATTAGTCGTATTTAATCGTATTTCTTAAATAATGTAATTATAAATTGAATAAATATGTTCACATTGAAATATACATATTGTGTTGATGTTTCTAAGAAAACAATGAATGTTAATTGATTTTCTATGGAAAGTTAAGTCTAAACTTTTCTGACTTATTTTTCAAAATCCCATTAAGAAATAAAAACGACATTTTTATAGAAAGAAAAGCTTTCTTATCTTTTAACAACCTGATAAAAAAAAATTAAATTAGTTTATGATCTGTTGTAAAATATTAAGATACTTTGATATTATAAAAGTTCAATTCTACAGACCTTCATTATACTTCAATTCTCACTTATCAAATTCTCACTTTGTAAACCAAATAAAGACACGTTGTTTCAGTTGTAAGTTCAGATAGTTCTGTCTTAATCTACTTACATGTGTAATTCTTCTAGGACTCCAGTACTGTAGTCAGTTTGAGCGAATTTTTTAGCGAAGTCTGCTTCTATATTAAATAAAGTTTTTGGATTAACAAAGATATATCAACAAATATGTTGGTAGCTTGACTCAGCTTGTTTCTGTTTGGTTTTGAAAATATATTGAATTAAATAAAAATAAAAAAATGTTCCAATATTTAGTTTTCAGTTAAATTGCGATTAAGAAAGTGTGTTACTCAAAAATCGGCAACTAATTTTAATTCATTTAATTTGTGTTATTTAAAAAATATTATAACTACAATTACTAATTATTAATAGTATAATTAAAGTTAGAACAAAATGTTTAAAAAACGCGGATTCAAAATTTTGGCATTTATCACTTTCATTAATTTTATCGCAGTTATATTACTGAATTTTGGTTATATCAGTTTTTCTACAAAAATTCATAAATTCATATATCCGCAAGAACTGAAATTGGATACATCAGTGCGAGGTAATGAAAATTAATTGCTTTAAAATGTTTAATATCTAATAAATTATATTTAGAACCCACCTTCGAAGAAATGGTGAAAGCGGTAAATGAAGAATTACCTAATCTGCCACTAGAGCTTCATGTGAAAAATCGCTACAGAGGTTTTCGTTTAAATACCACATGTGCTCCATATCCGGAAGTACTTGAAATACAGTTCCATAATAATTTTTATCAACACTACAGTAATAAGAATATAACATTTGAATTGTTTGCTGCATACTATGATAATCGCACCGATATTCCAAAACATCCCGTAGTACGCATTTTTGCGATGATAAACCAAATTGAAGAGAAATTCAATACGAATTACTGTCAATTCTGGTTCGAATCACAAAAGGAACCTGTGATTGTGCCAATAACTGAATATTTAGTTGTATGGATTAAGGGTTGGGGAAATAAATTTAATCACTTGTATCCACATATGTTAACCTGTATACTGCCTAAAGAGAAAGCTTCCGAAGCACCACGAAGTATATCCATTGTAAATAAAGAGTGTGATAAAGCTACAAATCATTTAAAAGTCATCTATGAACCACCATTAGGCAAAAGAAAGAAAGGTGGTTTCGCGGTTTGTGTTAAGGGTTTCATGTTTCCATTTGCAGATATATCCGCACGCTTAGTGGAGTGGATGGAAATGATGCGAATACTAGGTGCCCAAGAAGTTATTGCTTACTCACTTGCTGTACATCCAAATGCGACAAAAGTGATTGATTATTATAAGAAAAAGGGTTTTCTTAGGGTATATCCATATTCTTATGCACGCGGTGAGCCGGTCTTTGCTAATTTCCAGCGTTACATTATGAAGGAGGATTATCTAAATATGATATTAAACGAAATGTTTCCATACAACGATTGTTTTTATCGGAACATATATAAATATGATTATGTGGCGGGTATTGATATTGATGAAGTGATTATGCCACTTGGTAATTGGACATCTTGGTATGATATTGTTGAATATGGTGAGAAATTTAAAAGTCCTAATTGTAAAACATTTGCTGGTATCTGTTTTCGAAACACCTATTATCCGAAATATGAAGGTCAACCGCCTTATTCCACCGATATTCCGAACTACTTTTATATGTTGCAACATGTAAAGAGAATTGAAAAACATATGCCAAGTGGCTTTGCAACAAAATGTTTACATAATACAAAATACGCGTTAACACTACATAATCATTACAGTTTGAATTATTTGGGTTGTCGAGATCTTGATATGAATACTACTGATGCACAGCTTCAACATTACCGAGAGCCAGATGATAAGAATACTTTGAATTTAACTATTATGGATCCGAATATTTGGAGATTTAAGGACAATCTAATAAAACGTACAATGAGAGTTTTTGAAGATTTAGATTTCTTTAAAGATACGAAAATCGAAAATTAAAATTGTCATTTCATTGTAGACAAGAACTGAAATAGCTTTAGTTTATGAATGTGTGATATAATGGCTGTAATATAATATTTATTTCAAGTGATACTTATAAAAACTAAAACATTTTATATTTATTTATTATATATCTATTGAAGTATTTTGTGTGAATTTGTAAACCACTTTTAATATAGCGATGACTTTATAGGAAGTAAATAGTACTTCAATCAAAAAAACAAAATCAAGTTGATTAATTACATATGTGAATTAGTTAAAACATACAATATTTGATTGACATTTTGACTGGATTCTCTTATAACTGCATATATTTGCGAGACTCGGATATACCATAATCAAAATGCTGATTTCTTATATGGGTTAGATAATGTCGTGTGTAGAAATTACACATATATTTCTATTATTTATCAAGTAATAATATTTTGTATAATAACATCTGAACGACATTTCAGCTGCTTTAGTTTCTATAGTAGTATCTTAGCAATGTTTGGAAAATGCTTACCTACTGAAAGTTATCTCGCACTACCTTCTGACGTGTTTTAAATCAAATGAGGTACTACAGGTCTTTGTCCTTTACTTCAATTAAGCCAATTCCAAATTAGAACTGAACTATATAGTTTTAAATTAATTCAATATAAGATTAGTTTATCACCTACCCCACCGTCATTAAAAATTTTCTGCTTATGCTTCCTGACAGAAATAAATTTTGATTTTGAAATATAAATCCTATAGACCTTGTCAATTTCTTCTTTTTTACTGGCAGTTATTAGTTATTAGTTGAGAGGTCAATATTTACTCTTATATCAATTAAATATGAACATTTACCAATAGAATTTGTCTGGGTACGAGTTCAAACCTTCGTACTTGCTGTTTAAAGAATAATAAAAATAATTACGAATAATTAAATATAAGACATGATTCCAAAAGACCACTGATGATGGGTACATGGCAATACTCGAAGCAACTATTACCTTAGCAAAAACTTCAATTAATTAAAATAATAAAATTTTGTTGTTGCAATTCACTACCACTCGAAAAATCTGTCAATAAAATATAAACTTCGTGCGCATGTACTATATAGGTATGTACATAATGTAATGTTAATAATGTAAATATGATTGAAATATAGAACAATCTTATCAATTGTTAGAGCATATTCTTGATTTCTTAGATATTCTCACTTGATTAACAAGTTATGATTATATAGGCGTAGAGCGAAGTGGAAAATATTGCTTAAAAAGCCGGCTCTGCTGAAATCTGTAAATAAATCCGCATGCCCGTTTGTGCAAAATTTATTAAAATTTTATGTAAGACTACCACTAAGTTATTTATTCAATAATAATTGTATATATATTATATATATATATATTGGCTACTTGTAGAAAAACACGATTAGTCGATCCTAATTTGGCAGGCACGAGTGTTAAGTCGGGCAGTTGTTGTCAAAGGGACTATAAACTACATTAAATTTCGAATATTTTCTAAGATCACTGATGATGAGTACTTCGCAATATAAGAAAATTAAAATGTTTGTTGTTGTTTCTGCATTACTATTCAATTCCTTCTATTTATAAGTTGTTATAAGTTTATCATTTCAACATCAATTTTTGGGATAGACGTTTATGAGTACGGAAGGAATTGTTTTATATCTTCGACTAAGAACTTAGGGGCTTTTTTCTGGAAACACCCTGTATAAATTATTTACATGCAATTGTGAAACTGTAATAAAGTACTAGTCAAACCTTTTTGATTATAAATTAAATGCTCAGATTAGAAAAAGATATTTTAAGATTGTATATAATTAAGTAACTGTTCCATTTATATATATATATTATACGCTGTTTTATCTTAATGTGTATAAAAACAGAAGCAAGATGATTATATATGGTGGCATAAAAATATAAAGAGTATGTCATTGAGTTAAGGAAATTTGTAGTATCAAGTGTTGAATTGATGTCAAATAGCACGGGTTTTATTTGTTAATCAAATAATTTTTTTTCTGGAAATACTTGTAGTGAGCTAAGTGTGAGATTCTGTAATACATATCTGACATTATAAGCCGAAGAAAAGATGAAATACTTATCTTTTATTATCACTTTTTCATTCTATTGTTAGTTTAGTTAGTTTATGTTTTTTGTAGACTAAAGAGTGCTTGAAGTGGAGAGCTCTTCTACTTTTCAAGATTTACAAATAGTTATTAGAAATAGTAAAAGTTATTTATATTATATTTTATTTACAATAATTATATGGATATATAATATTTGTTATGGCGGTTTTTTATAAAAACTTAGTCTTATATAAAATTAGAACATAAGATAAGAAAAATAAGGTAGAAGTAGACTAATAGTCTTCGAGATAATGGAAAAATTTGATTATGGCAGTACAAACCAGAAGAAAGTAAATTGATTTAGAAATAACATATTTATTTTTTGAGTTAATAATATGTTAGAGTAATTTGGTTACATATAGTCGTGATATTTTGATTTCTAATACAGATAAGCAGCATTCTTAATTTATAAGATTTAAGCATAAAAGGTAATTTTATAGTGTGTAATGCTATGGAAACTGGTTGATAATTTTGGGTTGTTCAAGATCTGGTTTACGTTTCTGGTGTAACATTTTTGAAATCTCCTTTATCTCTCCTAAATAAAAAGAAAAATATGTTTGACTTACTACCAGAACAGTTTGTAATATGGTAACTTCAGCTAACGCCATTGATAATTCATATTATTTTACTTATCTTTTATGAGGAAAGATACATTACGCTAGTGTGTAGAGTTGATTGCTGGGAAAAAACCTACTAACAGAGTTAATTTTACAAAAACATAGTCGGCAATGTGCAAAAATTGCAAAAAAAAAAATTGGAGAAATTAACAATTATTATACGTCTCAGATAAATATAGAAGTTGCTTAAATTAATTTTCTAAAATTAGTCAACATCGTAATGATAACCAAAGAAAGAAACATACTTAACGTATTCTCCATTCATAAATTCATACAATTTAGATTGCTTTGTTTACTCTGTTGTCAATGAGTTAAAGAAGACACTAGATAAAATGATCTTTATACAAAATTATATATTTAGTTAATACTACAATTCAGTAGCATTTGTGCTAAAAGATAATAGCACAAATGCTAAGAATTTCCAACTCATATAGAACGTGATGTTGCTTAAAATGAGAAAAAATAAAATGTTTTAGTGGTAAAAAATATTTACAATAACATGTAGCTCTTAAAAGTAATCCAGAAACCTATTAATCTATAATGGCAGAATTTTACGAGATTTGTTAATTATTGCAATAAACTTAATTGTCTTAAATTCAATATCTCAATTTCTAACCTGTACTGTATAGATATTTCTTTTGTGAATTGTCCGAATATGGAAACACTATTGGTGGCATAGTGGAATATTGACAACGACCGATAAGTTATCTTTCAACAGTATTTGTAGATTATTTCATCTTGTAAAAGCAGATAAACGATTTAACAGAAGGAGTATGCTTTCCCCATTCTTTTGGTGTTTTCACATTTGGACTGTGTTTTTATCATTATTACTTGTGTCAGTACAGGGACAGAAGTTGTACTTCTTCTATATGAACGCAATCAATTAAAAGTGACTCTCATAACTCCATCTCAATCTATTTATATACTCGTATAAAGAAAGTTTAATAGTAAGTTTAAATTACTGATTATTTTAATAAACGCGAAAATAAGGTTTTGTTAAATAAACAACAAAAAATCTGTCACTACAAGAGTGGATTATTAAATAAAACAACTGTAGTTTACTCAAATGTTTCAAATTGTTTCAGGGATGGTATATTATAGATATAGATATAGGTACTTATATATATATATTTATATATATATATTTTAAAGTTTATTTCCTATTAGTTAAAAGTAAATGCAAAACTTCAAGTTAAGACTATATTTTAACTTGCAGAGATGTCACAGAATGAAGAGGTTTATACGAAGTGTATTTAACGTTTTACTATAAAGCAGGTTATTAAAAAATAAGAATAAAAAGTGCTCATTAAACAGAAATATATATAAATACATATTATTTTTATACAAATTTAAAGGTGGTTTGAAACTTATTCTTATAAATTATATTTTAAAAGTTTGAACTAACCTATTTGCTATTGAACCTATTGAGTCGTATTATCTTTAATCATTGGACTACTTCCAATGATTTTTAAATATCGGATTAGGTTTTTTATACTTTTCAAGAATTTTTATGCTTTAATTTAATATATGTATTTTGTAATTTTTTTGTGCAGTTTGCAGACTTCAACTTTTTTGTGGCAATATCAAAGGTATAAATTAAAAATATAGTTTTGTTTAGGAAAACGCAAAGAGTCTACAGTTTTGTCAATAAATTAGCAATTAATTTAATTTGCTAAAATTTAAACCGATAAATTGAAAAACGTGTACACTTTTTCAAGAAACTAGTGTTAAATTTTTGTAATGAAATGATTAGTGCAAATACTTAAGTGAAGTACATCTGCACCCGCCTTATGAAAATAAGTATCTTGCCTTATAATATATGCCTATAAAAGCTTTTACCAATCTCGGAAACCTCGTCCAAGAATGCGAGCTAGGCGTTTAGAAGTGTTATGTTTTGCACGCATTATAGTCGCTGTGAATAGTACTAATATGCAATTTAGTACTATTTTTTTTGAGTTTATTTATAATGGAATTGAAAGTAGACCAAAAGAAACTAAACTAATTGTTCACCTGATGTATTAAAATATTTTGAAATTATTAAACCATTTAGTAATTCGATTTCAATATCATCGGGTATTCAATTTAAATATTGCAAGAAATATAATTTACACAGATGTTTCAAGTACTTCAAATCTTACTTCTCTACAGACCTTTGTTTAACTAAGTAAATACTCGTTGTCTTAAGTGTCAGTTCAGATAATTCTGTCTTAATCAACATAAATGTGTAACTCTTCCAGAATTCAATCAAGTACTGTAGTCAGTTTGAGCGAATTTTTTGGCGTAGTCTGCATTTTATGTTAAATAAAGATTTTTGATAAACAAAGATATATCAACAAAATATTTTGGTAACTTGACTTAGATTGTTTTTGTTTGGTTTTCAAAAAATGTTGAATTAAGTAAAGGTAAGAAAATGTTCTAATGTTTAGTTATCAGCTAAATTGCGATTAAGAAAGTGTGTTACTAAAAAATCCGAAAAAAGTTTTAATTCATTTATCATTTAATTTTTTTATATAATAATTATTGTAATTAATTTAAGAACAAAATGCTTAAAAAACACGGATTTAAGATTTTGGCATTTATCACTTTCATTAATTTTGTTGCAATTATATTACTGAATTTCGGTTTTATCAATTTTTCTACAAAAATTCACAAATTCATATATCCGCAAGAACTGAAATTGGATACATCAGTGCGAGGTAATGAAAATTAAGTGCTTTAAAATGTTTAATATCTAATAAATTATTGTTTAGAACCCACCTTTGAAGAAATGGTGAAAGCGGTAAATGAAGAATTACCTAATCTGCCACTGGAGCTTCATGTGAAAAATCGCTACAGAGGTTTTCGTTTAAATACCACATGTGCTCCATATCCGGAAGTACTTGAAATACAGTTCCATAATAATTTTTATCAACACTACAGTAATAAGAATATAACATTTGAATTATTTGCCGCATACTATGATAATCGCACCGATATTCCAAAACATCCCGTAGTACGCATTTTTGCGATGATAAACCAAATTGAAGAGAAATTCAATACGAATTACTGTCAATTCTGGTTCGAATCACAAAAGGAACCTGTGATTGTGCCAATAACTGAATATTTAGTTGTATGGATTAAGGGTTGGGGAAATAAATTTAATCACTTGTATCCACATATGTTAACCTGTATACTGCCTAAAGAGAAAGCTTCCGAAGCACCACGAAGTATATCCATTGTAAATAAAGAGTGTGATAAAGCTACAAATCATTTAAAAGTCATCTATGAACCACCATTAGGCAAAAGAAAGAAAGGTGGTTTCGCGGTTTGTGTTAAGGGTTTCATGTTTCCATTTGCAGATATATCCGCACGCTTAGTGGAGTGGATGGAAATGATGCGAATACTAGGTGCCCAAGAAGTTATTGCTTACTCACTTGCTGTACATCCAAATGCGACAAAAGTGATTGATTATTATAAGAAAAAGGGTTTTCTTAGGGTATATCCATATTCTTATGCACGCGGTGAGCCGGTCTTTGCTAATTTCCAGCGTTACATTATGAAGGAGGATTATCTAAATATGATATTAAACGAAATGTTTCCATACAACGATTGTTTTTATCGGAACATATATAAATATGATTATGTGGCGGGTATTGATATTGATGAAGTGATTATGCCACTTGGTAATTGGACATCTTGGTATGATATTGTTGAATATGGTGAGAAATTTAAAAGTCCTAATTGTAAAACATTTGCTGGTATCTGTTTTCGAAACACTTATTACCCGAAGTATGAAGGTCAACCGCCTTATTCCACCGATATTCCGAACTACTTTTATATGTTGCAACATGTAAAGAGAATTGAGAAACACATGCATATTGGCTTTGCAACAAAATGTTTACATAATACAAAATACGCGTTAACACTACATAATCATTACAGTTTGGGTTGGTTGGGTTGCCGAAACCTAGATATGAATGCTACCGATGCACAGCTCCAACATTACCGAGAGCCAGATGATAAGAATACTTTGAATTTAACTATTATGGATCCGAATATTTGGAGATTTAAGGACAATCTAATAAAACGTACAATGAGAGTTTTTGAAGATTTAGATTTCTTTAAAGATACGAACACCGAAAATTAAAATTGTCATTTCATTGTAGACAAGAACTGAAATAGCTTTAGTTTATGAATGTGTCATACTCTGACTCTAATATAAAATTTATTTAAAGTGATAATAATAAAAAACTAAAACATATATTTATTCTTTATATATTTATTGAAGTATATCGACTGAGTTGATAAATAACTTGTATATAGTATTAAATTTATAGGAAGTATATGGTACTTCAATCAAAAAAATCAAATCAATGTAATTATCTATTCTACCCCTCGAAATTAAAAAAACGTCTACATTTAAAGTGTTAGCTCTTTATTTATTTGATTATGAACTCCTTGATGATTTGAAGTCACGTATAGAAAAATATTATTAATGAAGAGAATTTTGGGACTTTTTAAACCAAATTTATCTGTGTCATACAATTGAAATATATATCCTATTTGTTTTCTTTTCTTCTTAACTTTTGATATTTATTGCCTATTATTGCATGATTCGGACATAACCAAATATACCAGTCGCGATTCCTTATATAGGCTAATTAATGTCGTCTATAAAGATTTCATATCCACTCGTTTTTTTAACCAGGGACGGTTATTTATATGTTCTAGTTAAAGTCCTGTTTAAATATTTTACTTGTGTTTGTTTTATTTATTATTTTATAAATTTATAATACCATCTATACGATTTTTTATCTGCTTTTGTTTCTACATATTGAAATATTTTTGTAGTATTGGAAGTAAGCTTATCTACTAAAAGTTTTATTAGCAAGACAATTTGTATAAATTTTTTGTGAAAAAAAATACTTAGTATCCCTTAGACTGACTCACTATCTTTACTGCCTTGCTTCAAATTATATGAGGACCTCATTAAAGCCTAATTAAATCTGTACCTAAACTATAAAGTCTGAAATTGATTGAATCTAAAATTAGTTTTACATTTTCCTCACTCTCATTATAATCTACAATTTTCTCCATTGTTTTAATTTTCTGCTTATGCTTCCTGTCGGGAATGAATTTTGATTACTAAATATAAATCCTATAGACCTTTTCAATTTCGCTTTCTTCGTTGGCATATGCTTCCAGTTATTAGTTTCAATCTCAATATTCATTTTTAACAGCTTAAGAGCTGGTTTTATAGGTGATCAAAGTGTCACATAGAGGCTTTTGATGCTTTCCATCAACTGAAAAACGATTATCTACTCGTTTCTAAAAGAGTCTATTAATTTTAATATACTTAATTTTATTTCTCAATTTCCATTAAGATGGCTTTATACGTCAAAACTTATATGGAATTTATTTATTTTATATATATAACTACATACGTAAATTAACTTTTATTATATATCAATTAATTATGTATAGATAAATGTAGAGCTTTATATAAAAATGTTAATATATATATAATTTGAATATAACTTAAATATTTACTTAATTGTTAGAGTGCAATTGTCGCAATCACATCTATTTGATAAACATGCTATATTGGCGTGTACCGATAAGTGGTTAAGGTAGCTCAAAATAGCCGACTCTACAAAAATCCGTATCTATATCTGCGTGCCCGTAAGATTAGAATCGCTCCACTGTGAAAAATATAAAATTTTCGCATTCAATATCGTTTTTCTTATTTTTTCACATTATGTATTTGTTAAAATTTAGTACTTGGTTACCTGCTGTGCAATCATGATTTTATTATTTTTTTTTCTTTGCAAAACAACTGTTTATATATTTGTTCTATATTTTAAACAAATCAAATAAAAAAATGTATAAATTATTTTTTGGGTTATAACATACATACTAATCATATCTAGTCTATGGCAACTTGTTGAAAATATGCAACGTGCTAGCAGGAGCAGATATACTTATAAATGAGATCTCAGATAGTAACTTCAAGTAAAATTATCGCGATATGACTGTGATTTATTTTAAAATTCGCAAATAGAAATTGTTTAAGTACTTATAAAGTATTATTTATAAAGTAATAATTGCTATGTTATTATAAGCGAACCTATAAAATCCATTTATATTTTGAAGAATATTTTTTCTTCTACGTATCATTAAACGTTGACGCACTTTATGTGAAATCACCACAAACTTATTTCATTGTCAAGAAACAGGAATTTATATATAAAACTGTTTAAACTTTATATATGAGCAGATGTTTATAATAACTTTTTTAATTATTAGTTATTATATTAGTATGATGAAAATACTGACAGGTCTAAATAAGTTTAAATCTATTGACTTATTACAAAACTCATTAGTTATTGCAATAATAAATGGTTTTTAATAGATCACATCTTTCAATCAATTTTATACATACTGACTCTATAAAGTGTAGAGTCAAATAACTTCCCTTCTTGTCAGCTTGTTTAAGCAATTGTCAGCAACTGCCAGGAAGCAAGTCTAAAATCTTCTAGCTTTCGTTGAATTGAATGAGGACTCGAATCTTAAACCAAAAAAAATTTTTAGTGGTATTTATATATCATAGAATATCTTAGCAGATTTTCTTTGATTCATACCTATATTATTGAACTAAATAACATTACAAGATTTCTCAAAAAGATTAACTTGTTATGGATTTGCATAGGGGACTTTCTCTATGTCTTGCACTATAATCTAATCCCCTATTTCTGTCTCAACGAATTACTTCTACAGATGCAAATTCAAATCGAGAGAACAACAATTTTTTATTTAAAAATTTAATTTATTCTAATTTACTGTAATTTATATTATTTAATGTACAGATATTCGAAGATATGTGTATTGAAGATATGTTGTATGAAGATATGTGTTTAAAATTTTCAGTACGCACATTGGATCCTGGTTTAAAAAATGAAAGAAATTGTAAGGTTGAAGGCAGGAAGAAGCTGTCAAAGAGTATTTTACCCGAAATTAATTAAGCCTTCAAACCGGAACCGAACCGAAAACCGAAAAAATCCGATATTTTTGCTGGAACGAAATTCGGAACCGAACCGAAAAAATATATCGGTTTAGTACCATATAGTTTGGTATCTATTCATTCACGCTAATTTCTCTTCAGATGTTTTCATTTATTTATTTTATTTTATTTTATTTATTTACATTTATGTATATGTACTTAAATTATCGATGATTGAATATTTTATTCAACGAACTGAAAACCGAATTTTTTGCCGGAGTGAAAACCGGAACAGAAAAAATACCGGATCAAAGCCCTGCAATAAATTTGTAGTTACAAAAAATAATTTAAAGATAATTTTATTGAAAATTTGTTTAGAAAACGCCATTTGTGCAACATTTTTTTTGTTTGTTTGTTGTATATTAAAACTATTATTATCTTGGGAACACTTTTGTTAGAGAGTTTACAGTCATCAACATCACCTATAATGCACTATTTTTCTGTTATTGTTTTTTGAAGTGAACTATCTACTGTTTTTTTCTACAAAAACGTACAGATATGTTGATTATGACTTGCATGCCTTCGTGAATTAATATGTCATTGAAAGAACAAATAGTAGATAAGTCACTTCAAAGGCTGACTTTAAGAAAACTCCGGATTTATTTACTAAATTTAAGACTAAGGTCTTCTTCAAATATGTTTAAAATATTTTCCAAAACCCTTGATTGTGAACCATGGTGGTTTTTCAATCCATTCAAGACCTGTTAAATATTATTTAGTGGTTCCGAACTACACAAATTTTGACTTACTAAAAAACAATTAATAAGTCATTAATTTATTGGACCGAATACCTTCTTCTTGGATATACTTTTAGGACGCCTTACGGAAATACGATTTCTTTCATATCTTGAACCAAGAATTTAGGGGACAATTCCTGGAAACACCCAGTATAAATTATTTATATCATAACATGAAGCCACAATGAAATATTAGACAAATTATTTTGATTATAAATAAAATGATAAGATTAGAAGAAGATATTTTAAGATTGTATATAATTAAGTAACTGTTCCATTTATATATATATATTATACGCTGTTTTATCTTAATGTGTATAAAAACAGAAGCAAGATGATTATATATGGTGGCATAAAAATATAAAGAGTATGTCATTGAGTTAAGGAAATTTGTAGTATCAAGTGTTGAATTGATGTCAAATAGCACGGGTTTTATTTGTTAATCAAATAATTTTTTTTCTGGAAATACTTGTAGTGAGCTAAGTGTGAGATTCTGTAATACATATCTGACATTATAAGCCGAAGAAAAGATGAAATACTTATCTTTTATTATCACTTTTTCATTCTATTGTTAGTTTAGTTAGTTTATGTTTTTTGTAGACTAAAGAGTGCTTGAAGTGGAGAGCTCTTCTACTTTTCAAGATTTACAAATAGTTATTAGAAATAGTAAAAGTTATTTATATTATATTTTATTTACAATAATTATATGGATATATAATATTTGTTATGGCGGTTTTTTATAAAAACTTAGTCTTATATAAAATTAGAACATAAGATAAGAAAAATAAGGTAGAAGTAGACTAATAGTCTTCGAGATAATGGAAAAATTTGATTATGGCAGTACAAACCAGAAGAAAGTAAATTGATTTAGAAATAACATATTTATTTTTTGAGTTAATAATATGTTAGAGTAATTTGGTTACATATAGTCGTGATATTTTGATTTCTAATACAGATAAGCAGCATTCTTAATTTATAAGATTTAAGCATAAAAGGTAATTTTATAGTGTGTAATGCTATGGAAACTGGTTGATAATTTTGGGTTGTTCAAGATCTGGTTTACGTTTCTGGTGTAACATTTTTGAAATCTCCTTTATCTCTCCTAAATAAAAAGAAAAATATGTTTGACTTACTACCAGAACAGTTTGTAATATGGTAACTTCAGCTAACGCCATTGATAATTCATATTATTTTACTTATCTTTTATGAGGAAAGATACATTACGCTAGTGTGTAGAGTTGATTGCTGGGAAAAAACCTACTAACAGAGTTAATTTTACAAAAACATAGTCGGCAATGTGCAAAAATTGCAAAAAAAAAAATTGGAGAAATTAACAATTATTATACGTCTCAGATAAATATAGAAGTTGCTTAAATTAATTTTCTAAAATTAGTCAACATCGTAATGATAACCAAAGAAAGAAACATACTTAACGTATTCTCCATTCATAAATTCATACAATTTAGATTGCTTTGTTTACTCTGTTGTCAATGAGTTAAAGAAGACACTAGATAAAATGATCTTTATACAAAATTATATATTTAGTTAATACTACAATTCAGTAGCATTTGTGCTAAAAGATAATAGCACAAATGCTAAGAATTTCCAACTCATATAGAACGTGATGTTGCTTAAAATGAGAAAAAATAAAATGTTTTAGTGGTAAAAAATATTTACAATAACATGTAGCTCTTAAAAGTAATCCAGAAACCTATTAATCTATAATGGCAGAATTTTACGAGATTTGTTAATTATTGCAATAAACTTAATTGTCTTAAATTCAATATCTCAATTTCTAACCTGTACTGTATAGATATTTCTTTTGTGAATTGTCCGAATATGGAAACACTATTGGTGGCATAGTGGAATATTGACAACGACCGATAAGTTATCTTTCGACAGTATTTCTAGGTTATTTCATCTTGTAAAAGCAGATAAGGGATTTAACAGAAGGAGTATGCTTTCCACTTTCTTTTGCTGTTTTCACATTTGGACTGTGTTTTTACCATTATTAGTTATGTGAGTACAGGGACAGAAGTTGTACTTTTTCTATATGAACGCAATCAATTAAAAGTGACTCTTATAACACCATCTCAATCTATTTATATACTCGTATAAAGTAAATTTATTAGACAAAATTACTGATTATTTTAATAAACGCGAAAATTAGGTTTTGTTAAATGAACGACATAAATACTACGTTAGTCACTACGTTAGTGGGTTATTACGTAAAACAATCGTAGTTTATTCAGATGTTTTATATTGTCTCATGTCAAAAGTAAATACGAAATTTCAAGTTAAGATATAATTTAAAAATGTCATATAATGGAGAGATTTTTATCAAGTGTATTTAATATTTTACTATTTAGTACATTATTAAAAAAAACGAATAAAAAGTGATTATTAAATATTTATAAAAATACATATACATATATATTACTTTTAGTCAATTTTAACATGACTATAATTATATATTATATTGTATATTATTTTATACTTATACCTATGTCGTTTTAAATTTTTTTAATTTTTATTGTAGAGTTTTAAAACTGCTAAATTAAAAAATATATTCACCATTTTAAGTGAATTTTAAGCTGAAAGTCACAAATTCAAATTTTTGAAGATTCATTAAAACGTTTATTTTGCTTTTATGACTATTAGTAAATATATTTAATTGTTATGATCTTTATAAGCAACTTATCCCCACTATCCTTAATAAATTTTCTCATATATTTTCTGATGAAAATTTTTTTTTATATATTTATATATATGGAAGACATCATTAATACATATGGTTATACAGTTAAACTTTTATAACTCGAAGTCCAATTTTGCAAAGAAAATATTTGACTTATGTTAGAGAATTTTTTCATTTTTTTTTTATTTTTTAAAAGAAACTAGAATTACATTTTAAGATATTAATTTATTTGCAATCAAATAAGGCATAGAAGTTATAGCGAAGTAAAATATTCAGAAGATAAGGTTTGCGACTATAATTTTTTCAATTCTTATTTTCAATAAGAAGAGATTCCACTTTATTCATATTCTTATCACTATCAGTTGTAGTATTATTCGTTTGCAAATATAAATTCAGAATATTGAATGAGTCTTTTACTTCATTCTTGGAAGGCAGATGCGCTTAAAATGGGATCTAGTAATTCAGAACTATAATATCGTTCAGAACTATAATATCGTCAATAATATCGTTATCTGTAGGAAAGCTTAATATACAAATTTCATTGTCAAGCTTAATATAATTGTTAAGAGTAGCATTGGAAGTAATTTTATTTACTCTAAACCAGGCTGGCAGCGACTGGTATTTGCACAAAGAAGTAGCATAAAAAAAAACAACATTAAAATTAAACATTTGGTTTGGAAAAAGGGACTTCCCCTAATAGCAAAATGCATTTATAATTTAAAAGAAAAATTCGACTTACAAAATGCACTTTCTCATACATATACCTATTGGCACGGAACAAAATTTTTATTTGAGTTATAGAGAAATTCGAGTTATAGAAGTTCGAATTATGGATGCAGAATTGTATGTAATTTGCTCTCTTAAACCTTGGTGCACTGTTTTTGGTTCGAGTTGTAGAAAATTCGAGTTATAGAAGTTCGAGTTATGGAAGTTTGACTGTATTAAAGAAGAAAAATTTTTTATATAAATTTAGTATAGTAGTTTATAGTGTTATAGTTTATAGCGATTGATAAATCGGAGGTTATTTTTTCAATGAAATGCAAAATATAACACTCCAGTTTAATTTATAACACTTTAGATTTTTTGGCAGAGTGGCGCCAGATTACTCTGAAATTAACAGCTGTTTTATATGATTTGACAGACAAAATGTGAGTTGATTTATTATATGTTATACATTTGTGAAAAATATTAATGTCTAACATGAATAAAAAATGTTAGATTATTCCAAAAATACTCGATAAGACAACAAAATTTGACATATCGAGAGTAAATCTGAAAGGAATCCAGATTTACCAATCGAAAACGCCATATGTTATATGATAATTTATTTAATATATTATATCAATTAAACTTAATTCTATTTATTAGTTAATTTATATTGCAATTTTTGGCAATGAATTTTTAATTATGTTCAGTAGAGTTGAGAAAAAAGAATCTTGTCCTTTGTTTCAATAATCAGAATATTATTAGAAAATAAAAATGATGTATTTCTAGAAAAAAAAACAATTAACCTTTTCACAAGCTTTTGCTAAAAAATATATAAGATAATTCACCACCTGATGATTTCAAATACTTTGGTGTTATAAAGCACTGAAGAATTCGCTTTGAACAGCATCGACTAATAAATTTGAATATTTCTAGAAATATGATTTGCACAGATGTTTCAAGTACTTCAGTTGTCAGTTATCTACAGACCTTTGTTTAACTAAGTAAATACACATTGTTTTGTCGGTTCAGATAATTCTATTTGTATCAACTGAGTTGTATAACTCCTTCAGAATTCAATCTAGCACTGTAGTTACTTTTAGTGAATTATTTAGCGTAGTCTGCATTTTATGTTGAATAAAGGTTTTTGATAAAAAAGAGATTTCAGTTCAGTTTTTAAAACATGTTGAATTAAATAAACAAAAGAAAATATATTTTAATATTTAGTTTTCGTTTAAGTTGCGACTGTAAAAGTGTTCTACTAAGAAATTAGTAACAAAATTTAATTTATTTTATTATTTCATCTCAAAATAATTAGAAATAATTTCCAAACAAAATGTTTAAAAAACGTGGATTTCAGATATTAGCATTTATAACATTTATTAATTTTATCGCTGTTATATTACTGAATTTTGGTTTTATCAATTTTTCTACAAAAATGCATAAACTTATATATCCGCAAGAACTGAATTTGGACACATCAGTGAAAGGTAATGAAAATTAGGTGCTTTAGAATGTTAAATATCTAATAAGTTATTGTTTAGAACCCACCTTTGAAGAAATGGTGAAAGCGGTAAATAAGGAATTACCTAATCTGCCACTGGAGCTTCATGTGAAAAATCGCTACAGAGGTTTTCGTTTAAATAGCACATGCGCTCCATATCCAGAAGTACTCGAAATACAGTTTCATAATAATGTCTATCAGCAATATGCCAACTTAAATGTGACATTTCAATTATTTGCCGCATACTATGATAATCGTACCACAGTGCCACAACATCCTGTAATACGTATATTAGCAATGATAAATCAAATTGAAGAGAAATTTCCCACAAGTTACTGTCAATTGTGGTATGAAAAACAAAAGGAACCTATAATTCTGCCCATAATAGAATATTTACCAATTTGGTATAAATATTGGGGCAATAAACCTAACCACTTATATCCACACATGTTGACCTGTGTGCTGCCAAGAGATAAAGTTTCCGAAGTTCCGCAAAGCATATCAATTGTAAATAAAGAGTGTGATAAAGCTACAAATCATCTGAAAGTCGTATATGAACCACCATTGGGAAGGAGAACAAAAGGTGGCTTTGCAGTTTGTGTTAAGGGATTTATGTTCCCATTTGCGGATATGTCAGCACGTTTAGTAGAGTGGCTTGAAATGATGCGTATACTTGGTGCTCAAGAAGTAATTGCATACTCATTGACCATACATCCAAACACTACTAAAGTAATAGATTACTATAAGAAAAAGGGTTTCTTAAGAATGTTTCCTTATTCTTATGCACGTGGTGAGCCTGTATACGCAAATTATCAGCGTTATATTATGAAGGAAGATTACTTGAACATGGTACTAAACGAAATGTTTCCATACAATGATTGTTTGTATAGAAGTTTATATAAATATGATTATGTGGCTGGTATTGATATTGATGAAGTGATTATGCCAATGGGTAACTGGACATCATGGTATGATATTGTTGAATATAGTGAAAAATTTCGAAATTCAAAATGTAATAGTTATGCAAGCATTTGTTTTCGAAATGTCTATTATCCAAGGTACGAAGGTCAGCCTCCATATTCCACGGATATACCGAAATACTTTTATATGTTACAGCATGTGAAAAGAGTTGAGAAACATTTACCTTCTGGTATGGCTGCCAAATGTCTACATAACACAAGTGATGTCTTGACACTGCATAATCATTTCAGTATGAGTCGTTTGGGTTGTTATGCATTGGATATTAATGTAACTGAAGCTCAGCTACAGCATTATAGAGAACCGGACGATAAGAAAACTTTGAATACCAGTGTGGTGGATGCTAATATTTGGCGGTTTAAGGAAAATCTGGTTAAACGTACAATGAGAGTTTTTGAGGACTTGAATTTCTTTAAAGAGACATAATAGATAAATTTATAAGTACGATGTGATACTTTTTAGTTAGTAATAATTCCAGCATAAGCAATGTAATTTAAATATTTTCAATCTCTCTAAAAGTTTTTTTTTCTATATCAGAGTCTCAGTAAAATTTTAAATTCTCCTTTAAATAAAGATCTCAACCGAGTATGAAGGAAAACCAATGAAATTTCTAATCAAAGTTAATAATTTTTAATTACGTTCAAAAGTTTTCTAAGTAAACTTGCTATTATGTGTTCCAGTAATTAATACCAGTGTAATCTGGATATGAATAATAAAATGACATGATTGAATAGACAGTCGACTAAGTCACATTGTCAAAATTATTGAATACGCTATATATACGTATATAAAAATTAATATTTTAATTTGTTTTTGTTTTACTTTTTATTGAAATAAATTTATAGTGACAGAAAAGTTGTCTAAGATTGCATTAAAAAAAAAAATGTTTAAATGGCTAAAATGATAAGATAATAAAAATAGTCGTTATGTCTCATATATTTAGAATATTGCGTTTATTTTTAAATTTTTTGTAGTATAACACAATTTCTCTTGTCTTGAGGTTGTACTACAATATCTGTGATTGCTGTAGACACGATATGACTAATAGTCGAAAAATAAATATTTATTATAAAAACTTGATTTTCATAATGGAGAATTGATTTGAAAACTAACTATTGGCTTTCATAATATGATGTGTATAAAATTATATATTTAATTGACGCTGATTGCTACTTAACTCTGATAAGTGAGTTTCTATGTTGATCTAAATAAACAGTTAAAACTCTATATTCCACCTATCAGGTAAAATGAGCATGAATTCTTTCTCTCAATATTATCGCTGGTGCCTCAACACTACAGAGAGAATGGTTGTATTATAGTTGAATAACTGTCGTGTAATAACTTCAGTAGGTTTGTAGAGGGTACACTATTTATGTCTACTTGTAGTATTAAAAGATATAGATAGGGCTCAAGTTATAGCTATATATAATTTGTGTAGTACAAATAAATGAATATAATAAATTGATATAGCAAATAGCTATATAATTTGTTTATAATTCACTGGGCTCAAGTTATAGCTATATATAATTTGTGTAGTACAAATAAATGAATATAATAAATTGATATAGCAAATAGCTATATAATTTGTTTATAATTCACTGGAAATATTTTTTGGAAAAATTTTATAGTCTTCTGTAAATTGCGCTTTCAAATTATCATAACATGTAGTCATATAACCGTACCGATTTATGGTGGTGTTGTAAATATAATTATTATTTTGCACTAAATTTGCAAAAATGAATCTATAAATTTGTTATATCTACAAGTATATTATAGTATATTATTTTTAATCCACCGGAACTATAAAGTAGTTGCTATACTTAAAATCGTAACTCGTTTATGTAGACTAGAAGATTTTTAAAATTATATATATTTGATATTTTTTAAAATAGGTTGTTTTGATTATTACCGGGCTTATGTCGTTTATAAAAAGTTTTTATAAAAAAAAATAACACTTATTAATTTGTGTTAAATATTTGAATAATATTTTTATTTTTATAAAAAATATTTACGGTACATATTTTTTGATCTATCTTAAGGGTACAATGATAACTATTCATTATATAAAATATTAAAATATCATAATATTTTTTCAAAAACTTAAACATTCTCTTTCCAATTTTTTTTTAATATTCAAAAAATTTTGTTTTAAAATTAAAAATATTTACCTTAATTTAAAGTTAAGAATATTTATTCTAAAAGAATTGCATTTAAATTGCAAAAAAGAACAACTTCATTTGAGAATAAAAAAAATTTCATGGTTATTGTAGTTATTACCGCACTAATCTGGACATATGGACTATAGTTATAGGGTACAGCTAATAAATATAGAAGTCCAAAAGGATCAAGATGTTCTCTACGTAAACATAGCTGTAATTAGTAAATACTATAAGTACCTACATATAGTATACTATATATAATATATATATACTATATAGTAATAAAAGCTCAGGAAAAATATGTTTGGCGAATTACAGAAAGCAGATTAAATTATATTAGCGTTTAAAAACGTTTTCCCATATAATTTTAAAAAGATTGTATGAAGTAAGATAATGCAAGTTTTGAACGGTCAGATTATAATAATCACTCAATTACAATTTGTATTAAGTAAAATTTGAAAATGATTAAAATACATATTTAAATGTTTGTCTTACCATTTTTTTAGGGCTTTTATTATTTCAAATCTTATATTTCTTGTAAAATTATTAATTGTTATTAAAGCAGGTGTAAAGGAGAGAAAGGTAATATTTGCGATTTTGGGTTTTTATTTAAAGTTCTTGTACTAGTGAGAGACCAATAAGAAGTTAGTTAATATAGTTTAAACTCTTTACATAAGCATTAGAACTTAATAGTCATATGCTCCAATGTACTTTATATTACCTAGTCGACTTATCAGTACTTGAAATTCTAAAGGGTTCTAAAGGGAAATTAGTTAATACTGAAATTCGTAAGACCATATTCTTAGGAGCGGCTATATACGTAACGTACGCAATATAATGAACTCAGACAAAGTCGGTATTCAAGTTCTTCTTATGTTATGAACCACATTCAATACTATTATTTGAGATAAAATGTTGTGCTATTTCCTTCCAAACAGACAATGTTTGGGACCCTAAGTCCTATTCCGAAATATGGATTTATTCCTGATATGGAACGAACTTGAATTTAGATTTGAATTTAAAAAGGAAGTTTAGTCCTTTGCTTCACAGAAACCGTATACAACATCTTTACCATAGGTATGTTATGAAATTTTGGAGTGTTAACTAATCACATGAATTGAAGGTTCTGCTTTATGTTTTAGATATGACAGTATGATCAACTTTATTACTAACCAAAATTAAAAATCAGGTGCTTATCTGATTTTTACTAGATATAAGAATACCAATTCAATTTCGTTGAGATTCTGATTGAAACTGACATTGGTTTTTGATTTTCCTAGAACACATTTGATCAGAACCAAATTATTAAAGCGATTATCTAAATACGTTATAAATTACATTCTATATAAACTTTTACGCTTATATTTTGCGATCATTATGACAATTTATATTTTTGATATATTAAGTTTTATATTTATTATATAGAACTATATATAATATATTCTAGTATACATAGAATAGAAATTTTTTTTTAAATTTAGTTTTCGCAACTTTTGCAATTATTCTTTAATAAATTATAAATTTTCAACAGTAATGTAAGAACGTCTTTGCAATATGGACCACTTATTAATAATCGTATTTTATCTGAGTGTCATAATTTATTAAATGCATTTATTCTGCGCCTGAAATTATGCAATGTAATCTAAATTATTTTTTTTTTCAAAAATTCAATCTATCATTTTGTCTTTTTTATTTAATTTTTTTTATTATTTATCTATTTAAGCTCTTTATTATCATGACTATGATGACATATTCTATAGACAGTTCTATTAATCAAAAAGTTTACAATTTCATTTTTACTACTACATTTTTTACTGCTTCATGAATTCTTTTTGTTTTTGGCTCAATTTTAAAGCTAATATTTTTTATTTGAATATGTGAACATACGTATATTTGTTCACTACAGGCTTAAATGTTGATATATATTGATGAGCAGCAATATTTGGACTGTATTTGGAATATTTGGAATGTGATGAGGTAGATAGTTTAAGCCAATTTGAACGTAGTATTAATATGAAATCATCAGAAGAATTGGTTATTGGAGGGAAGAATATATCGAAATAAGAAGCATTTATATAATCTTTTAATTCAAAATTAATAGTGTATTAACAGAAAAATGTTTGGTCCCTTAAAAGAAAAGGGGATGTATCGCATAAAATACAACCACGAGCTAGAACAGCTAGCTAAAGGTGTTACAATTAACAAATTTATGAAAAAGCAGCGATTAAGATGGGTTGAACATGTGATAAGAACTTCGGATATGAGAGTACCGCTTAAGATTTAGAGGACCGAAGAAGAGGGCGACCAAGAAAACGATGGAAAGACAGTGTGCAGCTTGACTTAGAAGAAATGAACCTAAGAAATTGGAAAACAAAAGCAAAAAAACAGATAAGAATAGAAGACTCTTATAATATAGGCTTGGGTCCTATATGTACTGTATAGTCAAGGATGATGATAATGAATAGAGTATTAATACAAACTGCTTGAAGAGAAAGAAGAGAAAAATTATTTCATTTATACTTGTCTTAAAATAAGTTTTATAATCAATAAAAAATTCAGGTAAAATATATTATAAATTCCAATTACTTCATAAAATAGAAGTAAAAGTTAATAAATAGAAAATATAAGATCTTAGACATTTTAGTATGATTTTTATTTGCAAATACAGTTTTAGAGGTTGATCAGGGTTTTCTTCCTCAGAGCGAGTGAAGAAAGCACTTATTTTATTTTATTGTGGGTTTCTGTGATTTAGTAAATTTAACTAATGGAACTAATGGAACAATGGCCAATAAAAACTGAATACATATTAATAAGTCAATGCATGACTTTTAAGGATTAAATTGACATAAAATGAACCTACGTCTGAACATGAATTAAATTAAAGTCAGTATATTATGTATTATGTATGACTATAAAGCTTCTGTGAAATATTTTGTATTGTTTTAAATTTTTTCAATATGTGTTAAGTACTTGAATGGATTATATAAATTTGAAGCTATAAAAAAACTCATAGTGTCAGTCAAAAATTATTCTAGTATGATAAAACCCCTATATGTTCATATCTCAAAAAATCATATAATGTTAGTTTTTAATATATATTTATCATTTAAAGATTGAGCGATTAAAAGTATTTTAGCGCTGAGTCACAGCACACCCATGACCCCCATATGTTTAAGTATTGACTAATGTTATCAATGTTAATGCAATCTAACAACTCAAATAAATTAACAATATTAACTGATATTAGATTCACCTAAAATACTTAATTTACTTTCATAATTACTATTATGTTTATCTACGTCTATATTATAAACGCTTATCAAATACAAACTAATAAAGGGTGTGTCCTTTTTTGAGCATTGCTGATTTTTACATATATCATAATTTACTGCACTATATATAATGTTAACAATGTTAGTTATGTAAATAATTACTTTTTTATTTTAAAAAAAACTTATATGCAAATGTAATGTATTCTCAAAAGTAAAGAAGGTTACGAAAAAACTCGACGTGAGGCCATCTACAGGTAATAACATGCCGGATAGGTTAAGTACTCTCTGAATTCATTCAATCTGTTAGTTTTTTTTACCGTTTCGGAAAATCACAGTTGCCAATATAGACGTAGCAGCCATCCTTACGACATCCTTAAAGACAACCCCGACAAAATACTTTCAGTCCATGCAAATCGATGTATTGATTCGGAATGGGACTATTTTGAAAAAGTAAATCTGTTTTGCCAAACATTTCTGTTTGGTTATTTTTGTTCACTTTGAAAGCAACTTATATTTCTAGAAATTTTTTTTAATAATAAACAGATAAGATAAGAAATATACACATTTCATTCATTTTGTATAATATGTGTTATTGTATGCTGTATAACACAATGTATTTTGTTATGTTGGAGTAAGGTGGCACTTGTTTAATATTCACCATAGAAATACGAGGGATATTTAAAATGTTTTTAGACAATATAAAATATATCATTTTGAAATAATTTTTTTTTGCTTATTTTTTCATAAAAACTTTTATTAAATCAGTACTGATATATAGTAATGGTCTCATTTCATAAGCCATAAGAATTTTTTTCTACACTGCACATATACAGGGTGTGCTGTCCATAAAATGAACAAATTAATAAAATTCCATTCATTATAAACTGATACATACTTTGAAATTCGTTTCTTACAAGGAAAACAAAAGGATAAAAAATGCTTACAACTTACTTTAGTTGATCTATGAGTTGATTTATTAAGAAAAATAAAAAAATGTTATTAATTCAACAATAAAATTTAATATAAATATTATAATAAAATCTTTTTTTTATGTCAATGTTTTGTTCGTTTGAACGAAGTAGATAAATTGATCGCCCATATATTACGGACGAAAACTATAACTGGTTGTGAGTGAGACATTAAAGACAGTAGAGTACAGAAACATTAACTGTAATTCAGACTGTCCTCCATAGTACTTAAAATTAGATAAAGATTTTAGTAAATACGTTTTTTGAGTAGTATCATTTCTTAATCTAGTACATGTTACGAAACTCTAAAAAAGTACTAAATTTTATACTATACATTACTTCATTATTCAAGAAATAAAGTTTTCGGCTACCCATATAGCTATATGCTTCGTATACCGTGAAATGGATATCAAAGAATAGTTGGGGATTCGTAGGCAAGTCATATAGTATGTATATTACTAGGCTTAGAACATAACTGAGAGACTATACTTTTATTGCATACAATGATGCAATGCAATGATTTTAAACTTATAAACATTTATGAGAACATTTTTTTATTTCAGATTTAGTTCTATTTCAAGAACATTTTTGGGAGTAATAAGACTCATTTTATGTATTACGACTTTATACTACAGTTTTTGATACAAATAGACAGAATTAAAATATATTATCACTTAACATATATACAAAACACAAAAAACCCTTTTTTTCAAGGAAGACCATCTATTTGAGAGAGAAGGAAGGAAATTTGGGAAAGGATATATAAGAAGAAAATGTTTATTATAGCGTTATTCTTAGAATAAAAACAAATTTCATTAAACCTTTGAAGCCAAAATTATTCAACTTTATCTGTTATTTACCTGACACTTATATATCTAGAAGAAAAGCAGGTTGTGAATTTAAGTTTAGCAGACTCAAATTAATCTAAACTATTTACAAAGTAAAACTATAAAAATAACTGAAATCATTTTCAACGCACAGTATTCTTGGAGCCATAAATCACAGCATAATAATAGCAATAGCAATTAGAAAACCCACAACAGAAAACAACAAACCCCAATATAGTACAAAAAATGCCAATTCCTTGCACAAAGCAAAGGTTAGATAGATCCATCCAGTTGGTAAACGATTTACTTTTCCTACTTAAGTTTACATTTCTATCTAGAACCATTTGCTACAATTTGCACCGAAGTAAGTTCAGATAATTAAATAGATTATTAATAAGATTTAATGCAATACAGAGTTTTAGTTTTTAATTTAAATTTTTTTGCTCTGATATCTATTTAAAAATTAAAATCATAATATATGATACCGCAATTATTGCTTATAGTACTTAATGCAGAATGCAAACACTTTTTATAGACTAACTAAATGTTCACAATAGACAATAGATAAATTTTGAGTATCAAAAATGCAGATCTGAGGTCAATTATTGCTGAATTAATTATCTGATTAATTATCATCAATTATCTGATGAAGTGATAAACAATAATCCAGACAAGGCGTAAAGAGGGGTTTCGAAGATACCTCGAGTTAATAGAGAATAAAAGTGCTGAAGTGCACTGGCTCAAATAGCTTTAACATAATAATAATAATAAAAAAGTGGATTGTGGAGTAAGATTATGTCTATATATTTATAAATGTCAGTGACAGTTCATCTCATATATTCATGTTGAGGTTAAGAGTTAGACTTGTACTAATACCTTGGCACGTTAACTAACTAAAGCACTTTTAATGGAGATAAAATGGAGATCTCAATGTCGAGTAGTGACAAAGCAAATCAATTAAATTTTACCATTTCTCTTTGACTTACAACTTTGGCAGTAAGGATCCTATAACTGGTTACCATATCTAATCTTGGACAGTCTCCAGTTAGTAAAATTACTATATTGAACAATGTGAAGTGGTCAAGACCACGAAAAAGTTATAATTAGTTTTTTTAGTGGGAGTAAATCTTTTATTAATATTAATTGTCCAGTTATTTCTCGCAACTCAAAATTAAATAAGTAAATTCAAGTCACAGATGGCGTAGTTATCAACATTGACCAACCATAATGTTCATCACCTTATAGCATTGTTCCTTGAAGTTATTTTGCATTAGAACTCTATACTATCTCCTTCGTTGCAGTCCACAAGTTTTTTCAAGTATACTATTGCTTTATAGCATTGCTTTTATAGAATGTCTTGCAACAGTGTTCTGATATTTGTTTATTTTACTTTTTACAGACTCCTCAAGTTGTCTACTACTTGATTGTTGTGACATTGCAATAATCAATGAAGATTAATGAGACCAAAAAATTGGATGGGAAAGGTTGAAGATTCGTACTTGAAACAACATCTTATTCTATGTTTTTGCTACTTATCACTCCTATTTGTACACCCACAACCAATTACTATAGTTAGTTAATTCAATTGTGATCATTAGCGGTCCATGCCGTATTATAATCATATCAATAATGTTCTAAAAAGGGTATCAAGCCATTTCGGAGGGGCGCATATTGACAATTTTGTCACTGCATGGTATTGGTACCCATATATCTGGCAGTACTAATGTGATTTTAACAACGAACAGCTATTCGAAAGATGAAACTTTACGTCGTATTGTAATTTGTCTAATATCTGAAGAAATGAGCTATGCATTTCGAAAAACTTGTGCGGTTTACACTGAGGTTGCAGTACGTGAATGCTGGACACAAACGTGGTTTCGTTCAAAAATTTCGATGCCAAAGATGCAACTCGCTCTTGCCGAGAAACCAATGAGAAAACCGATAATATTTTGTAATTGGTGGAGCAAGACCGTCATACAAGTTGTATATTATCTTTAATGTAAATTTAAACATAATTTATGAAATGCTGACAAAAAATCTAAAACTTTCAATAAATGTGCTGTTTAAATTTGTCAGTGTATCTTATATCTTATGATAAAAACAAACTGATGATAAAAAAAAAATTATTTTGCTGACAAATTAATCAACTTAATTGTTTTGTCTATTCCTAACATTATTTTAATGTATAGAATATGCAAATTGATTGCTATGAAATTAGTTTAATATATTCAATATTCAGATCGAGTTGTTTGATCAATTTGGGCTGTGCAACTGATCACATAATAAAATCTCTGTGCATTTTTCCAAAAGTGAAATTCTATTAAAATACAAATAAATCAAGTAAAATGTTTACCAGTCGTCGTTTCAAAATCTTGGCTTTTATAACTGTTATAAATTTAGTAGCTATTATTTTATTGAATTTTGCTTGCACGAATATCAAAACTAAAGTAAGTAAAACTATAATTCCCCAAGAGCTTAAATTGGATACCGTAATACGAGGTAAAAAGTTTTTTTGTCAATAGACTTAACTCAATATAAAGACTCTTTCAGAGCCAAGCTATGAGGAAATGGTTAAAGGCATCAATGAAGAATTACCAATGTTACCACTTGAACTTTATGAAAAAAATAAAAACGAAAATTATGGCTTGAATTCCACCTGTGCTTTATATCCCGAATTACTTAGCATAAAATTTCATAGTAATTTTTATCAGGAATTTGAAAATTTGAATGTGACTTTTGAACTGTTTGGAGCATACTACGACAATCGTACAGCCGTTCCAGATTATCCTGTAATACGTATTTTGGGTATGGTTAACCAAATTGAAGAGAAATTTCCAACAAGTTACTGTCAGTTGTGGTATGAAAAGCAAAAGGAACCTATTATTGTGCCCATAACAAAATACCTACCTATTTGGCATAATTATTGGGGCACTAACCCCAATGTCTTGTACCCACATTTGATAACATGTGTGTTACCAAGAAATAAGCTTTCTGAAGTACCACAAAGTGTATCCATTGTTGCTGAGGAATGCGAAAGAGCTACAAATCATTTAAAAGTTATATATGAACCACCAGTAGGAAATAGAACGAAAGGCGGTTTTGCGGTCTGTGTGAAGAATTTGGTCTTTCCATTTGCAGATACATCCGCACGTTTGGTAGAGTGGATGGAAATGTTGCGAATACTTGGTGCACAAGAAGTAATTGTTTATTCACTTGCAGTACATCCAAATGCAACAAAAGTAATGGATTACTATAAAGAAACGGGGTTTCTTAAAGTATATCCCCATTCTTATGCACGTGGTGAACCAGTTTTTCCCAATTTTCAGCGTTTTATTATGCAAAAAGACTATCTAAATATGGTGTTGAACGAAATGTTTCCGTACAACGATTGCTTTTATAGAAATTTATATAAATATGATTACTTGGCTGGCATCGATACTGACGAAGTGATTATGCCACTGGGTAATTGGACGTCTTGGTATGATATTGTTGAATATGTTCAAAAATACGAAAGTCCAAATTGTGAGACTTTCGCTGATATCTGTTTTCGAAATACATATTATCCACTTGTTCAGAGTACTTTTTCGACAGATATTCCGAAATATTTTCATATGCTACAACATGTAAAGAGAGTTAAGGAGCACATGCCTGTTGGCTGGGCCACGAAATGTCTACACAGCACAAATTATGCTTTAACACTTCACAATCACTACAGTATGGATTGGTTGGGTTGTGGTGGACTGGAAATAAATATTACTGATGCACAACTTCAACATTATCGTGATCCAGACGATAAGAATACTTTGAATTTAACTGTGTTGGATTCTAATATTTGGCGTTTTAAGGAAAATTTAGTGAAACGCTCTTTAAAAGTGTTTGAGGAATTGGATTTTTTTAAGAAGGCAATAAACGAAAATTAAATTGGATATTAATAATGTAATTTTGTAGTACTAACACGTGACCAAAGGCTCGTATTTCATAATCCATTTATAGCCTTAAAAATATAAAAAAAATATGTTAATTATTATTATTATTATATTAAAATTATATTTGCTAATTAATTCTTATTCCAAGAGTGTTTTTTTTTATCACAACCATATTAAAAACAAAAGGAAGCTCATCGGCTCGGTCAGAAAATTTTTATCAAATATTATTTTGATAACTGTTTTTATATAATTCCATACATAATCTAATAAGTATTTCTGAAATTTAATGAATATAATACATTTGGTTTATAAATGAGACACATTTCCGGAATAATGAAATAATAAGAATCCAACAATTTAACCAAACGTTGAGATTTTATATAAATATTTACTTATTAATGACTTAATTTATAAGAGAATAAAAAAATAAAAGCGGGTAGAAAAATTGAAAAAAAGCGAATAAAAAAGAGAAAAATATGTATAGAAAAAGAGAGAATAAACGTTTAGAAAACGGAAAAGAAAAAAAGAAAGAGATAAAAAGACATAGTAAAAGATGAACAAAGGTAGAGGAAAAAAAATTAAAGACGAGAGAACAAGAGCGAATAGAATATGGATAAAGTATGATAGACAACTGTGGAGAGTGAGAAAGAGAGAGGGAGAGAGAGAGGACAATAATTTTTCTCATCATAGGTTTTCAATGAGTACAAAGTATAACTGAGGATAATCTAATTTATATATTGTGTCATATTTATTTTAAATGCGTAGTATTTCCGGTAAGATTAAATTTACTTCGACAGAATGAGGACAACGTTCATATGCTTGTTCAAACTGTTCATAGAAAGTTTCTTTGGTGTCGTCATCTTTATCTTTCGTAGGGGCGTGTGCGCAAATTAGCCTAATGTGAAAAAAATGTTGGTTTATTGTAGATTTCAACAAGCCTTGCGTTTATTGGTGTGAAGGTTAAGACTAAATTTCTCAACTTTCGGCTTACCACAAATCCGACTTTGAATTAGTGCTTTATTGTATGGCAGCTGTACTAGATGTCACAGTGTTCTTTTTTAGAGCATCCTTGTCCCGTCCGTCGCATTTCTTGGAGGGCGGTAATGTCAGGTTTATATTTCTTGAGGACATTAACCACCTGTATAGATGCACATTCTCTGTAAAGAGTTTAGACATTCCAGGTGAATATTCTTAAATCGAACTTAAAAACCATAAAACGTTTACGTGTGCCGACAAGAGTAAATGGTTTTCTAATACGGGGCTGACTCTTCGTTTTCATTGGAGTTATGGTTTTATATGGTAGGTTTTAAGCCCGACACATAATCACATATATTCATGAGGAGGATTTTGCTGCATATATCAGTATATACGAATGATTGTAGTTATCCAGGGGTGGACGCGTGGAAGCTGTGTGTCGACTTGGAAAGGACAGTGACAAGGAATCAGACAAGGAATAAGTTAAATGAAATCAGATACTTTACATGTTCACACCCTTTCCCCCTCGAGATAGAACCATAAGGATACAATATATGATAAAATAAATTAAATTCACATAACTAAAATAAAAATACATTGCTTATTATGTCAAAATGATTTTTCAATACGGTTAATATTTTTTATTTAGAAATTATTATATATTAGTTTTGTGTGTTTTAAAATTTTCTCATAAATTATATTTTGATACATTTTGAATTGTAGATTTCAATTCAACTGCGGAAGTAAAAATTAATTTGTATATACTCGTTTATTACCTTTTTTAAAACGAAATGTTTCCTAAACGTTGTTTTTATATTTTGGGAGTTGTCATTCTAGTGGAACTTTTTATTTTCTCAATCGCCTGGTATATGGACAGTATTTCTAATCCCATATATCCGGAACATTTGAAATTGGATACCCTAGTGCGAGGTAAATAAAAAACTCGACATTTGATAAGATGAGAATTTTTAATGAATTTTATTTAGAGCCCACTATCGAGCAAATGATTGAAGGTGTTGATCAAGAACTGCCCAATTTGCCGTTTGAACTTTATATACAAAATAAAGATAAGGGTTATGGCATAAATTCTACCTGCGCTCAATATCCCAATATTTTGCATATAAAGTTTCATAATAATTTTTATCAGGAATTTGAAAATTTAAATGTGACTTTTGAACTGTTCGGAGCATACTATGACAATCGGGCTGCCGTTCCAGATCATCCAGTAATACGAGTTTTGGCGATGGTGAATCAAACCGAAGAGGAATTTCCAATTAGTTATTGTCAATTATGGTATGAAGACCAAAAAGAACCTATTATTGTGCCCATAACAAAATACTTTCCAATTTGGTTTAAGAATTGGGGCACTAACCCCAATGTCTTGTATCCATATTTGATAACATGTGTACTACCAAGAAATAAGCTTTCTGAAGTACCACAAAGTGTATCCATTGTTGCTGAGGAATGCGAAAGAGCTACAAATCACTTGAAAGTTATATATGAACCACCAACACGAAATATCACGAAAGGTGGTTTTGCTGTTTGTTTGAAGAATTTGGTGTTTCCATTTGTTGATATATCCGCACGCTTGGTAGAATGGATGGAAATGATGCGCATACTTGGTGCTCAAGAAGTAATTGCTTACTCAATAACAGTACATCCGAATGTTACCAAAGTAATAGATTATTATAAGGAACAAGGTTTCTTAAGGGTATATCCTCATTCCTATGCGCGTGGTGAACCAGTGTTTCCTTATATTTTGCGTTATATTATGAAGCATCACTATCTTAATAAGGTGTTGAACGAACTGTTGCCATACAACGACTGTTTTTATAGAAATTTATATAAAT
>NC_051846.1:158576172-158586123 GCF_002237135.1 Teleopsis dalmanni | reverse complement strand
AATCTAATAAAACGTACAATGAGAGTTTTTGAAGATTTAGATTTCTTTAAAGATACGAACACCGAAAATTAAAATTGTCATTTCATTGTAGACAAGAACTGAAATAGCTTTAGTTTATGAATGTGTCATACTCTGACTCTAATATAAAATTTATTTAAAGTGATAATAATAAAAAACTAAAACATATATTTATTCTTTATATATTTATTGAAGTATATCGACTGAGTTGATAAATAACTTGTATATAGTATTAAATTTATAGGAAGTATATGGTACTTCAATCAAAAAAATCAAATCAATGTAATTATCTATTCTACCCCTCGAAATTAAAAAAACGTCTACATTTAAAGTGTTAGCTCTTTATTTATTTGATTATGAACTCCTTGATGATTTGAAGTCACGTATAGAAAAATATTATTAATGAAGAGAATTTTGGGACTTTTTAAACCAAATTTATCTGTGTCATACAATTGAAATATATATCCTATTTGTTTTCTTTTCTTCTTAACTTTTGATATTTATTGCCTATTATTGCATGATTCCGACATAACCAAATATACCAGTCGCGATTCCTTATATAGGCTAATTAATGTCGTCTATAAAAATTTCATATCCACTCGTTTTTTTAACTAGGGACGGTTATTTATATGTTCTAGTTAAAGTCCTGTTTAAATATTTTACTTGTGTTTGTTTTATTTATTATATTATAAATTTATAATACCATCTATACGATTTTTTATCTGCTTTTGTTTCTACTTATTGAAATATTTTTGTAGTATTGGAAGTAAGCTTATCTACTAAAAGTTTTATTAGCAAGACAATTTGTATAAATTTTTTGTGAAAAAAAATACTTAGTATCCCTTAGACTGACTCACTATCTTTACTGCCTTGCTTCAAATTATATGAGGACCTCATTAAAGCCTATTTAAATCTGTACCTAAACTATAAAGTCTGAAATTGATTGAATCTAAAATTAGTTTTATATTTTCCTCACTCTCATTATAATCTACAATTTTCTCCATTGTTTTAATTTTCTGCTTATGTTTCCTGTCGGGAATGAATTTTGATTACGAAATATAAATCCTATAGACCTTTTCAATTTTGCTTTCTTCGTTGATATATGCTTCCAGCTATTAGTTTCAATCTCAATATTCATTTTTAACAGCTTAAGAGCTGGTTTTATAGTGGATCAAAGTGTCACATAGAGGCTTTTGATGCTTTCCATCAACTGAAAAACGATTATGTACTCGTTTCTAAAAGAGTCAATTAATTTTAATATACTTAATTTTATTTCTCAATTACCATTAAGATGGCTTTATACGTCAAAACTTATATGGAATTTATTTATTTTATATATATAACTACATACGTAAATAAACTTTTATAATATATCAATTAATTATGTATAGATAAATGTAGAGCTTTATATAAAAATCTTAATATATATATCATTTAAATATAACTTAAATATTTATTTAATTGTTAGAGTGCAATTGTCGCAATCACATCTATTTGATAAACATGCTATATTGGCGTGTACCGATAAGTGGTTAAGGTAGCTCAAAATAGCCGACTCTACAAAAATCCGTATCTATATCTGCGTGCCCGTAAGATTAGAATCGCTCCACTGTGAAAAATATAAAATTTTCGCATTCAATATCGTTTTTCTTATTTTTTCACATTATGTATTTGTTATAATTTAGTACTTGGTTACCTGCTGTGCAATCATGTTTTTATTAAATTTTTTTCTTTGCAAAACAACTGTTTATATATTTGTTCTATATTTTAAACAAATCAAATAAAAAAATGTATAAATTATATTTTTTATTATAACATACATACTAATCATATCTAGTCTATGGCAACTTGTTGAAAATATGCAACGTGCTAGCAGGAGCAGATATATGGTACTTATAAATGAGATCTCAGATAGCAACTTCAAGTAAAATTATCGCGATATGACTGTGATTTATTTTAAAATTCGCAAAAAGAAATTGTTTAAGTACTTATAAAGTATTATTTATAAAGTAATAATTGCTATATTATTATAAACGAACCTATAAAATCCATTTATATTTTGAAGAATATTTTTTCTTTTACGTATTATTAAACGTTTACCCACTTTATGTGAAATCACCACAAACTTATTTCATTCTCAATAAACAGGAATTTATATATAAAACTGTTAAAAATTTATATATGAGCAGATGTTTATAATAACTTTTTTAATTATTAGTTATTATATTAGTATGACGATGGTATAAGTGATGTAATTCAATTTAAAAATACTGACAGGTCTAAATAAGTTTAAATCTATTGACTTATTATAAAAATCATTAGTTATTGCAATAATAAATGGTTTTTAATAGATCACATCTTTCAATCAATTTTATACATACTGACTCTATAAAGTGTAGAGTCAAATAACTTCCCTTCTTGTCAGCTTGTTTAAGCAATTGTCAGCAACTGCCAGGAAGCAAGTCTAAAATCTTCTAGCTTTCGTTGAATTGAATGAGGACTCGAATCTTAAACCAAAAAAAATTTTTAGTGGTATTTATATATCTTAGAATATCTTAGCAGATTTTCTTTGATTCATACCTATATTATTGAACTAAATAACATTACAAAATTTCTCAAAAAGATTAACTTGTTACGGATTTGCATAGGGGACTTTCTCTATGTCTTGCACTATAATCTAATCCCCTCTTTCTGTCTCAATGAATTACTTCTACAGATGCAAATTCAAATCGAGAGAACAACAATTTTTTATTCAAAAATTTAATTTATTCTAATTTACTGTAATTTATATTATTTAATGTATATTCGAAGATATTCGAAGATATGTGTATTGAAGATATGTTCTATGAAGATATGTGTTTAAAATTTTCAGTACGCACATTGGATCCTGGTTTAAAAAATGAAAGAAATTGTAAGGTTGAAGGCAGGAAGGAGCTGTCAAAGAGTATTTTACCCGAAATTAATTAAGCCTTCAAATCGGAACCGAACCGAAAAACGAAAAAATCTGATATTTTTGCTGGAACGAAATTCGGAACCGAACCGAAAAAATATATCGGTTTAGTACCATATAGTTTGGTATTTATTCATTCACGCAAATTTCTCTTCAGATGTTTTCATTTATTTATTTTATTTTATTTTATTTATTTACATTTATGTATATTTACTTAAATTATCGATGATTGAATATTTTATTCAACGAACTGAAAACCGAATTTTTTGCCGGAGCGAAAACCGGAACAGAAAAAATACCGGATCATACCCCTGTAATAAATTTGTAGTTACAAAAAATAATTTAAAGATAATTTTGCTGAAAATTTGTTTAGAAAACGTCATTTGTGTAACATTTTTTTTGTTTGTTTGTTGTATATTAAAACTATTATTATCTTGGGAACACTTTTGTTAGAGAGTTTACAGTCATCACCATCACCTTTAATGCACTATTTTTCTGTTATTGTTCTTTGAAGTGAACTATCTACTGTTTTTTCTACAAAAACGTACAGATATGTTGATTTTGACTTGCATGCCTTCGTGAATTAATATGTCATTGAAAGAACAAATAGTAGATAAGTCACTTCAAAGGCTGACTTTAAGAAAACGCCGCATGATAGAAGAACAATTCTTCACCAAAAAAGGTTTGCCAAATAATAAGGTGTAGTTATATGAAAACACATATGTTTAAAATATAAAATATGTTTAAAATATTTTCCAAAACCCTTGATTTTGAACCATGGTGGTTTTTGAATCCATTCAAGACCTGTTAAATATTATTTAGTGGTTCCGAACTACACAAATTTGACTTACTAAAAAACAATTAATAAGTCATTAATTTATTGGACCGAATATCTTCTTCTTGGATATACTTTTAGGACGCCTTACGGAAATACGATTTCTTTCATATCTTGAACCAAGAATTTAGGGAACAATTCCTGGAAACACCCAGTATAAATTATTTTTATCATAACATGAAGCCACAATGAAATATTAGACAAATTATTTTGATTATAAATAAAATGATAAGATTAGAAGAAGATATTTTAAGATTATATATAATTAAGTAACTGTTCCATTTATATATATATATTATACACTGTTTTATCTTAATGTGTATAAAAACAGAAGCAAGATGATTATATATGGTGGCATAAAAATATAAAGAGTATGTCATTGAGTTAAGGAAATTTGTAGTATCAAGTGTTGAATTGATGTCAAATAGCACGGGTTTTATTTGTTAATCAAATATTTTTTTTTCTGGAAATACTTATAGTGAACTAAGTGTGAAATTCTGTAATACATATCTGACATTATAAGCTGAAGAAAAGATAAAATACTTATCTTTTATTATCACATTTTCATTCTATTGTTAATTTAGTTAGTTTATGTCTTTTGTAGACTAAAGAGTGTTTGAACTGGAGAGCTCTTCTACTTTTCAAGATTTTAAAATAGTTATTAGAAATAGTAAAAGTTATTAATATTATATTATATTAACAATAATTATATAGATATATAATATTTTAATGGCGGTTTTTTATAAAGACAGTCCTATATAAAATTAGTACATAAGATAACAAAAAAAGATTGAAGTAGACTAATAGTCTTCGGGGTAATGGAATTATTTGATTATGGCAGTACAAAGCAGAATATTGATTTAGAAATATTGTATTGTTTATTCCTTCAGTTTATTATATGTTAGAGTAATTTGGTTACATATAGTCGTGATATTTTGATTTCTAATACAGATAAGCAGCATTCTTAATTTATAAGATTTAAGCATAATAAGTAATTTTATAGTGTGTAATGCTATGGAAACTGGTTGATAATTTCGGGTTGTTCAAGATCTGGTTAACGTTTCTGGTGTAACATTTTTGAAATCTCTTTTATCTCTCCTAAATAATCAGAAATATATGTTTGACTTACTACCAGAACAGTTTGTAATATGGTAACTTCACCTAACGCCATTGATAATTCATATTATTTTACTTATCTTTTATGAGGAAAGATAGATTACGCTAGTGTGTAGAGTTGATTGCTGGGAAAAAACCTACTAACAGAGTTAATTTTACAAAAACATAGTCGGCAATGTGCAAAAATTGCAAAAAAAAAAAAAGTTGGAGAAATTAACAATTATTATACGTCTCAGATAAATATAGAAGTTGCTTTAATTAATTTTCTAAAATTAGTCAACATCGTAATGATAACCAAAGAAAGAAACATACTTAACGTATTCTCCATTCATAAATTCATACAATTTAGATTGCTTTGTTTACTCTGTTGTCAATGAGTTAAAGAAGATACTAGATAAAATGATCTTTATACAAAATTATATATTTAGTCAATCTTAGAATTCAGTAGCATTTGTGCTAAAAGATAGTAGCACAAATGCTATGATATTATATATGAATTTACAACTCATATAGAACGTGATGTTGTTTAAAATGAGAAAAATATATGACATCTTTAGTGGTAAAAAGTTACATATTAACAAAGACATGTCGCTCTTAAAAGTAATCCAGAAACCTATGGCAGAATTTTACGAGATTTGTTAATTAATGCAATGAACTTTATTGCCTTAAACTCAATATCTCAATTTCTAACATAAACTGTATGGATATTTCATGGTTCTTCAATAATATATACAAACATAATTATAGAATCTTTTTTTGTAAATTGTTCGAATATGAAAACACTATTGGTGGTTTTAGTGGAATATTGGCAACGTCCGATAAGTTATCTTTCGACAGTATTTGTAGATTATTTCATCTTGTAAAAGCAGATAAGGGATTTAAAAGAAGGAGTATGCTTTCCCCATTCTTTTGGTGTTTTCACATTTGGACTGTGTTTTTACCATTATTACTTATGTGAGTACAGGGACAGAAGTTGTACTTTTTCTATATGAACGCAATCAATTAAAAGTGACTCTGATAACTCCATCTCAATCTATTTGTATACTCGTATAAAGTAAGTTTAATAGTAAGTTTAAATTAGTGATTATTTTAATAAACGCGAAAATTAGGTTTTGTTAAATGAACAACATAAATACTACGTTAGTCACTACGTTAGTGGGTTATTAAGTAAAACAATCGTAGTTTATTCAGATGTTTTATATTGTCTCATGTCAAAAGTAAATACGAAATTTCAAGTTAAGATATAATTTAAAAATGTCATATATTGGAGAGATTTTTATCAAGTGTATTTAATATTTTACTATTTAGTACATTATTAAAAAAAAAAAAATAAAAAGTGATTATTAAATATTTATAAAAATATATATACATATATATTACTTTTAGTCAATTTTAACATGAATATAATTATATATTATATTGTATATTATTTTATACTTATACCTACGTCGTTTTAAATTTTTTTAATTTTTGTTGTAGAGTTTTAAAACTGCTAAATTAAAAAATGTATTCACTATTTTAAGTGAATTTTAAACTGAAAGTCACAAATTCCAATTTTTGAAGAGTCATCAAAACGTTTATTTTGCTTTTATGACTATTAGTAAATATATTTTATTGTTATGATCTTTATAAGCAACTTATCCCCACTATCCTTAATAAATTTTCTCATATATTTTCTGATGAAAATTTTTTTTTATATATTTATGTATATGGAAGACGTCATAAATACATATGGTTATACAGTTAAACTTTTATAACTCAAAGTCCAATTTTGCAAAGAAAATATTTGACTTATGTTAGATAATTTTTCTATTTTTTTTTATTTTTTAAAAGAAACTAGAATTACATTTCAAGATATTAATTTATTTGCAATCAAATAAAGCATAGAAGTTATAGTGAAGTAAAATATTCAGAAAATAAGGTTTGCGACTATAATTTTTTTCTTATTTTCAATAAGAAGAAATTCCACTTTATTTATATTCTTATCACTATCAGTTGTAGTATTATTCGTTTGCAAATATAAATTCAGAATATTGAATGAGTCTTGTACTTCACTGTTGGAAGGCAGATGCTCTAAAATGAGATCTAGTAATTCAGAACTATAATATCGTTCAGAACTATAACATCGTCAATAATATCGTTATCTGTAGGAAAGCTTAATATACAAATTTCATTTTCAAGCTAAATATAATTGTTAAGAGTAGCATTGGAAGTAATTTTATTAAGAAGTAGCATAAAAAAAAACAACATTAAAATTAAACATTTGGTTTGGAAAAAGGGACTTCCCCTAATAGCAAAATGCATTTATAATTAAAATAAAAATTCGACTTATAAAATGTACTTTCTCATACATATGTATATCTATTGGCACGGAACAAAATTTTTATTTGAGTTATAGAGAAATTCGAATTATAGAAGTTCGAATTATGGAAGCAGAATTGTATGTAATTTGCTCTCTTAAACCTTGGTGCACTGTTTTATGGAAGTTTGACTGTATTAAAGATAAAAAATTTTTTATATAAATTTAGTATAGTAATTTATAGTGTTATAGTTTATAGCACTTTAGATTTTTTGACAGAGTGGCGCCAGATTACTCTGAAATTAACAGCTGTTTTATATGATTTGACAGACAAAATGTGAATTGATTTATTATATACATATGTATGTTTGTGAAAAATATTAATGTCTAACATGAATAAAAAATGTTAGATTACTCCAAAAATACTCGATAAGACAACAAAATTTGACATATCAAGAGTAAATCTGAAAGGAATCCAAATTTACCAATCGAAAACGCCATATGTTATATGATAATTTATTTAGTATATTATATCAATTATACTTAATTCTATTTATTAGTTAATTTATATTGCAATTTTTAGCAATGAATTTTTAATTATGTTCAGTAGAGTTGAGAAAAAAGAATCTTGTCTTTTGTTTCAATAATTAGAATATTATTAGAAAATAAAAATGATATATTTCTAGAAAAAAAACAATTAACCTTTTCACAACCTTTTGTTAAAAAATATATAAGATAATTCACCACCTGATGTATTAAAATACTTTGGTGTTATAAAGCACTGAAGAATTCGCTTTGAACATCATCGACTAATAAATTTGAATATTTCTAGAAATATGATTTGCACAGATGTTTCAAGTACTTCAGTTGTCAGTTATCTACAGACCTTTGTTTAACTAAGTAAATACACATTGTTTTGTCGGTTCAGATAATTCTATTTGTATCAACTGAGTTGTATAACTCTTTCAGAATTCAATCTAGCACTGTAGTTACTTTGAGTGAATTATTTAGCGTAGTCTGCATTTTATGTTGAATAAAGGTTTTTGATAAAAAAGAGATTTCATTTCAGTTTTTAAAACATGTTGAATTAAATAAACAAAAGAAAATATATTTTAATATTTAGTTTTCGTTTAAGTTGCGACTGTAAAAGTGTTCTACTAAGAAATTAGTAACAAAATTTAATTTATTTTATTATTTCACCTCAAAATAATTAGAATTAATTTCCAAACAAAATGTTTAAAAAACGTGGATTTCAGATATTAGCATTTATAACATTTATTAATTTTATCGCTGTTATATTACTGAATTTTGGTTTTATCAATTTTTCTACAAAAATGCATAAACTTATATATCCGCAAGAACTGAATTTGGACACATCAGTGAAAGGTAATGAAAATTAAGTGCTTTAGAATGTCAAATATCTAATAAGTTATTGTTTAGAACCCACCTTTGAAGAAATGGTGAAAGCGGTAAATAAGGAATTACCTAATCTACCACTGGAGCTTCATGTGAAAAATCGCTACAGAGGTTTTCGTTTAAATAGCACATGCGCTCCATATCCAGAAGTACTTGAAATACAGTTTCATAATAATGTCTATCAGCAATATGCCAACTTAAATGTGACATTTGAATTATTTGCCGCATACTATGACAATCGTACCACAGTGCCACAACATCCTGTAATACGTATATTAGCAATGATAAATCAAATTGAAGAGAAATTTCCCACAAGTTACTGTCAATTGTGGTATGAAAAACAAAAGGAACCTATAATTCTGCCCATAATAGAATATTTACCAATTTGGTATAAATATTGGGGCAATAAACCTAACCACTTATATCCACACATGTTGACCTGTGTGCTGCCAAGAGATAAAGTTTCCGAAGTTCCGCAAAGCATATCAATTGTAAATAAAGAGTGTGATAAAGCTACAAATCACCTGAAAGTCGTATATGAACCACCATTGGGAAGGAGAACAAAAGGTGGCTTTGCAGTTTGTGTTAAGGGATTTATGTTCCCATTTGCGGATATGTCAGCACGTTTAGTAGAGTGGCTTGAAATGATGCGTATACTGGGTGCTCAAGAAGTAATTGCTTACACATTGACCATACATCCAAACACTACTAAAGTAATAGATTATTATAAGAAAAAGGGTTTCTTAAGAATGTTTCCTTATTCTTATGCACGTGGTGAGCCTGTATACGCTAATTATCAGCGTTATATTATGAAGGAAGATTACTTGAACATGGTACTAAACGAAATGTTTCCATACAATGATTGTTTGTATAGAAGTTTATATAAATATGATTATGTGGCTGGTATTGATATTGATGAAGTGATTATGCCAATGGGTAACTGGACATCATGGTATGATATTGTTGAATATAGTGAAAAATTTCGAAATTCAAAATGTAATAGTTATGCAAGCATTTGTTTTCGAAATGTCTATTATCCAAGGTACGAAGGTCAGCCTCCATATTCCACGGATATACCGAAATACTTTTATATGTTACAGCATGTGAAAAGAGTTGAGAAACATTTACCTTCTGGTATGGCTGCCAAATGTCTACATAACACAAGTGATGTCTTGACACTGCATAATCATTTCAGTATGAGTCGTTTGGGTTGTTATGCATTGGATATTAATGTAACTGAAGCTCAGCTACAGCATTATAGAGAACCGGACGATAAGAAAACTTTGAATACCAGTGTGGTGGATGCTAATATTTGGC
>NC_051846.1:158567842-158576072 GCF_002237135.1 Teleopsis dalmanni | reverse complement strand
TTAAATATTTTTTATTTCACTGGCGTTGTTGCGCCAAGCTTCGCAACCAAAGAGCATGACAGATTTGACACATGATGAATAGATTTTCAGTTTTGTTGATCTTGAAATCTGATTCGATAGTCATACTTTTTTTAATCGATCGAAAACTTTTCTCGCTTTACTGCTTTAACATCTATGTCTTCTGCAGATCCGCGATTGACAGCCATGGTACAGCCTAGGTTAATGAAAAATCTAACATCCTCGATTGTGCTGTTATCTAAAGTAAGTGGGTGGGAACTTCGTGTATTTATACGAAGGCTTTTATTAACCATTGACTTAACCTTCTATTAACTATTGACTATTGACTTACATGTCCTTATAAAGTTAGTTATTCTTTTGTATTATGGCAGAAGTTTTAATAAATATATTATTCCACTTTATTTTTGCTTTAATTTTTGGTTTATTTTATTAGATATTTGCTCTGCACTTCGTTTACTTTTATGAAAAGGACTTATAACAACACTTCATAATAAAATCCGAGACATACACACCTGTCAGGTGTGGAAAGCTTCAAACTACAAAATCAATTGCAAAAAAGTGTACATTCCTATCATTTTAATCTTTAAAAAATTTTAAAGATGAAAGTTTTAATAGTTTTCATTCAGAATATTCTGATGTTGTATTTAATTAAAACACATATATTTATTTAATTTTTTTTGCGATAAAAATTTTTTTATGATAAGCGATACTAACTTATCATGATATCACATATTATGTTATGTGACAAGTTATTCAATATATTATATTAGTCGTATTTAATCGTATTTCTTAAATAATGTAATTATAAATTGAATAAATATGTTCACATTGAAATATATATATTGTGTTGATGTTTCTAAGAAAACAATGAATGTTAATTGATTTTCTATGGAAAGTTAAGACTAAACTTTTCTGACTTATTTTTCAAAAGAAAGAAAAGCTTTCTTATCTTTTAACAACCTGATAAAAAAAAATGAAATTAGTTTATGATCTGTTGTAAAATATTAAGATACTTTGATATTATAAAAGTTCAATTCTACAGACCTTCATTATACTTCAATTCTCACTTATCAAATTCTCACTTTGTAAACCAAATAAAGACACGTTGTTTCAGTTGTAAGTTCAGATAGTTCTGTCTTAATCTACTTACATGTGTAATTCTTCTAGAACTCCAGTACTGTAGTCAGTTTGAGCGAATTTTTTAGCGTATTCTGCATTCTATATTAAATAAAGATTTTGGATTAACAAAGATATATCAACAAAATGTGTTGGTAGCTTGACTCAGCTTGTTTTTGTTTGGTTTTTAAAATATATTGAATTAAATAAAAGTAAGAAAATGTTCCAATGTTTAGTTTTCAGTTAAATTGCGATTAAGAAAGTGTGTTACTAAAAAATCGGCAACTAATTTTAATTAATTTAATTTGTGTTATTTAAAAAATATTATAACTACAATTACTAAATATTAATACTATAATTAAAGTAAGAACAAAATGTTTAAAAAACGCGGATTCCAAATTTTGGCATTTATCACTTTCATTAATTTTATCGCCGTTATAATACTGAATTTTGGTTATATCAGTTTTTCTACAAAAATTCACAAACTGATATATCCGCAAGAATTGAAATTAGATACATCAGTGCGAGGTAATGAAAATTAAGTGCTTTAAAATGTTTAATATCTAATGAATTATATTTAGAACCCACCTTCGAAGAAATGGTGAAAGCGGTAAATGAAGAATTACCTAATCTGCCACTGGAGCTTCATGTGAAAAATCGCTACAGAGGTTTTCGATTAAACACCACATGTGCTCCATATCCGGAAGTACTCGAAATACAGTTCCATAATAATTATTATCAAGAATACACTAATAAGAATATAACATTTGAATTATTTGCCGCATATTATGATAATCGCACCAATATTCCAAAACATCCCGTAGTACGCATTTTTGCGATGATAAACCAAATTGAAGAAAAATTCAATACGAATTACTGTCAATTCTGGTTCGAATCACAAAAGGAACCTGTGATTGTGCCAATAACTGAATATTTAGTTGTATGGATTAAGGGTTGGGGAAATAAATTTAATCACTTATATCCACATATGTTAACCTGTATACTGCCTGAAGAGAAAGCTTCCGAAGCACCACGAAGTATATCCATTGTAAATAAAGAGTGTGATAAAGCTACAAATCATTTAAAAGTCATCTATGAACCACCATTAGGCAAAAGAAAGAAAGGTGGTTTCGCGGTTTGTGTTAAGGGTTTCATGTTTCCATTTGCAGATATATCCGCACGCTTGGTGGAGTGGATGGAAATGATGCGAATACTAGGTGCACAAGAAGTTATTGCTTACTCACTTGCTGTACATCCAAATGCAACAAAAGTGATTGATTATTATAAGAAAAAGGGTTTTCTTAGGGTCTATCCTTATTCTTATGCACGCGGTGAGCCGGTCTTTGCTAATTTCCAGCGTTACATTATGAAGGAGGATTATCTGAATATGATATTAAACGAAATGTTTCCATACAACGATTGCTTTTATAGGAACATATATAAATATGATTATGTGGCGGGTATTGATATTGATGAAGTGATTATGCCACTTGGTAATTGGACATCTTGGTATGATATTGTTGAATATGGTGAGAAATTTAAAAGTCCCAATTGTAAAACATTTGCTGGTATCTGTTTTCGAAACACCTATTATCCGAAATATGAAGGTCAACCGCCTTATTCCACCGATATTCCGAGTTATTTTTATATGTTGCAACATGTAAAGAGAATTGAGAAACATATGCCAAGTGGCTTTGCAACAAAATGTTTACATAACACAAAATACGCTTTAACACTACATAATCATTACAGTTTGGATTATTTGGGTTGTCGAGATCTTGATATGAATACTACCGATGCACAGCTTCAACATTACCGAGAGCCAGACGATAAGAATACTTTGAATTTAACTATTATGGATCCGAATATTTGGAGATTTAAGGACAACCTAATTAAACGTACAATGAGAGTTTTTGAGGATTTAGATTTCTTTAAAGATACGGAAATCGAAAATTAAAATTGTCATTTCATTGTAGACAAGAACTGAAATAGCTTTAGTTTATGAATGTGTGATATAATGGCTGTAATATAATATTTATTTCAAGTGATACTTATAAAAACTAAAATATTTTATATTTATTTATTATATATCTGTTGAAGTATTTTGTGTGAATTTGTAAACCACTTTTAATATAGCGATGACTTTATAGGAAGTAAATAGTACTTCAATCAAAAAAACAAAATCAAGTTGATTAATTACATATGTGAATTAGTTAAAACATACAATATTTAATTTACATTTTGATTGGATTCTCTTATAACTGCATATATTTGCGAGATTCGGATATACCATAATCAAAATGCTGATTTCTTATATGGGTTAGATAATGTCGTGTGTAGAAATTACACATATATTTCTATTATTTATCAAGTAATAATATTTTGTATAATAACATCTGAGCGACATTTCAGCTGCTTTAGTTTCAATAGTAGTATATTAGCAGTGTTTGGAAAAAACTTACCTACTGAAAGTTATCTACCACTACCTTCTGACTTGTTTTAACTTAAATGAAGTACTACAAGTCTTTGCTCTTTACTTCAATTAAGCCAATTCCAAATTAGAACTGAACTATATAGTTTTAAATTAATTCAATATAAGATTACTTTGGCACCTACCCCACCTTCAATAACAATTTTCTGCTTCTGCTTTCTGACGTGAATAAATTTTGATTTCGAAATATACATCCTATAGAACTTGTCAATTTCTTCTTTTTTACTGGCACGTGATTTCAGTTATTAGTTGAGAGCTCAATATTTTCTCTTATATCAATTAAATATGAACATTTACCAATAGAATTTGTCTGGGTACGAGTTCAAACCTTCGTACTTGCTGTTTAAAGAATAATAAAAATAATTACGAATAATTAAATATAAGACATGATTCCAAAAGACCACTGATGATGGGTACATGGCAATACTCGAAGCAACTATTAGAAGTAGACTAATAGTCTTCGAGATAATGGAAAAATTTGATTATGGCAGTACAAAGCAGAAGAAAGTAAATTTATTTAGAAATAACATATTGTTTATTCTTTCAGTTAATAATATGTTAGAGTAATTTGGTTACATATAGTCGTGATATTTTGATTTCTAATACAGATAAGCAGCATTCTTAATTTATAAGATTTAAGCATAATAAGTAATTTTATAGTGTGTAATGCTATGGAAACTGGCTGATAATTTCGGGTTGTTCAAGCTCTGGTTCACGTTTCTGGTGTAACATTTTTGAAATGTCTTTTATCTCTCCTAAATAATCAGAAATATATGTTTGACTTATTACCGGAACGGTTTGTAATATAGTAACTTCAACTAACGCCATTGATAATTCATATTATTTTACTTATTTTTTATGAAGAAAGATACATTACGCTAGTGTGTAGAGTTGATTGCTGGGAAAAAACCTACTAACAGAGTTAATTTTACAAAAACATAGTCGGCAATGTGCAAAAATTGCAAAAAAAAAAAAAGTTGGAGAAATTAACAATTATTATACGTCTCAGATAAATATAGAAGTTGCTTTAATTAATTTTCTAAAATTAGTCAACATCGTAATGATAACCAAAGAAAGAAACATACTTAACGTATTCTCCATTCATAAATTCATACAATTTAGATTGCTTTGTTTACTCTGTTGTCAATGAGTTAAAGAAGATACTAGATAAAATGATCTTTATACAAAATTATACATTTAGTCAATCTTAGAATTCAGTAGCATTTGTGCTAAAAGATAGTAGCACAAATGCTATGATATTATATATGAATTTCCAACTCATATAGAACGTGATGTTGTTTAAAATGAGAAAAAATATGACATCTTTAGTAGTACAAAGTATTAATAAAGACATGTCGCTCTCAAAAGTAAATCCAGAAACCTATTGATCTATAATGACAGAGTTTTACGAGATTTGTTAATTAATGCAATAAACCTAATTGCCTTAAACTCAATATCTCAATTTCTAACCTGTACTGTATAGATATTTCTTTTGTAAATTGTCCGAATATGGAAACACTATTGGTGGCATAGTGGAATATTGACAACGATCGATGAGTTATCCTTCGACAGTATTTGTACATTATTTCATCTTGTAAAAACAGATAAAGGATTTAACAGAAGGAGTATGCTTTCCACTTTCTTTTGCTGTTTTCACATTTGGACTGTGTTTTTACCATTATTACTTATGTGAGTACAGGGACAGAAGTTGTACTTTTTCTATATGAACGCAATCAAATTAAAGTGACTCTTATAACACCATCTCAATCTATTTATATACTCGTATAAAGTAAATTTAATAGACAAAATTACTGATTATTTTAATAAACGCGAAAATAAGGTTTTGTTAAATAAACAACAAAAAATCTGTCACTACAATAGTGGATTATTAAATAAAACAACTGTAGTTTACTCAAATGTTTCAAATTGTTTCAGGGATGGTATATTATAGATATAGATATAGGTACTTATATATATATTTATATATATATACTTTAAAGTTTATTTCCTATTAGTTAAAAGTAAATGCAAAACTTCAAGTTAAGACTATATTTTAACTTGAGGAGATGTCACAGAATGAAAAGGTTTATACGAAGTGTATTTAACGTTTTACTATAAAGCAGGTTATTAAAAAATAAGAATAAAAAGTGCTCATTAAACAGAAATATATATAAATATATATTATTTTTATACAAATTTAAAGGTGGTTTGAAACTTATTCTTATAAATTATATTTTAAAAGTTTGAACTAACCTATTTGCTATTGAACCTATTGAGTCGTATTATCTTTAATCATTGGACTACTTCCAATGATTTTTAAATATCACATTAGGTTTTTTATACTTTTCAAGAATTTTTATGTTTTAATTTAATATATGTATTTTGTAATTTTTTTGTGCAGTTTGCAGACTTTAACTTTTTTGTTGCAATATCAAAGGTATAAATTAAAAATATAGTTTTGTTTAGGAAAACGCAAAGAGTCTACAGTTTTCAATTAAAATTTAGCAATTAATTTAATTTGCTAAATTTAAACCGATAAATGAAAACGTGTACACTTTTCAAGAACTAGTGTTAAATTTTTGTAATGAAATGATAGTGCAAAATACTTAAGTGAAGTACATCTGCCACCCGCCTTATGAAAAATAAGTATCTTGCCTTTATAATATATGGCCTTATAAAAGCTTTTTTACCAATCTCCGAAACCTCGTCCAAGAATGCGAGCTAGGCGTTTTAGAAAAGTGTTATGTTTTGCACGCTTTATAGTCGCTGTGAATAGTACTAATATGCAATTCAGTACTATTTTTTTTGAGTTTATTTATAATGCAATTGAAAGTAGACCAAAAGAAACTAAACTAATTGTTCACCTGATGTATTAAAATATTTTGAAATTATTAAACCATTTAGTAATTCGATTTCAATATCATCGGGTATTCAATTTAAATATTGCAAGAAATATAATTTACACAGATGTTTCAAGTACTTCAAATCTCACTTATCTACAGACCTTTGTTTAACTAAGTAAATACTCGTTGTCTTAAGTGTCAGTTCAGATAATTCTGTCTTAATCAACATAAATGTGTAACTCTTCCAGAATTCAATCAAGTACTGTAGTCAGTTTGAGCGAATTTTTTGGCGTAGTCTGCATTTGATGTTAAATAAAGATTTTTGATAAACAAAGATATATCAACAAAATATTTTGGTAGCTTGACTTAGATTGTTTTTATTTGGTTTTCAAAAAATGTTGAATTAAGTAAAGGTAAGAAAATGTTCTAATGTTTAGTTATCAGCTAAATTGCGATTAAGAAAGTGTGTTACTAAAAAATCCGAAAAAAGTTTTAATTCATTTATCATTTAATTTTTTTATATAATAATTATTGTAATTAATTTAAGAACAAAATGCTTAAAAAACACGGATTTAAGATTTTGGCATTTATCACTTTCATTAATTTTGTTGCAATTATATTACTGAATTTTGGTTTCATCAATTTTTCTACAAAAATTCACAAATTCATATATCCGCAAGAACTGAAATTGGATACATCAGTGCGAGGTAATGAAAATTAAGTGCTTTAAAATGTTTAATATCTAATAAATTATTGTTTAGAACCCACCTTTGAAGAAATGGTGAAAGCGGTAAATGAAGAATTACCTAATCTGCCACTGGAGCTTCATGTGAAAAATCGTTACAGAGGTTTTCGTTTAAATACCACATGTGCTCCATATCCGGAAGTACTTGAAATACAGTTCCATAATAATTTTTATCAACACTACAGTAATAAGAATATAACATTTGAATTGTTTGCTGCATACTATGATAATCGCACCGATATTCCAAAACATCCCGTAGTACGCATTTTTGCGATGATAAACCAAATTGAAGAGAAATTCAATACGAATTACTGCCAATTCTGGTTCGAATCACAAAAGGAACCTGTGATTGTGCCAATAACTGAATATTTAGTTGTATGGATTAAGGGTTGGGGAAATAAATTTAATCACTTGTATCCACATATGTTAACCTGTATACTGCCTAAAGAGAAAGCTTCCGAAGCACCACGAAGTATATCCATTGTAAATAAAGAGTGTGATAAAGCTACAAATCATTTAAAAGTCATCTATGAACCACCATTAGGCAAAAGAAAGAAAGGTGGTTTCGCGGTTTGTGTTAAGGGTTTCATGTTTCCATTTGCAGATATATCCGCACGCTTGGTGGAGTGGATGGAAATGATGCGAATACTAGGTGCCCAAGAAGTTATTGCTTACTCACTTGCTGTACATCCAAATGCAACAAAAGTGATTGATTATTATAAGAAAAAGGGTTTTCTTAAGGTATATCCATATTCTTATGCACGCGGTGAGCCGGTCTTTGCTAATTTCCAGCGTTACATTATGAAGGAGGATTATCTGAATATGATATTAAACGAAATGTTTCCATACAACGATTGCTTTTATAGGAACATATATAAATATGATTATGTGGCGGGTATTGATATTGATGAAGTGATTATGCCACTTGGTAATTGGACATCTTGGTATGATATTGTTGAATATGGTGAGAAATTTAAAAGTCCCAATTGTAAAACATTTGCTGGTATCTGTTTTCGA
>NC_051846.1:158564861-158567742 GCF_002237135.1 Teleopsis dalmanni | reverse complement strand
GTTGAGTTTTTTTTTCTTTCAAATCATTCTTTTATTGTACATTTAGAAACTTTTTACAATATTTATTTTTTTTTTCCATTTTTGGCAAGGATACAGAATGCTAGCTGGCGAACATATTGAAAATGACAACGTGGCGTATGAGTAACGCGTACGGAGGCGCACTCGTAAATGAAGCGTTTTAAGGCAAAAATGTAAATAAGCACTCCTCAGTTTCTTAACCAATAACCAAAAAGTGACTTTATCTTGACAACGTCTAAAATGGAATTTTCATATCCTTCGTGCTTAGATATTTGTGTTGTGATAGCACTCTTGTGCAGGGATTGACGTGTGAGGTGTGTGTGGAGCATACCTACCACCTACGCCTTCATAAAATATTCAAACGAGGGCCAAAACTTTTCAGACGGAAATAAATATGCGAAATACTTTACTTTTTATTCTCTTCCGTTTATTTTGTTTGTTTTGTTGTTTGTTTTGTTGTGTTGTTTTGGGAAAGTTGTTGAAGGAATTTTTGGCAAAAGTTGCCAAAAGTTAAAAAGTAAAGTTTATAAAATTCCGAATACCGAATTCCGACTTGTCTTGTCGAAATGTAATCAATCATAAATTTTAATACACCATCACACATTGTCTATGCGAGTTGAGTTAGCAGTGATGACGAATATTGAAATTGACTAACTTTTTAAGTGTCGATTTTGTCGGTTTCCTTTGCGTGTTTTGTTTACAAAAGTATTGAATTGAATTAAATTGAAATTCAGTGCAAACAATATTCACACCCGAAGAAGGTATCTCATCTATTCTAACGTATGAACTTTAACAGCTGCTAAGTAAAAGATGGGGCTCAGTGAAGATCGGAATAATAAATCACTTAGAAATCAATTTTGGAAAAACTTTATTAAAAAATTTAAGTCAGTTTTTATTGACACTTAAAATTCTTAAAAAGTTGTACAATAAAATATGTTTGTATACACAATATATTCATATGTTACATAAATTCGTTTTTAAGTGCATATATAAATATTAGAAGAATACATGAGCTCATACATATATGAAAATGTTTTCCTTTTGATTACATTTGAATAAATTCTTTAGGAATAGGAATAAATGGGGTACTAGCTCCCGACGGAGCAGAGCACTGCAAACAGATTAATCTTTTGTGCTGCAACAGACCCTAACCGAACAGAAGACATTCCGCCTTCCGAATGAAGGCCAGAATGTCATCCGCTGAGACCCTCCTAGTGTCACAAGGGGAGAGCAGCTCTCCTCCCAGTGACCATATCCTGGCCCAGATCAAGGCTGGACAGTCAAAGAGAATGTGACTGGAAGTCTCGTCTACATCTACGCAGAGTCAACACTCCATCTCTTTGGACAGACCTATTTTATTAAGGTGATAACGCACTCAATGGTGACCCGTTAAATATCCCACCAGCAATCTCAACTCTGTTCTGCTGAAGAGGGATGCCTTACCATAACTGTAGGGGTGAACCGGCTGTTTAGCCTGACGTTTGCCTCGACTGTCGCACCAATAGCGACTTCTCTCGGCTGAGATTCATTTGTCCATTAGAGACCTAGTTGTAGACCAACTTAATTCACAATAAGGTTCCGGTCCACAGATTTGAGTGGCAGATCCTGCCCTCGCAAGACTCGCAAGATTCTTTAATGCATCAACGAATTTTGAGTAGTACAGGTTTATCCACTTCACGATTCTGAAAGTAAACATAAATAACATAACTTACCACCTAGATTTCGTATAAACTTTTATTTTAGTATATGATGAGAATATCAAGCTAAAAGATTTATTATAGGTATGAAATACAACATCATTTAAATAGTCCCCACAAGACATCTTATAGTGCAAATTTTAACTGCTTGAACATTGTAATACTAGATTCACACGAGAGTTTTGTTCGTAATTTTAGCTGTTAAAAATTTTTATTTTGCATTGCAAGCAACACCAATTGACAGCTAAAATTACAAACAAGACTCTCGTGTGAATCCAGTATTACAATGTTCAAGCAGTTAAAATTTATTCGATTGGGTCAAACTCTTCAGATGTTAGAGAACGCGCTAAACTGAAGTGTTCAAACTGCTGGAACAGCTGATCTTGTTTATGTCAGCTTTTATTTTAATTTTGTGTTATATATATACGTTTAATAGCTATATTATCTTAAGGAAATAGTCGAACACAAGTATAATCAATCAGCAAAATAGTCAAAGATGTGAACAGTTTGAATAACATTTGTGACTTCAATCTGGATTAAACTTAGCATTATATACTAAGGTTAACTTTCAGAAAATAAAACAAGCTTACAGAGATTTTAACACAACTTTCAAATTAAACTAAAAGATATAGAAAAGCTTTACTTAATATAAATTGCGTTATAAACAACTTTTGTTTTTAAACAATTTAAGTTAAAAAATTAATTTTAATATATTTTTTTTAATATTAATTTATTAAATAATTTACCCCGTAATAGTATCGTTGAGTGAATACCTATAGAAACAAAAAGTTTATATATATTCATATATTGTACTATTTGTATATTATTCGTTTTGTATATTAATTTTTATGATTTTAAACATTTACCACACACTATATAAATCCATATATATGTATTAGTTGAATAATTTTTACACTATTTCAATTTATATTTTACGGATTATTTTATTTCACTACATATTATTTTCAAAACTTTTAAAACATAAATAAAATTATTCATATATAATATAAGACTACTAAAAAATGTATAATAAAACTGTTTTAGTTATAGTGACAATGGAATCAGGCAATGACGGAAAACAAATTAATTATTTAAATAAATATAAATTAATAACAAAATTAATTAATATATTGGTATTGAGTGACTTACCCCGTAATAGTGCCTCA
>NC_051846.1:158498701-158564761 GCF_002237135.1 Teleopsis dalmanni | reverse complement strand
TACAGGTGACTTACTTGATTTAATCGCCTTTAACCAATGCTGCGCTGTTTCTTTAACTTTTCCACACAATATTATTGAAGTTTTTTTCCCACTGGTTTTGATGAAACAACTTTGTTCAGGAATGGTATAAGATAATCGGGAATTTCCATGAAGACACTCTCTTCGAGCTCTCCATTTAGGTATGCTGTAATGACATCCATCTGATGGATCTCCAAATCCATTTTTGCTGCCAGTGCCGCAAGTAGTCTTATAGATGTTGAACGAGCGACTGGAGAAAACGTATCATGAAAGTCTTCACCTGGTCGTTGTGCAAAACCCTTCGCTACTAATCGTACTTTCTGTTTTCCGTCATCTTTAGTTCGAAGCACGAATCTATTCCCAATAACTTTTCGTGATTTCGGTCTTTCGACCACTTCCCATGTTTTATTCTTTAGTTGTGCCACTATTTCGTCTTCTAGCGCTTTTGACCAGGAATTTGTTTCATCGCTTTCAAGTGCCTCCAAAATCGTTACTGGAGTTTGATATGTAGTGAGAAACGCCATTTCACAATCTTCAAAAACGTTGTTGTCAGGTTCATCATCTGAATGGTTTTTATCAGCAATTTTTCTTACTGAACTTGTATTTTCGTCTTCGTTGGATGATTCTTCACCATTCCGATTTGACGTGTAATATTCTTTTCGAGGCCTACCGCGTGAATTTGTGCGAATAAGTCTCGGACGACCTCTCCTACGAATGGAGTTTTCTTCTCGCGTATCTGTATTTTCTACAATTTTCGGATTGACCGACAGTTTCTGATTTTCACAATTTTCGAACGCAATATCGATATAATCATTTGTTTGGCAGTCGTTTTCATTGTTAATATAAATGTTTTCGTATTTATTATGATAGATATTTTTGTTTACGAACACGACATCACGGCTTATTGTTATATTTCGTTTTGTAGGTGACCACAGCCGATAGGCTTTCGCTTCGTTTGAATATCCAACAAACATGTAAGGTTCTGACTTAGAATCGAATTTATCTCTAGTCTTATCCTTTTTTAGGACATATGCTTTAGAGCCAAATACTTGAAAATGTACAATAGTTGGCATTTTACCAGTCCACAACTTGTGCGGTACTACACCGTTCAATGCTTTTGTAGGACACCTATTCCGAATATAGCACGCTGTATTTATGGCCTCTGCCCAAAAATTTGGCGGAACTTCAGCTTGTTTCATCATGCAACGGGCCATTTCAACTAGAATTCTGTTTTTACGTTCAGCAATACCATTTTGCTCCGGCGTATATGGAGCAGTTAAGCGTCTTTGTATACCAAATTTCCTCAAGAATAAATTAAATTCAGAATTAACGTATTCTCTACCATTGTCTGATTGTAAAGCCTTAATTCGTTTACCCGTAAATGTTTCTACTGCTCTTTTGTATTGCTTAAATACATTTAATACATCGGATTTTTGTTTTATAAAATATACTTGACAATAGCGTGATTTGTCATCAATAAATGTTACGAAATATCTTGCATCCGAATTTGATGCTGTTCTCATTGGTCCGCACACATCACTATGCACGATCTCTAATAAATCACTTGTTCTAGTTTCTTTACTCTTAGGAAATGGTTTTTGTATTTGTTTTTCACTAATACAAATTTCGCAAGTCGGAAGTTTTTGTTTAGGATTTAATTTTAATCCGTGTACTAGGTTATTACTAGCCAATTTTTTAAGATCGTTTTCATTTATGTGGCCCATTTTCTGGTGCCACTTTTCAATGTCACATTTTTCTTCAACAACTTGTGCAAAATGATTTTTATTTTCAACAATAAAAAGATTTCCACATCTTTTCGCTCGAGTTATAACCTTCTGATATTTGTCCAATACGATTGCATCTGAAGGGCGAAAATGCACTTCATATCCGCTGTCTACTATTTTTGATACAGAAAGTAGACTTGTACGCAAGTCCTCGACATATAGAACTTCTTTAAGATCAATATTATTATCACGACCGTATACGTCTACAGTTATTTTCATTTTACCGACGCCGTTTATATTTGTTGTGTTGTCGTTTGCTAAGTTAAGCACTTTATTCGATTTTTGAAAGTCTGTAAAATATTCACGGTTTGCACTTAAATGGGCAGTACATCCACTATCTAGGCACCAATAATTTTCTTTTATTGAGCTAATAAATGCATCTTCAACATGATAGCTAAAATTATTGTTTACAGATTTTTCCGAATTTTTCAATTGCGTGTTATTTTCAGCTTTTGCTTTATTTTTACATCCACGTGCAAAATGTCCGATTTTGCCACAATTAAAACATTGTTTGTTTCGTTTAGAATCACTGTATCGTTTGTTTTGTTTTGCGTTTCGGCTTTTATTTCGATTTATGTATAGAGAGTTTTCATCACTATGTCTGTCTTCTTTTGTCCTTTGCGATTCAGCTTCTTCTAATATTTTCACTCGAAGTATGTCTGGCTTTGGCAGCTCGTCGCGCGTTTCTAACGCGCACCTGAAAGTATTAAAAGAGTCGGGCAGGCTATATAGGAGCAGTATGGCCAGAAGCTCATCCCCGATGGTGACGTCAATTTCCTTTAATTTTGCCACGGCTTCAAAAAAATCGTTGAGGTCCTCTCTAACCTTTTCACCCTCCTTCATGCGCGAAAGTGCAACCTTTTTCAGCAACGTCGCCTTGCGCGCAGGCCCTTTTGATGAATATGTGGCTTGTAGTTTCATCCACATTTCGTTTGAATTTGTGCATTCTGCAATTAATCTTAATTCTGATGCACTTACTGATAACATTATATCAGCACACGCTTTCTGATCAAAGCTGATCCATTTTGCAGCCCCTTCGCCCGTTGGACACGACGCAGTACCTTCGACATATGACCATAAATCGTTTTTTATGAGAATAGCTTTCATTTGTAATTTCCATGTATCGTAGTTTTCCGCGTTAAGCGGTTCAACTCGAATCACCGTTCCCGACATTTTTATACACGTATTAAATCTACTTTTTATGTGCACGTGCTTCTACTTCGCAGTGGAAGCGTGCTGGGCCCATAACCTATTATATATTTTTAGCAAAAGTGAAACACGGTCCGATGTATTTTTAACATGTTCTTTACTTCGCTTTATTAACTATACTAAAAATGAATAATGAATAATAATTACAAAAGGAATATAGAATAATGACAGGCCAGAGTTGCCAGGCAATTAATATTTAAAAAGTACTTTACATAACAACAGATATTAAGAAGTTTTATTTACGAAGTACTGGATCTCTCTGAAGAAAGTAGCCATTTAAAAAAGTCTCAACTAGTCAGCAATAGCTTGACTATGACTTGATGGATGTTTGTTTTCAAGGCGTCGAGATTTTGACGATTGTCCTCATGTCCATTTTTATAAACCTTCCAAAGAAAATATCATTCAGTGACGAATCGCATGATCTGACTTACTTAGTCACAAAACAAAAACGTGAAAACACAAATTCGGAATAATACTTCTGCAACAAAGTAAAACCATGTGTACTCTCTCTGAACTTTCTCACTTTTCAATCTTACAGCAACATGAGATATTTACTGCCACTCCACAACTTGCGATGTGTTTTTGCTCTTAGCTCTACTTAAGTCGAGTGTACTATATTGATTGCTCTTGGCTACAAAACCGGTTTACAAACACATGTAGTTATAGCTTTACTGATTTCATATATGGTAAGCGGCGCCTATTTTTTTCTTTGTCTAATATTTGTGCTTCTCCAAAACTTTCTTAACTGTACAAGGTTAGCATTGGAACTATGATATCAACATCGACATGATATATATTGTCATTTTAACTGCTTTACAAACCTCTTCAAAAACTTAATATACCCTATAATGTGAATAGTATTTTGAAGAAAGGGTATAAAAAGATTAGCTAATGAATTCATAAATAACCTATGTCGATAAAAATATCAATTAGAATGTCGGTAGTGCATATATTAAATAAACTACACTATGAGTTGATAGTAGTGTCTATTTTCAGTCACTTATCGAACTCATTAGATATTCTGAATGGAGTATAAAAGTATTTGCTTTGCAATTGTTAACCTTAGTAAACATTTGTCAACATTTGTTAGAAGTAAATATTTTAAACAAAAACATTTCAAATAACATTTAATTGTTTTAGATTGAGTTTTTCATAGACTTTTACGTATACTTAGAGAAATCTGCATTAAAATGACGTTTTTATCATCACTGATGCTTTGTTGTTGTTTGTTAGTGACTTTATCTTATTTGGCGTCTGGAGCTGGTGTTTTTAGACGTAAGTAAAGTTAAGAATTAATATAGTAAAATAATTTTATATTTTTGTTTTTTGTATTCCATTAATAATAACAATTTCTGTAAATATACTTTAGCTGCTCCGTTAGATTGTCCAGAAAATGAATTTTATGCTTGCGGATCAGCTTGTCAAACTACATGCGCCACACTTGGTCAACCATGCCCCATTATTAATATAAGATGTAATGATGCCTGCTACTGTGTCCCAGGATTTGCACGTGATTCAACCGGACGTTGTATTCTGATTGAAAAGTGCCCTTAAAATAGTTAATAGAGAAAGAAATAAAAAAATATGAAAATATCGCTAAAAATAAGATTGCCTTCAAAAAAAAGAAATAATGATAAATAATGAATATTAAATACATTATGAGAAATGGTGGTTAAATTGTGAGGAAATATAAATTGCGAAGTATAAATCTTATTAAACAGTTTATTTCAGAATAACAATTTCAAAAATTTAGTGAAAAAATATAAAATGAATATAGGACCACAAAGGTTTGTGTGACTGAATGCAAATCAGGATAAAGAAGTCATGATGGTAATGATTATGCCGATAAATACAATTTAACTAAAACCAAATTTTTAGGATATAGGACCAACTCTGACTTTTTAGCAAAAGATTATTAATGACATTGTTAAATTCTTTCTAAAAGTAAGCAGTCAGCTTTGGATTTCAACAATAGGGGTTTGTATGCAGAGTTTCCAGAATTTTCAACGTGATTACCTGCCTTTAAGTTTTGAGTTCGGATTAAAAAACTGAAAAAGACTTTTGTTGGACCTGAAAAGTGGGAACTCACACTATCTGGTGGAGTTCTTCAGTTCTTCGAGTACTTTCGGCGAACAAATGATTGTGTACCACTTAGAATTAACCGTTCTACGTTGTTGAAGTAGTACAGATGCGATATGTAAAAAAATATGCAAGCATTTGCTGGACGGGTTTTCGGGTTCTGGACGGGACAAGTTCTACTCACTTTGGAATACTCAAACAGTAAATTTGTGTTTTGTTTCCAGTTGATAAGGACAGATTTATGATTCGACATCTGTCACGATGTCGTAGATCTGTTTTGAGTTACCTTGGTCTTATTTTTTCAGCATTACCTTCACATTGCACCAATCAACATATGTCTTCTTTTGAGTGTTTGTCAAATTATGGGAAACCCAACGGGAACAAATCATATTGACAGTTAAATATATATGTAAAATTGAATATATGCTTGCACTACTAATGCTCAAGGATGACAATATCTCTCGGTATGTAATATGTGTCGATGTTTTCTGGTATAACAGCCGTTATTTAATGACCTTCACGAAATTTGTCGTAGAGATAATGACGGCGACTCGTAAACTCATTGAACCAGGTTTTTGCAGTCGTTGGTTATGGTGTTTCATCACCAAATGTCGAAGTTGATTGACATATGTTGATCGATGTATTGAAAGTTGATCAATGATTAATTCACGTCGAAAAAACTATATATAAATATAAATTTCAAACTTTTAGCCCAAGATCACCAAATTCGAAAACCACCACCATACATCATCATCGGAGGTCTATGGAAAAAACTGTTGGTTTAATTGTCCATGTATAAATAAAGTCTGTCAACTTTGAACTGTGTTTAAACTCATGTATAAACACTCAAAGTCAATGTACACTTAATTTACATTATTTAATTTTCCAGTTTTATTAATTTTTTGTTGTTTATTCATAAACACTTATTGCACGCATATACCACAGCTATATAAATATATTAATTAACTGTATCATATTAAGTTCTTATTTTTATGAAAAAAAAAATTCTTCGCAAAATAACTCAACGTTCTTTCGATTTATCTCGATTATTTTATTGACTTTTAAAACATATGTGGCTTATTGTTTTCTGGTTTTTTGTTCATATATGTTTTTAGTTCCTTAGTGATAAAATGATATACCATTAAGGAGGATAGATATTACGAAGAGTTAACTTACATCTTACTAATAATCTTAATTAGAAACGTAACATTAAGATTTTCTAATGGCTCATGTTCTCTTAACAATTATCCTAATCTTTTTTCAGTTATCGACATATTAAGTTAAATTCTTGAATGATATTTAGTTTGAGTTTTATTAAATGCAAGCCTTCTGATCTTTTATAAAATTGTAATTTTTTTTATAAATTATGTTATGTTCTCTCTTCTTGAGGTAATCGAATTCTCTTCAATAAAAACTTAAAATTTACTTACTCTCTGCCTACAGTGGGTAGAATTTAGCAAAATGTTTGCAATTACTAATATACACAAATATTTGCTTTTAGACATACCATTTGATCCAAAAAGAACGAGAAGTTAAAAAAATTTTTTAATAATTTTCTTTATTATGGCCTACAAAGTACTCTCCTCCTGCGGCAATACCATACATGCATGCCAACGCTTGATCCAATTTTCCATACAAGTTTTTGGCGTTCTCTTTTCGGTTTCGGCTCACCTTCGAAGCACCATTCGGTTAATTGTTGTTTGATGGGCATGTCAAATTCATAGACCGATGTCTCATCACCAGTTATGATGCGTTCGATGAATGTGGGGTCACTATCTGCGTTGGAAATCATTTCTTTGGCCACATCATAACGACGCTTTTTTTAAATGAAATTCAGCAAAAAATCGCCACACGAAAGTTTTTCGACTTCTTTGCATAGACGCCAAACAAAAACTAATCGTACGATATGTGTTAAACTTCGACAGAATGTGTATAATAGTGTTGCCAGAGTGAAAATAAAAAAAATTTACCTATTGGATAAGCGCGGGAATTCAAAAAAAGAACGAATAAGTTCTTTATTGATCACAAGGTATTTTGAAAATACTATGCTTTTGCATTCGAACTTTAAAATATTGTAAAAGTCTTGCCAGTCTTCCCAGTCTAGACATTAAGTGACTTATGCTTAAGTCATTTATTTTCTTAACTTAATCTTGTTTCTACACTGGTTTGGATTTTGGTCTATTGGCAAATTGTGTTCCCATATAATGAAGAGACTCAGGATTTAAAAGCACCTGGAAACTTTGGCGAAGCTAAGAATGTTGTTTAGTGGGAAGTCTTATAGTTGGATAAGATCCTTCTAAAGTATTTAGTGCAATAGTGCAAGGACAAAGTAGATGAGAGGTGCTTGTAGCAACTTCCCCACAGCTGCGACAAGTATGATTGCAAGAGAGATTCAATCTTCTAGCATAGTTTCCTAGTTTGCAGTGACCTGTAAGTAAACCTAACATAAAACTGATATTTCTACGGGGCATCTCAATGAGAATATTGGATTTCATTTTATTGGAAAGTGACCAGATTGCATACAGATGTCTGCATTTTGTTGAGTCTTTTCATCTTTTATATAAAATTTCAGCACAGAAAGAACTCAGAAACAATTTGTTGATTAAAAAAAAATAAATTTCTATAATTAATATATTCTAAAAACCAAATAAAATAAAATTATAAAAGTATATTTTTCTCAAACTTGATAAAAAGTATCGTTCTTTATATTGATTTATGCTCTTCAATGACAATCTTAGCTCTTCTTAGCTCTGCTTAGCTCTTCTTAATATTTTTTTAAGTATAAAAGCGTTCATTTTAAACCAGTCTCATTCAGTAAATATTTGTCGGTTGAAGTTGAAACATCATATTTTAAATAAAATATTTATTCTATATAATTGCTGTTGATTAAAGTTTTAATTTGTGAAAAATGTTGAATTCACGTTTATTGGTGCTTTGTTGTTTTTTATTTGTGACATTAGCTTTTACGTCATGTGAAGCTGCCGGTTTTCAGCGTGAGTGGTTTTTGAAGTGATTTTATGAATAATTAATTCCAAATAAATTAATATAATTAATAGAATTTTGAACGGTCTAATTGGTCAATGTTAAATAATACACAATTTTTTAAATGAATTTAAAAAACATATATTTCATTTGCACCGATATTTCGACTATAGTCTATAGTCCTCTTTAGAGTACTGATATAATAGAAATATTTTTAATATAGCAACAAATTCAATATGTTGCTATAGAAATAATTATAATAAAATTAAAATAAATTAAATTAAATCAAAATAATAATGAGGTTTTTTTCGAAAAGTAGTGAACTACAACAACAAAAAAATTTTTTTTTTATATTATTTTAATTAATTGAATTTTTGGCTGACCATACAGCTGTGTCGAGTATTGCCAAATATCCATCATCAGTGGTCTTGGAAATAATTCTTGTATTCAATTATTCGTAAATAATTTTTTGAGACTGCAAGTACCAGAAATCGAACTTATGTCCTGTCAAATTTGAAACTCAGAGTCAGCGCTCCTTAACCAACTGATCCAAAGCTGTACTTAATTTTCTATGTTCTCATTTATTTCTGGAGTTTTGTTACTTTTGCTATGAAAGTTTTTATTAACAATTTTACTTGCTGTGTTTATATTAGAACGAAATCATAAACCAGCTGTAGAATAATTGAATTAATTAATTAATTATAATTTTATTTTCAATTGTTAAATTTCGATTCTATTCTGTTCGTAGAGGCATTAATAATTATATCTAATAATTACATAGAAATAATTGTTCAAAAAAATAATTATATAGTATGTACACGAATTATATACCTATCCAATTCTCGTTTTATTCCAAGTATTTTTAAACACTTGAGCACAGTTCTACCTACATATCCGCATTATAGCTAAGTCTTATGTCACTAGAAGTCTGTCAAATATAAAGCATTTCTAAGAGAAAACAATTTTGTTGGATGTTTTCTTGGTGCAACACTTTTATATTTTCCAAATCCAGCTTTGGCTCGAGCTTCGATATAAAATAATGTGAAGTTAGTGATCTTTCGGAGTCAATAATATATTTAGGCATAACGCTGTGTTTATGTCCAGCTATACGCCTCTTTAACTTGTGTTTTGGTGTTCCTTGCATATATTGGATCTATCTCCTTAAGATTTGCTTTGATGAAGTACAATGTGTGTCTCCATTATTTCAGTGTTTGATTTAGTATTAGTATTAGAGTCATTATACAAGATATAGTATATACCAAGTATATAATATCTAAAATATAGATATTAGGTGCTGAGATTTGTTTAGAAAGTTGGGGAATATATATACAATACTCTTAAATATTTATTTACTCTGATTATATTAGTTTTGTTCGATTTTTTTGAATTATAAAAACTAGAACTATAGATTATAGTCGGAATATCGGTGCATATTAAATATATTTAACAAACCAATTTTAAAAATATGATTTATTTAATATTGATATTGAATTACTTTGTTCCAAACTATGTAAATAATATTTAATCATTTAAACCATAAATATAATTAATAAATATAATATATATAATAATACAATACAATACATAAATTTAAATATAATTAAATAAATTAAATAATTAAACAATTTGTATTTCTTATAATTTCATTTAGCTATTCCCAAAGATTGTCCAGCTAATGAATTTTATACGTCATGTGGAGGAAGTTGCCAAACTGAATGTGCCACTCTTGGAGAACCATGCCTTATTCGACACATTAGATGTCCTGATGGGTGCTATTGTAATGAAAACTATGCACGTGATGCAAGCGGAAGTTGTGTTCCAATTAAGGATTGCCCACAAAAATAGTTAATAGAATAAATAATATTCTCTAGAAGAGAATAGTTAATTAACTATTAATAATAATTAACTATTAATAATAGTTAACAGTTCATGCAAAAAAGATACATATTTTTTCTGTTAAAATGTGAATACTCCGAGAATTTGTTTAATAAATTTGCTAAATTTCTTTAATAGATACTTTTAATATATTTTATAATAAATTATATATAATAATAAATAATGAGAAATTGTATTTAATAATATAATAAAATAATATTCTTATTATTACATACTTAACTCCTTTTTAAACACGAAAAGTTAAATAAAATTTGTGCTAATATAAACTTACAAAAATTAACCCTTCTTAACTAAATGAATAGAAAGGAATGCAAAATATTGGGTGATATAAAATGGTCTGAGACATTTTTCAACACCTCACTAAATTCCTTACTATTTATCTGCATTTTTCTTCCTAAAAGTGGAAGAAAGAAAGAATGATGAATTCTTCATCATGTTCGAATTTATAATAATTGTAAGTCTGTTAAATTAATTCTAATAACAATTAAAACATGGTTAAAGAAATGTGACATATTAAATGTATAATTAATATAAATTCAATAATTAAATTAATATGATTATAATAATTAATAATTAATATAATAATAATTATAATAAATTATAAGTCGATACTATGACATTTGAAAATAGTGAAAAATAAGAATAATGCACAATGACTGTAAAACTGTGAAATAGCTAGGACAACAACAATTGTGGATTTGGTTCAATACAGTAGTGGCAATAAATATTTTAAAAGATCTACATAGTATTTATAAAAAGAACAATTTGCATATCTTTATTTATTTAAACTATAAGTATTTTTATTTATTTACGATTACAATTAGAAGTTGCTAGGTGTATACTCTACAAAACGGGTCACTACATACGAAAGTAATTAGTTGAACATAAGACGTTATAAGACGTTACTGAAAAATAAGACGTTATAATAAAAAAAAGTCTTTCTACATATTTAAATTAAATAGAAACCCTGGTACTAGGAAAAGCTGTAATAAAAAACTCGGAGGAGGGAGTGATAGCTGTATACAGACTATCACGAGGGAGACTGTTCAATTGAGTGATGTATCTGGGTGCTAACAGATAGTTTTCAACAGTTAGTTTTTATTTTATTATATTTTTTACTTTATTTTATTTTTTTTGACTTTATTAAATTTGTCTATTATTTATTTTCCTTTATTTTATTATTTTTTATTTTGCTTGGCTTTTATTTATATTATTATTTTTTTTGTTTTAATAATTTATTAATAAAAAAAACTACAATTTTGAAGATAGTCGAAACATTGGAAAAATATTTAAATAAAATATGAATTGTTTTTAAGTATAAATAATACATTATAGCTTTTTAATTTCTATTTAAATTGACCAATTAGCCCGTTAGTAAATTATTATAATATTTTGGTCATAAATAAACGAATAAAGTTTTTTTTTATTATAATCTTTTTTTTTTATTTAACATTATTTTAGTTATTTTATCCTGATATATATTATTTTATTTTATTATTAATTATTTTACTATTATTTTATTTTATAATTTATTTGTTTTATTTTATTTTATTTTGGTTTACTTTACTTTATTTTATTTTTTGTATTTAATTTATTTGTTTTATTTTATTTCACTTATATCATTTAATTTATATTTTATTTTAATTCATCTTATTTTTTATATTTATTTTTATGTTATTTTATTTATTACTTTATTTTATTTTTTTATTTAATTATTTGTTTTATTTTATTACACTTATATCATTTAATTTATATTTTATTTTAATTCATCATTTTTTTTATATTTATTTTATGTTATTTTATTTAATTTATTTTATTTTACTTTACTTCATTTTATTTTTTGTATTTAATTTATTTGTTTTATTTTATTCCACTTATATCATTTAACTTATATTTTATTTTAATTCATCATTTTTTAACATTTATTTTATATTATTTTATTTAATTTATTTTATTTTATTTTATGTAATTTCATTTTATTTTATTTTACTTTACTTTATTTTATTTTTTGTTTTTAATTTATTTGTTTTATTTCATTTCACTTATATCATTCAACTTATATTTTATTTTAATTCATCTTTTTTTTTTAAATATATTTTACGTTATTTTATTTTATTTTATTTACTCTTTTTAAATTTTTTTATTTACATTATTTTACTTTTATTATTATATTTATAAGCATATCTTTTTATTATGAAGAAATTGATTAGTGAGAATGTAAACTAAAAATAAATTTAAATATAAAGGTTATATATAAAATATAGTTGTCATTTGTCAAAGATAAAGCATGAAGCATAATTAATTGTACATTTTAGATCACTTGAAATACAGAATAAACTCTACAAACTTAAGTTTATATGTTTCTGTGTTAATTCCATTCCAAATTAATTCCAGGGCACGAAACTTAAGGAGCAGAAAATTTTTGGCAAAATGCAATTTATTTGCATATTAAAAGCAGTGGATTTCGTACGAAGCAAAAGGAAGATACAAAAACGAATACGAATAATAAAAAAATTGCTTATTTCATATTTAAAATTAAATATTTGAAATTGTTGAGAAATCGTACGAAATATCTACATTTGGTTGCACTTCCACAACTCCACTGTGGACCCATTCGAATGGCAACATGCAAAATCTCGTATGTTCCGAAACCTCAACAAGTGCCGCATACCGAAAATTATTGTATTGCGGTCTCGTCGGGCACATAAAGTGGGAGTCGAGCAGCGCCGAGTCGACTGGCTCACTGCCTCATTGCCTCACTGGCTCAGTGGCATGCCGTGCCAGAACCACTACCAAACTGTTTAAGTATTTCAGCAATTTCTTCGCAATTCCAAACATAATGAAGCTTCTGTTTTTGTAGGTTGAAAAGTGTATTTCCCAGAAATGTGCATTTCTCCACACATTCTCTCTTGTCTGTGCATGTGTTTGCATGTCTTGGCATGTGTTTGCATGTGTGTGCATGTTCCGAATTGAATATTTAATTACAAGTTGTGAACAAAGAAAATTGCTGCTTTTATTCCAATGTGAACCTGTGCGGTTTCGGTTATTTTGCATATTTCAACTAATATCCGTGCAACATTTATTCCTTCATTATGCCATTTTGTTTGATTCCCCCCGTGCTCTCTACTTCACTCCACTCAACTCTATTGCGCTCTACACTTCAATTCACAATTTAATAAAAACGTTTCTTTAGTTTTGTTTAATTAGTGTAGGAATCAGCTATTATATGGAATTTCTCTGGTTTGTTTCGTAATGTTTGAGTTGCATTAGGACTCAAATGGACTCAGGAAGTGTTTTTGTTAAAATATGAAAAAAAAAATAAGTTTATTTTAATATATAGACTTGTGTTGGTATTTGGAATGAAGCAATGGAACACTTTGTAGAGAATTTGTATTCGAAATAGGTGAATAGGTGCGATTTTTTAATTAAATGTGAGTTTATTAAGTTAATTAAGTGCAATTTTTAGTTTAAATGAGAGTTTTTTAAATTAAAGTTACGTTTTAATTGCAATATTTTTCAAATTTTTCAAATTAAAAATGCATAATGAGAGTATAGAAAACTACCCTACTCTCCCATTGATCTAACTTGCACATTGAAGGCCTTGCTGGAAAATCTACGCCAAGACTATTAGCTACCGGTCACACACAGAATCGTTGAACAAAGCTCGATAAACAAAAGGAGTGTAAATTATATGGATCAATTAGTTCCGCGTTTCAATTCTGAAAATAGTTTTGGAACACAATTGAAAAAAATAGGTGGAGTAAAGGCACTCAGATTGGTTATTAGATCTATAATATATACCAATAAGGCTAAAATATATTGACGGGAGTATAAACAAGAGAATGGGAAAACAACTCTGAGATAAACTGTTGTAGTCCTTTGCAACATCAGTTCTATTCCCATATAGAGCAGTAATATTACTACTATTACTACTAGAACTCAACTTTTATATAGGATTAGTTGTACTCAACTCCTATATAGGACAACAGGAACTTAATTCCTATATGACTCGTACTCAATTCCTATTATATATACTAAAACTCCTATATACGACTACTTCAACTCAACTTATATATAGAGCTCCTTGAACTCAACTCCTATATATGATTAATAGAGGTATTTCAACTCAATTCCTATATACTAAAACTCCTATATAAGAATACTTGAACTCAACTCCCACATAGAACTTCTTTAACTCAACTCCTATATAGGACTAATAGAGGTCCTATATAGAACTACTACTAGAACTAGTGAACGAATTATGAGGTCTCCACGGTCTCTATTAGTTTCCATGGAAACGAAACACAACTCTTAGATAAACAGTTCAACCGCTATATAAAGAACTGGAACTCACTAGATTAGCAGCATTGAACAGTTTGTGGTAATAAATACATTTCTGTAATATTTTTTGGACAATTCTGGAGCATTTGCTGCCACTGTATCTTTTTATTTTAATTTTGTGAAATTTATCTCTATTGTGTAAGTTAATCCCATTATTAATCTAGTTCTATGGGATTTATCTTCAATATAAGCATATATGTAGATAGTCAAAAATTGATAAAGCCAATTACCTCATATCAAATTTCTTCCAAAAATGTTCTAATGAGAAGGAAAGTTATAAGAGGTTAACCGCAAGTAGATGATTGCATATCTATTGGATACTGGGCTGGGATACTAAGGTAAAGGTATTGAAAAACACAAAATAGTAGATGTGATTGCTAAAGGTAATGTTTGATTGAAACTTGAATAATGAAACGATATAGAGAAACCTCAGTTTGTGTCTCCCAATAGCTTTTTCAGTAATATTTTTATTTTGATTCTAGATTTGATTTTTCCGTGAAAGTTAATTATATTTAATAAAATTTTATAATATCTTTACAGCTGGTCTGAAAAATCAAAGTACAAGCAGAAATTATATTAGCTTTTGTGTTCCTTTAACTAATTTTACTTTAGGGAAAACTCTTAAGCAAAAACTATGCATTAACGTGGCACGCAAATGTTTTTCATGAAAATATCCAAGTTGCTTAATGTGATTTAATTACACCTCCTCTCGCTGTATTTTCTTTTGATATTTTCTTATAAAGCAAACATGAACGTCAATTCCTTTCTCTCTTAATGCTTGTTTAGCTTAACTAAATGGCATTTCCCCACTATTAACCCATTTAGAGTTACTCAAAACCTTTTATTCAATTTTTCAATTTTTCATTTTCCTATTCTCTATTATTTTTATCTTTCTCATTTTTACTTCCTTAATTATGCAAAATACTGTGTAAATTCAATTACCACACTAGAACCACTGCAACATTGCAGCTAGCAACAAGCAACCAGCAACCAGCAACTGGTAACTAGCAACTGGCAACTACTAGCAACCAACAATAACAAAACATCATCATCAGCGCGAATGAATGGCCACGGCTACAAAAACAACTGCTCTTAATGCATTTTAAAATCGCGTTTGAGTTGACAGTTGACTTTAATAATTTCTTAAGCGTTTATTACGTTTACATTGTGCATCAGCGTCATTTAGCGCATATGAAGAGCCCACAGAGACCAGGAAAAAGCTGCAGCGTGTAAAATGCAAACAGAAAATTTTAGAGGTTGCCACTTGGAAGGTGAGTAAACACAAAAAAAACATTTTATTTTATGGTAACGATGACTGTGATGGGGTTAAACACTTTCATTACAAGTTTTTTTAAGAGATTAGGTCCATCAAATGTATTAAAATGTTCTATTAGAAATTTTAAAGTATTACGAAAAACTAAATCAATCTGTATTTTTATTTTGTTAGTACTTGCAATGTGTTTGATATAAGAAATATGAAAGAGTACTACAGAATTTATTATCATTTTTATAATGATAAAGTAGATCCTGCGACTAATTTAAGACCTTGAGAAGATTTCTACATAGATTTCCACTTCTTGTATGAATTTTAATCATTTTATTATTTTTAAAAGGGGTTATTAGATATATAAGGTTTCTTGTGGTGTTTCTGGAGAGAATCTCCTAAGTAAAATGAAACAAATTTTGGTCCATTGACAAGACTAATAATGTCTTTTAGTTTTAGCTTCCAATTCAGTGTACCGTAGTAAGAAAGCACTTAGTGTACCACTGTTAAATATGTTAAATAAATATGAATTTAACGAATATGAATTTAATAGTTAGACAGTGAATTATTTCTCCAAATATCCAATACTTATAATGACGGACTTCCTTTTATTTTAAACATTACCAGTATTTTCAAGTTTTTAAGAATGTTGAAGAAAGAATTCTATTTGGTCACGTAGGTATATTTCAAAAGCTATCTCTACCGCATGTGCAAAGTAGAGTCACTGCATTTCATATAATGCATAGATGAGGATGATACTACAGAGCACACATTCAGCAATGAATTGCAAGTTGGTGGCTTCTACCCACAGGACGGTGACAGAAAAAAGAATGGAAAACAAAACAAACTGAGATCGTATAGCAATGTTTGCTGAAAAGATCCTGACTTGAACAAAGTAGCTATCAAAAGAAGGCAGTCTGAGCAAGTAGATGTATTATGCTATTATGAAAAGCAAAGCTAGTCACCTGAAGTAGCAAAGGGGCCTGGATGTAGGTCATACCGTTGATACTCTTAAATGACTATTAGCGAACCTATCTTAATGCAATACTATCGTAGTCTTAGGGCAGGATAAGGTCTATGGGAGTGAAGGGGAGGGTTTTAGCCCGTGCGTTCAGGCACTCACTTTCCGGGCCGCTGGATTGTGGTCAGTGCGTAGGTATTCCCATACTCCCCGCCGGACAAAATAAAGCGTTAGAGTTGCAATGGATTCGTTGATTATTACATTTATTTAATTTTATACAACTATTTATATAGATGCTTAGTACTAATTAATATTAATTAATATGGAATTATATTCTAATATAGACTTCTAATTTGACAGGCATGAGTTTTAAGCCTGGCACTTGCAGGCCAAACTAATTCTAATATAGAATTGCTCTATATTCTTCTAATATAGACTTCTAATTTGACAGGCATGAGTTCTAAGCCTAGCACTTGCGAAACGGAATATAAACTTATCAAAAAAATTCGAATATTTTCTTAGATCACTGATGATGAGTACTTCACAATACTCGAAACAGCGTTGTTTAAAGTCCGATAAGTTCGTGTAAATTAACTAAAATTTTTGTTGTTGTTCTTTTGTTTCTATTCGAGTCCTTCTAATTTATAGATAGTTTTTTTTCCGTCTTATGACGCGTCACATTCGGCAAGAAAAAATGAACATTAATTAATAAAATTAGTTGTTACAAAAAATACAAATAAAGTTTTCAAAAATGAAAGAATCGATGAAGACTCCGAATTTATCCGCTATTGGATAAACTAATATATATAAATTATTTGATATATGTCACTGAAATAATACTGCCAAGTTGGAACCAAAAATGAGTAAACTTATATTATTATTCTTAGTTTACATATTATTTATCTTTAAATGAAAGACTCATAGTTTGATTAATCATGCGTGTCAGTATCTTTTTTGTTTAGTGCCAATATCTATGGCAGATAAAAAAAAGTGGTGTGGGAAAATTTAAAGTCCGATAAGTTCATTAACTCAAATCATATTATTATTTAAAAATATAAGCTGATAATTTATTGTTGTTGTAATTATTTAGCGATTAGGTTTTAGTAATAAATAAGATTAAAGAATAAATTCAGATTAGTTTTCTTAATCAATATTGTAACCCAAAATAGATAAGATAAACTTGAAAGTCGTACCACACTATAAATGTCTTAATCAAAATAGTTTACTTTCTCGTGTTGAGTGTCACACACAGGTGACTTTAAGTTACTAAAAAAATATTTTTACTCTAAACACCAAAATTTATTTAAAATAAAAATCAAAAAATGCAGAAACTCAAATACACGCTGTGCGTACTTTTGGCGCTAATCTACATTTACACGCAAGTAGGAGTCGCCCAGACCAGTGAAGCGGACGATTTCGAGAAGCTAAAATCTCAATTCCTACCCAAGGAATATGCAAAGACCAATTTCACTTTCGAGGACGCCAAACGTTTGCTGCGTTTAAAGTGTAAAAAGGCTGGTGTAAATAAAGCGGAAATCTATGAGCAACTCGAACTTGCAGCCACGAAGCTGGTGCAATGTGTCAACAGCGTAGCAAATCTAACCGAGATACTGCAAGAAGTTGAGGCGGCACGTCCTGCGGGTGAGCTGGATGTTGTCTTTCAAAAATATTGCAATAGACAGCCACGTGCTGAACAATGTCTACGTGAATTCAACTCACAATTGCTGCCTTGCCTGAACTCGGAAGAACGTTCACAAAATGCTGTGATGATGCGTATAGTGACGTCACTACTGAACTTTATTTGTTACAAAAATGGAGACCAGATTGCCATGTTCATTGCTGAGGAAGGGCCCGAGTGCGTTGAGGCAAATAAAGACAATATACTAAACTGTATGAATGCTACTTTCTCAGCATATATGCCTAAAAATGGTTTACCGATAGAGCCTTTAAAGGAACTGCCCGATTTGGTTTTGGATCCCAAACAATGTATTAACTTTTATGATTTTGAGGAATGTGTAATTGGTTATTTGGAGAAATGTAACGAAATTACACCTGCCAATGTTGTTGAATCTATGTTCAGATATGTCAAGAACGAAACAAAGTGTCAGGTTGAAATTGATAAGGTGATTAGTGTCCGACAGCACATGCAACGGAATGATGGAGTCAGCAATATATTGGCTAAAGCTACTATTTTATCAGCTGTAGTAGTGACGTTGTTGTTGAAATATATTTAAGAAATGTTTGTTTAAAAATATGATTTCTTAACTAAAAATTTAATTAGTTTTATTGATAAGATTAACCTAAAAATTGAAGTAGATTTGCAGACAAAAAATTTACATTGACCTTAGGCACAACCGATTCCGAACTGAAAGTCATGACAATAAAGATATTTTTGTAAACAAAAATTTGACTAAATGGATTAGTTTTAATCAGTTTTTTCTGAATTACTCAGGATCAAAGAATTTGGTATATAAGTTTATTCTAAAGCAGTTGCTATTTATTTTTTTTTGCTATCTATTTCAGCTTTTAATACTAAATTCTTAAAACATTTTATGTATGTATCAAATATAATAATCAGCAATAAAGACTGATTTTTTTCTATTTCTTAAACTCATTTCTAACTAATAATTTACCTATAACCTTACTTCTCTCCGGTTAATGCTCAACTAATCTGTGCTTAGATTGAAAGCGCGACTGTTGCTTAATATAATATGTTATTGAGAGAACGTGTTATTATCACTTGAATTAAAATTAAAATTAGATTAAAAAATTTTAAATAACAAGCAAATTATATAGATATAGATATTATATAGATATATAGAGTTAAAGTTAATTTCGAAATCTTTGTATAACATTGGGCTTACACTCTAGAATTCCATTTATTTATCATAATTCATTTACAGTCTAATTGCAGTTTTATATGATTAGAAAATTATATTCTAAAGTCTAAATATTACATGCGCGTACTTTAATATGAATGAGATTAAAATGAATAAATATTCCGGACTTATAAAATACTCATATCTCTGACTGACATCCAAGGTAGTCACCATTTCGGTTGCATTTCGAACTAAAAACATACTCTGCAAAACTGATCGGCGATGGTTTAAAATAGATTTTTAAAATAAATAATAAATTCTTAGTGAATATATGACATATAAATATATAGTTTGAAATAACCGAATATTGAATTTGACTGGTGCAAGAATGCCTTGAAAAGCTAAACTTACTCGGCAAATTAAATAAGGTGATGATTCTCTGGGTACTGGGACATACTAGCTCACGCGGAAACGAATACGCAGACAAACTAACCAGGAAAGAAGCAGTTACACCAATGGTGGAACCCGAACCTTTTTGTGGATCAGGACATATCTCTTTTCTTTCATAAAAATGAAGAAGCATTAAAACAAAAGGAATTACTGGGATGTTATAATAATTTCTAAGGTACTAAGATGTAGTATTTACCTAATTTCTATAAAGGCATTATTTCTTTTTCATTACTCTTTAATACGTTTGTGAAAGAAAATTAATTGTTATAATTAGTTTTATGTAGAGGTTTTTCCGAGTTAGTGTAACTGGGCACTTTTCTCTTATTTAGCTGGGGGGATTTTACAAAGTCCCTCCTTTCTCTTTAACTAATTTATGTATTCTTCACAAGCTTCGCGATTATACGCTGACTGATCTATGATCTGCATACCGCCCCGTACGGCTAGTGATTACTCTGAGATTGGATAGTGCTATGTAGGGCAGCTTGTCAGTTTTCGCATATAGCTTCAAGGCGCTGTCCCTTATGAATTTTTTGACCGGGTCTATTTTGAGGTCTCTTAGCATGTCATTCTTGCGGATGTATCATGGCGCTTTAAAGAGTCTTCGGAGTGCTTGACTTTGGACAACTTGTAGTTTCTGGATAGTAGAGTTGACATCTTTTCTATACCCGACACACCCATAAAGTAGTACTGGTCTAATTATCTGGCTGTAGATCAACTTTCTGTTCTTAGCGCTAACGTTATTCTGCTTAGTACACTCAGAAAAATAGTAGGGTTGATTTAACCAGATTTTAACTAATACTATGTTTAGACATATTTTAACTTTGTAAAAATCTTAATTTCATCTTCCTTTCGGCGAAATTAAGTTGTTTTTTTTCAAACATAATTCAGTTTTAAAGTTAGAACAAAATTAAGAAAAATGGTCTTAACTTCGTTGAAACGAAGGCTGAAATTAAGTGACATTTCAAATGCATCTATGCGTAAGATAAATTTCTAGCAAAAGATAAAGTTTCTCAACGAAAAAGGAAAATTTTTTTAAAAATAAATGTCAGTGACAGTTGAGTTTAATAAAACCGGGAAAATATTTTGAAAGTAGTGCAAATTTTTAAATTTGTATATGAAGAAAAAACTGTAACTGGTTTTAATTTAAAAGTGAAGAATAATAATTTACATACCAGAAATGAAATAAAGCTAATAAAACTACAGAATGTCATCCTTATAATAATTAACTTTTAATATTTCCCAGATATAAATGGTGTTTGGAGCATATAATGTTCCAAACAGTCAATTTGTAAACAAAAAAACATATGAATTCCTTAATTTGGGGCAGTATGAACACTTTCGAAATTAACTTAATTTAATTTTTACGAAATTAAGAAAATTTGGTTGTCTGAATATAGTATAAACCACAGGTTAAAATATTCTTAATCGATGCATCATGTTGGTTGAACCACATCACATGTAGGTCTTTATATCTTCTTTATTCTCTAACAAAATTATTAGGATGACAGAATGTCATCCTTATAATAATTAACTTTTAATTGTTCCCAGATATAAATGGTGTCTGGAGCATGTAATGTTTAACAGTCAATTTGTAAACAAAAAACATATGATTTCCTTAATTTGGGGCAGTATGAACACTTTCGAAATTAACTTAATTTCATTTTTACGAAATTAAGAAAATTTGGCTGTCTGAATATAGCATAAACCTCAGGTTAAAATTTTCTTAATCGATGCATCATATTGGTTTTCATATCTTTTTTACCACATGAGCTCAAATTTCTCTAACAAAATTATTAGGTCAATTTAACTAGTATGTGGTTAGAGCAAAATTTTTCTGAGTGTACCTTATGATAAACAGGAATATTCTGATTACTGGAAAATACAACATAACTGAATTTAAAATGAATTTTTTGGATTTATAAAAAGAATTTTTACTTTTTTATAAAAATCTTTACCTTTACATTTATGTAAAAACTTTTATTTATATTTGTTAACAAATTTTTGTAATAATTATGACGAAGTTCTCATAATCTCAAATGGCTCCATTACGTGGATGGCATGGAGAAGCTGTCATCGTTTAAGTGAAAAATACTCAACAAACATTGAGGTTTCTTGTTTTTTTTTGTGTGTGTGTTGTGCAAATAGACAGACATCAGGTAAATATTTAGTCACATAAGAAATAGAAAAAGTATTTAAATGCCTCTATTGAGTTGGAAACTTCAACCGACTTACAGAGGTAAGTAAACACGCAAAGGTATTTCGTGTAAAAAAAGCGAAAATAAACTGCGAGATAATACTGAAAAGCGTAGGAAATCAAACAAATCTTTGAAATACACTGAATTGCAGCACAACTGATAACGATAACAACGTGCAAAAAGTTGGAATTTCGTAACAAATAAAAAAGGACTCTTTTTTCATCCACCACTGTGCCTTCCATAGCGAATCTCTTACCTTGTAGGAAATCCAAGCCCAATAAAAGTAGCGTTGAGTTTTTTTTTCTTTCAAATCATTCTTTTATTGTACATTTAGAAACTTTTTACAATATTTATTTTTTTTTTCCATTTTTGGCAAGGATACAGAATGCTAGCTGGCGAACATATTGAAAATGACAACGTGGCGTATGAGTAACGCGTACGGAGGCGCACTCGTAAATGAAGCGTTTTAAGGCAAAAATGTAAATAAGCACTCCTCAGTTTCTTAACCAATAACCAAAAAGTGACTTTATCTTGACAACGTCTAAAATGGAATTTTCATATCCTTCGTGCTTAGATATTTGTGTTGTGATAGCACTCTGGTGCAGGGATTGACGTGTGAGGTGTGTGTGGAGCATACCTACCACCTACGCCTTCATAAAATATTCAAACGAGGGCCAAAACTTTTCAGACGGAAATAAATATGCGAAATACTTTACTTTTTATTCTCTTCCGTTTATTTTGTTTGTTTTGTTGTTTGTTTTGTTGTGTTGTTTTGGGAAAGTTGTTGAAGGAATTTTTGGCAAAAGTTGCCAAAAGTTAAAAAGTAAAGTTTATAAAATTCCGAATACCGAATTCCGACTTGTCTTGTCGAAATGTAATCAATCATAAATTTTAATACACCATCACACATTGTCTATGCGAGTTGAGTTAGCAGTGATGACGAATATTGAAATTGACTAACTTTTTAAGTGTCGATTTTGTCGGTTTCCTTTGCGTGTTTTGTTTACAAAAGTATTGAATTGAATTAAATTGAAATTCAGTGCAAACAATATTCACACCCGAAGAAGGTATCTCATCTATACATTCATTCATACGTATGAATTTTAACAGCTGCTAAGTAAAAGACGGAGCCAAGTGGAGATCGGGATAATAAATCACTTAGAAATCAATTTTGGAAAAACTTTATTAAAAAATTCAAGTCAGTTTTTATTGACACTTAAAATTCTTAAAAAGTTGTACAATAAAATATGTTTGTATACACAATATATATGCATATGTTACATAAATTCGAGTCCATTATAAAAATACACGAGCCCATACATATATGAAAATGTTTTACTTTTGATTACATTTGAATAAATTCTTCAGGAATAGGAATAAATGGGGTACTAGTTCCTAACGAAGCAGAGCACTGCAAACAGATTAATCTTTTGTGCTGCAACAGACCCTAACCGAACAGAAGACATTCCGCTTTCCGAATGAAGGCCAGAATGTCGTTCGCTGAGGACCTCTTAGTGTCAGAAGGGGAGAGCAGTTTCCTCCTAGTGACCACCTCCTGGCCTAGATCAAGGCTGGATAGTCACAGAGAATATGACTCGAAGTCTCGTCTGTTTCTAAGCAAAGTCGACTCCAACCCTCCGGACAGACCTATTTTATTAAGTTGATAACGCAGTCAATGGTGACCCGTTAGATATCCCATCAGCAATCTCAACTCTGTTCTGCTGAAGAGGGATACCTTACCATAACTGTAGGGGTGAACCAGCTGTTTAGCCTGACGTTTGCCTCGACTGTCGCACCAATAGCGACTTCTCTTGGCTGAGATCCATTTCTCCATTAGAGACCTAGTTGTAGACCAACTTAATTCACAATAAGGTTCCGGTCCACAGATTTGAGTGGCAGATCCTGCCCTCGCAAGACTCGCAAGATTCTTTAATGCATCAACGAATTTTGAGTAGCACAGGTTTATCCACTTCACGATTCTGAAAGTTAACATAAATAATATAACTTACCACCGAGATTTTGTATAAACTTTTATTTCAGTATATGATGAGAATATCAACCTAATAGATTTGTCATAGGTATGAAATACAAAATCATTCAAATAGCCTCGACAAGACATCTTATAGTGCAAATTTTAACTGCTGGAACATTGTAATACTGGATTCACACGAGAGTTTTGTTCGTAATTTTAGCTGTCAAAAATTTGCATTTTTCATTGCAAGCAACACCAATTGACAGCTAAAATTACAAACAAGACTCTCGTGTGAATCCAGTATTACAATGTTCAAGCAGTTAAAATTTACTCGATTGGGTCAAATTCTTCAGATGTTAGAGAACGCGTTAAACTGCTTGAAGTGTTCAAATGGCTGGAACAGCTGATCTTGTTTATGTCAGCTTTTATTTTAATTTTGTGTTACATAAATCCGTTTAATAACTACATTATCTTAATGAAATTTTCGAACACAAGTATAATCAATCAGCAAAATAGTCAAAGATGTGAACAGCTTGAATAACATTTGTGACTTTAATCTGGATTAAACTTAGCATTATATACTAAAGTTAACTTTCAGAAAATAAAATAAGCTTACAGAGATTTTTACACAATTTTCAAGTTAAACGGAAAGATATAGAAAAGCTTTACTTAATAAAAATTGCGTTATAAACAACTTTTGTTTTTAAACAATTTAAGTTGAAAAATTAATTTGTATATATTTTTGGAATTTATTAAATTTACAAATAACAAGTAACTTACCCCGTAATAGTTTCCTTGAGTGAATACCATAGAAACAAAAAGTTTATATATATTCATATATTGTATTCATATATTGTTCATATACTATTGTATATTATTTGTTTTGTGTATTAATTTTTATGATTTTAAACATTTACCACACACTATATAAAACCATATATATGTATTAGCTGAATAGTTTGTACACTATTTCAATTTATATTTTACGGATTATTTTATTTCACTACATATTATTTTCAAAACTCTTAAAACATAAATAAAATTATTAATACATAATATAAGACTACTAAAAAATGTATAATAAAACTGTTTTAGTTATAGTGACAGTGGAATCAGGCAATGACGGAAAACAAATAAATTATTTAAATAAATATAAATTAATAACAAAATTAATTAATATATTGAGTATTGAGTGACTTACCCCGTAATAGTGCCTCAGATTTAATACTCGTATAGAAACAATAGACTTTCGTATCGTTTTGAATATTTCATATCTCGATTTATACATTTTCCACTGACTTTATAATATATAATTAAATTGCGATAGCATTTTTATTTTATTTTTATTAATTTTATTTTTATTATGTTGTGATTAAAATATTTTTATTAAATATCATTGATTTTATATCGATATACATTTTTTTTGAATTTGTTTAAAACATAAATACAAATATTGTATATTTATGTGATTACATTATAAACATTTATAAAAAAAAACAGTTTGCAATAATAATAGTAAAATTTATTAAATTAAAATTAAAATACTAAAATAGAATAATTTTCTTGGTTCTAATATAAGTACACTAATTATTTCAATTTTTATAAAATAATGATAAAATTATTTCAACTATAAAGAAATTGAATAACTTTCCCCGTAATATACATACGTAGTATGTACATATACATATATACATATAGAGAAACGATCGGTTTGACATTGCGTATATTGTAAGTTTGGTTATTTTCTTCTTTAATATTTTACACTCGTTATGTTATAAATACGAGCAAATTATAATCGAATTCCCCCATTTTTAATAATAATTTAAATTTAATAATTTAATTTTATTTAATACTAATCATATTATTTCACTACATATATTGCAGTTAAATATGTATAAGAAAACCGTCGTCATTTTAATAAAAAAGTCAATCACCAAGCAATGATAGTCAACAAAAATAATGATAAAATTATTTTAAATCGAAACTAAAACCGGAATTGAAACAATTCCTGAGCTCCACGAAAATCGCACTCAGTAATTGTGTATTGATTCATAACCAATGAACACCCCACAAATTTTTAGAATGAATTGAAAATTGGAACATATTACGAAGCTTACAAGGAAAGCACAACAATGCAAGAAGTTATCTCTTGCAAAAATAATAAATGCTATAAGATATTGCAAGTTGTTTTTTAATTTGTAGAGCTTTTGCCCAAGTGAACCATCAAGAGTTTCGCAACAACAATTTGCCTTAACTGATCAACACATATTTTCATATTTTTTTGATGCCACATATTTTGTTATAATATTAACAGTAATTAAAACAATGCTGTTACAGCAAGTAAGAACAGAACATGCATTTGGAGTTGTTGTTTTTTATGGTGGCTTTGAGATAGGCAAAGGAAATTGTTGGTATTTTTTTCTGCTTAAGCAGCAACATTCCATGATGTATGGAAGAGGGGTTGATAAGTTATGAATCACAATACGCAAATGATTAGTGCGTTTCTCTTTGAGCTGAGCAGTTGTTCTAATTTCGGTTGTAGTTTCGATTTGTTGACTGTCATTGCTTGTTGATTGACTTTTAATTGAAATGACAATGGTTTTCTTTATAAAAATTTAGGTGAAATATGTAGTGATATAATATAATTAGTATAAAATTAAATTAAATAATTATTAAAAATTTAAATTCGATTATAATTTACTAGTGTTTATTAACGAGTGTAGAATGTTTAATATAAAATAACATAAATTACAACGTACATAATGTGAAACCGATCGTTTTTATATATGCGTTCACTCAACGGTACTAAGTATATTACGGGGAAAGTCAAGCAATTTGTTTATAGTGAAAATAAATTTTGTCATTGTTTTATAATAAGTTAAATAATTAGTGCATTTTTTTTAGTAGTAAGAAAGTATTATAATAATAATTTGTTAGTAAGAAAGTATTGTATTTCGGTTTTAATTTTAATTTAATAAATTGTAATGATTAGTTCTATTATCATTATCCAACGATTCCATAATAAATATTTTTAGTGCAATCATGTAAGAATACTTATATAGAATTCTTATATTCTTAACAAATTCAAGAAAAATGTGTATGAAAATAAAATCAATTATATTAATATAAAATATTTTAATACACATTATAATAGTGAAATAAAAATGTTATTACAATTTATATTTATTTTATATAGTGAGTGGAAAGTGTGTAAATCAAAATATCAAATATGCAAAACAATACGAAAAAGGTTACTGTTTTTATGCAAGCATTCAATCAACGGCGTTATTACGGGGTAAGTCACTCAATACCAATATATATTTAAATTTTTATTATTATTTTATTATTATTATTTTATATTAAAATGATTAATTATTATTTAACTATTATTATTATTATTTTATATTAAAATGATTAATTTGGTTTTCTTTGAGTTAAGAAATTACTTTAATTTCGGTTTTAATTTTGCTTCGTTAACTGTTATTGGTTGATTCGATGATTACTGTACCTAAAACGGTTTTATTACATATTTTTCAGTAAAAACATACAAAAATATTTATGTTTTAGGAGCTTTAACAAAACAAAATAATTAGTATTTTACATTTTAAATATTTTAAAAATTATAAAATGAATAATTTATATATTATATAGTAAGTAAAAAATGTGTAAAATCATGAACAAACATATTTACATATACATTCATATGTAAATACGAATACATATTATATGTATATATTGAAATTTATTGTTTCTATATAAGTATTTATTCAATGATACTAACATACCTAGGTAAATCACTTATTATATCTATATTTGAGCAATTTTCTTCAGATACAAATTCTAATTAATTTTTTCAATATAAATGTTTTAAGAACAAAAGATCTTTATAACTCAGTTTATATCACCTAAATTTGTATTTTTAAATTCAATATAAATTTTTTATGATATATGTATGGTATGTCAACTGATATTTGCCTGGTATTAAAAAGGGTGTTTCCGTGATGAACATTCTTTACTAAAAAAAAGTAGAACTTCTATATGTAATGTTTAGATTAAAATTTATATAGAATTTTACTACTCGAATTTACTACTTGGCTTAGATTTTGTTCTCCATTAAATTCGAATATTAGAAATGTAATATACAAATATACATTTGTTCTGGATTCCAAGATTTGCAATGTTGTGAACTAAAAGCAGACTTAAATTTGAGACTTAGAGCCAATAATCCGTCTGCCTCCACTTTAAATCATAATAGTTCATAATAATTGATTTTAAGGTATAAACCATATTTTCAATACAATATATGTATCAATCATCTTATTTTGTGTTGTGTTATTAATAAACATTTTTTTGTGGGTATAACCAATCGTCAAAACTAATGTTTACTTTATGAATATAATTTTTCTTATGATATAGTATTAAATATCTATAATTTAAGACTTCTGTAATATATAAATAAATTGGGTTCACATATTACTAATTAGAATTGCATATTATCGAATTAATTAAAAATTATATACCTTTTATTAGAAAGAATTCCTAATGGCTCGAAAGCAAATCATATGGACTTCATCAAACCAATTTAAAAGTAAATTAACTTTTTAACTCAGTTATGAAATGTTTATACCGTCGGGTATTATTGTACGATAAATTTTCTTATTTTAACTTTATTTAAAGTTGAACGAATTTAATGACATTGCATGGATTATCTGATTTGTTTATATACTAACTCATTTATTTTTGTTTTTCCTTATGAAAACATCATTTAAACGTTATGTGTTTAATTTAACTGCACGTAGCTGAGAGCTGTAAGGATGCAGATAAATAAAATAAGCATTTGGATAATTGTCACACCTGCTTTACAAACACTCGAAAGCGCACATCCCGATGCTCTTGAAATGCTGAAGTTGCGTTTGTTATTCTATTTGTTCATATATCACATCCATTTTGCTCTACGGATCCTTATTAATTACGCACGACTGCCGTTTCACACAGAACGCATCCACACACACACACACATACATCCGTACACTCATACAGTTGTAAGTTGAAACTCACGTATATAAAGATTGTAAACCACTGCTACACTTGGCATTTAACCTGTCAGAATTATGTACAGTCAATGATTTTAATTTGGTTAGTGATGTAGAATTTTTGTATGCATTGCATTGTAAGTAATCGGTTTTAAAAATTGTAGCGTCAAGAAATAAAACTAAATGTTGCATTTGTTATTTTCGACTTAATAGCTTAAGCTACTTAAATTTGTGTTAATCTTTGAATGCAATCAGCTGTTTGATCTACTTAGTTGCCAATTCAATATAAATGAAAATAGTATCGAAAGTGTAAAATAATTAATAATAAATTTAAATGATTACAAAATAATAATAATATAAGAAAATAAATATTGTTTTATCCGAGATCCTGCCGTGTTGGCTTAATAGCACGCTATTCTCAACACTCGTATTAAGATAATGCACATAATTATGTATTTTTCTTTATTCTTCTAATGAATAAATACCTCATTTCTACTTTCCGACAAACCGATTTTAACCATAATTCAAAATTTTTTAAAGCTCATCTTACACGTGCTTTATACTTATTCAGCGGTCTTGCGTGAGAGTGAGAAGTTGTTAGATATGTTTACAACTCTTTACATGTGGTCTAGAAATCACATGTAAAGCTGACCCTAAAATTCTTGGTTTGATTTACCCACTACTAAATCAATGCCAATATGTGACTTTATGTATACTCCTTATTTAAAAATCTCCGAGGGTACCAATTGGAAAAATGTGTATCGATATAACTTTCTGCTTGTTGAAGAATGAGGCCTATCTCAACCTTTGCTGTTCTTTGGATTACAGCACTCGGGAGAAAAATTTCAATTTCTCACTCAGTTAAAGCATAAATGCGGCTACTCTTTCTGTGTAGCTTTAGTGTTAAATTCCTTAAGAAACCTGGTAGGGTGTCGTAAGCGATGACAGGCTTGCTACCAGTTATACTCCAAAACAGTACATACTTTTAATAAATTTTATTTGTCTCGTATGACAAGTGTGCCATACTTGGGGAATATTTTAAGTACTTTCTCAAAGAGATAGGGCGGCAGGATTGGTAGCATAAAACAACTTTATTCAATTTAATGGTGAGCTTCGTTCCAATCGGTGCAGATTTTTAAGAAAATCTTGTTTGCTGGTATGAATAGAATTTTAACACTATTTCAAATACTATTAAAGTGGATACTAAAAAAAAAGTAATACTAAAACGTGAATTAAAGGACAGCTTAGAAAAGTTTGTTCTACAGTTACTATATAAGTAGTACTGCGAAAAGGTCAAAAAAAAAAAAATAGATAAACATTACATTTAAAAGTTATGAAGAGAGAGCCAGTGAGGTTACCGAATATCTTCAAAAATAACATTAAAATTGGTATTGAATTGTAGACGATATGAACTTTCAGAAGAGTTTGATATGGAGATATTGTAATAGAAAAACCGAGAATACGGTAAGGTCTAGAAAAAAAGAGAGAGAAGATTCTATTTCAGTTTAATACATTTACATTTTGGGTTTGCTGATTTCTCAACCTCTAATATGCTTGTGCTTATTATTAGTGGTCATCTGCATTTCATGTAATGTACATGTCCAATTTTTTTGTCTGTTTGACTCCAATTTGTTTAGTATTAGAAAGTATTGTGTTTTTAATAATTTAGATCCACTTTATGTTTCTAGAGATCACTTTTTCTTCATGGGATGTGCTTTTCATATCATTTTAAGACAATCTGCCCAGTATTCATCTCGAGAGTCCTAAAGCGACAGCAAAGGTATATTATTCTGCTTCTACTCTTTAGTTGAGATTTTCAACGATACCTATGTATTTATATATTGATGTTGTTACATTTTATTCCTTATTTAAGTTCGTTGAGTTCTTTATATATTCGTTGTGAGTAGGATACGATTACCGACACTTTTTTGACAACACTAACTAATAAATAGATATATAAATATTTATATATTCGTATATTGGGGCTTAAATCACTATTCGAATATATGTGTCACTGCTGTTGGTCACAAGTTTAAACCATAAAATTCTTAAATTCCGTTACTTATCCAATCCTCAGAGTTGATTTATTTTGTTTTTGTAATAAAGAGGAAGTATTTTATATTTAATTTATTGTACGTAGGAAGATATTTTCTGTATTTAGCACGTATGTTTGCATTCACTTATGTGCCATTTAAACAGCACACATGTTAGAGTGAGTATGTGACTTTGAGAGTGAATGTATCTGTGCGTTGTTAGGTGACCTGCACTTGCTGGAAGTGTCATATATTTTATGGTTTGGTAAGTGTATCAACATATTTCCACCACTTCGTATTCTGAATCCTCAATATCCACTAGGTTTCCATATCTCTGTAACTCGGCATCTCCGTATCTCTGCATCCTGGTATATTTGTTTTGCTGTTTACATTAAGTATTTACGTGAACACGTAATACATATGATCTGTGGCTTAGTGACTATATGAGTTACCATGAGAACTGTGTATTCACGTACGTATATAACTACGAGTCTATATATATCTATATTGTATATATTGTATTTAATAGTGGTTTTTGTTGTATTGCATAAATTCTTGAGTTGAATTAAGTTGTCTGTGAAAGCCACAATAACCTTTGGTCAACAATTGACATTTTCAACACTAACTCCTGTTTGAGTCGAGCAAATAAAACAATTGACATTTTACTTGGTGAAGTGGTCTTAATTGTGAATTATTGCCTTTTATTGCTCGTACAAAAAATACTGAAATTTGCTGATGTTTCTTTACACTTAATGGGAAACTCAATCGTTTTTAAGTACTCATCCGGTAGGATGTCTGAAATATTTCCTCAGTTAGCAAATATATATGAAAAATTTTGTAGAAATTCAAATATCAAATTCTTAATAAATAAAATGGGTAGTTAAGTGTAGAATATTATTCTGCCATTATTTTTATGTCGGATTTTCGTTACTGATTTTATATAGTGTTGGACGTAATGTTCATTTACATAAAATTAGAATGCATCTTATCTATAATCTTTGAAAGTATTTATCTGTTTGTAAAAAACATTTTATTTAAAAAATTGAAACCAAAGTTTTATGAAAGTGACTGAGTGCTTTGTGTTTTGAAATATTACTTACTTACTTACTGCTGTCTTTCTCTCCTAGTGGAGCATAGGGAATCGGCGGTTGTCATCTGGATACTCAAACATGAATTTGACGCTTCCGCATCCGATGCCTCTGCTGCCATGGCAGGAGGATTAGCTGTCAACCGGTTACTACGTGGAGATATAGTTCTGCTCTGATTTTGATTCATGTTTGTTACGAGTGTATGTAAAGTTTAGTCGATGAGTGATGGGTTCAAAGACTATGGTAACCCGCTTTCTAAGTGAGTTCAATAAGAGTTGATTGTTCTTACCCACTTCGTGATACGCGTTTCCTCCTCCTTTTTCAAGGAGTTTCAATATTAGTGATATATGGTGATATAGTGATTTTAGTGAAAAATTAGTAATATTGAAAAGTCTTCGGAGTTTTTGACACTAGATGGTGCTGGTACATATGCATTTGTCAGCACTAGTCCGATTAATCAAATGAACACAAGCTTGAAAAGTGACAATACAGGCTATATTTTTTTATAAAGGCAGTTTTGTAATTCGTTGCTCGTGTAAAAAATTATAGTGAGTAGAAAATAAGTTAAACATGTGAGAAAATACGCTATGTGATGCTGTATTGCTATAAAAATAGTGAAATTACTATAAAAATAAAATAAAGTTTGTGTTTTATATGTCATATATTTCATATTGATGATGCTATGCGTGAACATCCGGTGTTCAGGGAGTGGTTAGATTGATACTGTTGCTTAAATTTATATATTAAAGATGAATCATGCTTTTATCGATCAATTACTAACAAATCGGGTGATAGTTTGGTGAAGCAAGATCGACACTTAAGATTTTAGAAGATACCGGAAGAACTGCACATTAACCATATGGTAGTTTACAATTATTCAAAAGAGTAGACTACGCAAAGATGTTCGATTCTCGGGTAACACAAGAATTAAAACAAAGAAATTTCATTAACCGAATTACCATCATTAAAATGCTGTTTAAATTACAACGAAATGAAATCATTTTTAAAGCGATCATTACGGGTGATGGAGAATGGATTAAATACAAAAAAATTCAATTAATAACTAACAAGGTTATGTAGAGAATTTGGTAGGACTGGAAGAGAATTCTCTATAACGAGCTGCTACAGCTTGGTGTGACGGTGAATTCAGTCTTCTACTGCTCACAACCGAAGTAAAAATATCAGCGAAAAGCGATTCGAATTGGCCAATAAATAAGGAGTTCTGTTTCATTACGACAATGCTCGAAAAATATTGGTCAATTTTTTTGCTGATAAACCACAGTAGTTCTACACCGATGAAGCTATCTGAAAAATGGCAAGAGGTCATATATAATAATGACCAATATGTACATGATTAAAATCGATATTTTAATAAAGAAAATTTTTGTGCAGAATGTACCAAAAAATGGTGGATATTTTTTAATATAAGTTTATCACTTGACATAATGAATTTATGTGTATATGTATATAAATTAAACTTTGTCTCTTATAATGAAATTTTTTTCTATAACTGATATGTTTTAATAACCTTTAAAAAATGCTATCAGAAATTATTTTTTCAAACTTAATGAAGAGTTCGTTCTTCATATTGATGCTCTCTTTAATGACAATCTCAGCTCTTCACATTCTGAACATTTTTTAAAGTATAAAAGCGTTCATTTCAAACCAGTCTCATTCAGTAAATTTCTGTCGGTTGACATTAAAACGCGATATTCTAGAATCTAGATAAAATATTTATTGTGTCTAATTGTCATTTATTAAAGTTTTGATTATTAGATAAAAATTAAAAAAAATCCCCAACAAAATGACGAATTCAAGTTTATTGATGTTTTGTTGTTTTTTATTTGTGACATTAGTTTTTTTAACATGTGAAGCTGCCGGTATTCACCGTAAGTGAACTTGAAGTAATTTTATTAATTATAATTAATTTATGTTTTTTAATAATGTTTGACTTTGTTAATTAAGCAATTAAGTAAACGTGTTTTTTTATTAAATCTTATCAGCTGTTCCCAAAGATTGTCCAGCAAATGAATTCTATACTTGTGGAGGAGCTTGTCAAACTGAATGTGCTACGCTTGGTGAACCATGCCTCATCGTGAATATTAAATGTAATGACGCCTGCTACTGTAAAGAAGGATATGCTCGTGATGCAAATGGACGTTGTATACCAATTAAAAAATGCTCGAAAAAAAATTAATAGATAAAAAAACTATTTATGGAACACTTTATGAGAAAATGTGTTTCAACCCCTTCACATGATGTTTAATATGAAATTGTGTTTTAAAAAATAATATATAAAGAACTATGTATATTATATAAAAAAATTTAATAAAAATTAAGTTTTATTTAAATTTTAATTTTTTTTACTCTTTCTTGGCAATTGTTTGTTTTTAGTGAGACAAAATAAGTAAAACCAATATTACCTGTACTTCAGTTTAGTTCTTACATTTAGTTCGGACAAATAATTGACATAAAACTCCATATAAAAATGTTTAAGTCGAAGATTTATTGAATTTTTATGCAAAATAGATTTCAGTTCTACGTTTAACAGAGACAGAAGTTAAAAGAGCGTCCAGACTTTTGTGATTTAATCACTTTGTTGATTAGATAGCTATGAATATCCTTAATATATTATAGTTAATTTTAACAAAAAAGGCTACTGAAAAACATTATATTATAGACTAAAAAGTGTTAAAATGTTGAAAACATTATCAAGAAACTACTGTCAAAAAAACTTTAGTAGTTTATAGAATCTAAGAATTAAAAAGAAATAAAACTAAGCAGCAAATTTTTGTAAATTGAAATTTTGAATTTGACAACCCTGATTTTGCTGTCATATGGTTTCTTTGTCGAAGTAAATTTTCATATGCTCATTATTAAAGAAACGAGTTTACAATACGGACCAACATGATTTCGTTCGGAAAATTTTTTAAGTTATCTGCGTGCAATATTGCAAAATTAAATAATGTTCGTTTTTCGTCAAGTTATGAGAAAACTCGCAAAAATTTAATGCTTACAAAAGACTCTAAGGTCATAGTACAGGGCTTCACAGGTAAGCAAGGTACATTTCATTGCAAGCAAGGATTGGAATATGGCACAAAATACGTTGGCGGTACTAATCCTAAAAAGGCGGGTACTAAGCATTTAGACCTACCAGTGTTCGGTTCAGTAGCCGAAGCCAAAAAGGCGGTTGATCCACACGCTAGTGTTATTTATGTACCACCACCGGCTGCGGCCGCAGCAATTATGGAGGCTCTTGAAGCTGAAGTACCATTAATAGTTTGTATCACAGAAGGTATACCACAGCAGGACATGCTTCGTGTTATAAACGCTTTAGGGACGCAGGAAAAATCACGATTGGTTGGACCAAACTGTCCGGGTATTATTGCGCCAGAATGGTGTAAAATAGGTATTATGCCTGGCATGATACACAAACGTGGAGTCGTCGGAGTTGTATCTCGTTCCGGTACCTTGACATATGAAGCTGTACATCAGACTACTCTCGCGGGCTTGGGTCAAACATTAGTGGTTGGCATTGGCGGTGATCCATTCAATGGTACTAACTTCATTGATTGCCTTGATATATTTTTAAAAGATGACAGTACACACGCAATTATAATGATTGGTGAAATTGGCGGTGATGCAGAGGAAAAAGCAGCTGATTTCCTTGCAGCATATAATTGTGGTCCGAAGGTTAAACCCGTTGTGAGTTTTATTGCTGGACGAACTGCACCACCTGGTCGTCGTATGGGTCATGCCGGTGCTATTATTTCTGGAGGTAAAGGTGCAGCACCGGAGAAGGTAGCAGCATTGGAGAAAGTCGGTGTACGTGTTGTAGATAATCCAACAGGAATGGGCAAAGCTCTATCTCAACTAATGAAAAAGAAGGAAGATAAGAAGGATGAGAAATGTAAGCGTAAATAAAGTTTTGATTAAGTTAATGACAATGGTTTCTTCTATTTATTTTATGACTGTTTATATTGATAATGAAAGAAATAAATGAATGAGTAAATTGATATGTGTTAGTGTTTTGCTGAGTTGCATTAAATAATTTAAGGGGTTGTGCCTTTGTCACAGATTATTAGTGCTACACGACATTAAAGTACTATAATATGTACTCTACTCTACTGTAAGTATGTCAATACTTGACTTATCAGTTTTGTTAATTTAAAGATACATTGATAATTTCTATGAAAGCGTAATAGTAGTAAAATTTAGCTTTGCTTTTGTGGATACATCCATCTCTTTCACATGAAGTAACGTTAGAAATTATTTATTATATAAATAATTTAAGTTATTGTTCTTAAAATTTAAAGTATGTGTGATTTTGGATTATTTTATTATAGGAGAGAAATTTGAAACATCTTCAATTGGCATCTTTAGGAACTAATCAGAACAACTATAATATATATACAATTTACACTATAATATATAAATACAATATATTTATACAGTTACACTAAGACAATGTACAAGACTAATCACCTGAAACAATAGCGGAGCTTGGACGCAGGTTACACCGATGGAAGTCTTCAATGACTAATAGTGACCCTACCTTGAAGTAATACTAATGTTGTTCCGAGGTAGGACAATGTCTCTAGGAATGAAGGGAATATGGTTTAGTCCGTGCAAGTCGAACACTAACTTTTTGGGGCGTCGGATCGTGGTCAGTGCGTAATCTTTCATTTCCTCCAAGCCGCACAAAAAAAAAAATATATTTATACTCTAATTGTGTAGCTAACTTTATTCTTGTGCGTAGAATTAATACTGACATTTTGTAAGATTTAAAGGATTATTAATAGGATAACACTCTTGGAAGCTAAATAGGTCAGACAGACAGTGCTGTTATGTAGTTATATATGACTATTGGCTACGCGAGTAACTTAGAGACCTATATGATAACTAGCTTGGGTGGATTCTTACTTCACGGTCAACGAGAGAGGGATCTTTAGATGAAATAAAGGTTCACCGAAGTTATTGCGTTGTTACTAGTGGGTATCTGACTGAGATAAAACGGTTTGCTATATAATTGTGTCTATGTAAGATCAGCTATATTCACAAAAATGCACAAATTCTGTACCTTGAACTAGACCGTAGAGCAGTTGTGCTGACATTGTGGATGTAATTCGTTGGAAAACATCATTGTAAAGCGTACACATACAGGACAACACTCTTTGTGACTCCTAAAGCTAAATGATCACGTAAATAATTTTTCATCAAATCAAAAAAATTCCAATCTATTTTTATGTGTAATAACATCATACTTAAAGGTACTTAAAATTTTATTTATATAAGTTTAAGGTTTCTTTCCTGGTGCGCCACTAAAAAGCACTTAAATTGTAAATATGTTTTTATTATATATTCGTTTTAACTTAATCTAAAAAAGAAATAGTATTCTAATCTAAAGAACAGAATTGTATTTACATATCAAATAAATAAAATATTTATTGTTAATCTCATATCACAAAGCTCAACAATAATTCAGTTTAAATGCAAAACCCACATTTAGTACATTTGCTGGTGCAGTGTCTGAAGTGCATTTGGAAGTCAAGTGCGGAAAATATATTTACGATATTCCATAACGAAGCATCAGAATCAAACCACAAAGGACCAACTTCACATTAAAGTGTGCATAAAGTGCAGTGTTAAAGTTACAAGTTGCAATTACCATATAAACAACAAAAACAACAATAACAACAACAACACTTAGAATAACACTAACAACAAAGGAACACTAAACATTGTTTACATTGATGTATTTATATGTGACTTAAGCACTTTAGAGAACTTTAAGGGCGTGGCATATCAAAATATGCTTAGGGTTTTAGTTACAATAGAAAGTTATGTGTATTGCGATTTTCAAGCACTTTTCCAGTGGTTGTTGATACTTAAAATATTGTGGAAGCCTTTTACACTCGTTTGTGGATGGAGTATGAACGCAGAATAATTTAGTCTAGGTTAACTTCTTGGAAGAGAAGTGAAACCTATAAAAATAAGAAATTATTGCCGGGAAACATTATTTTGATGTTTTGGAAAGATAAATGCGGCACATCTCGTATTAACTACAAGTAAACATTAGAAGAAAATTTATATAAGGTTTGTAGGAATGAAATGGAAAGTATTTAATATGGACGATCCGTTGGAGCAGTTAAGACTACTGATACACTACTTAAACATTTTATGTGAAATTTGTTTAAAATTTCTTCTATATTTTTTAAGGCAACATTGTGATTATTATTTTTTCTTACGACAATGCTTATTAAATCTTTTAGATGGACTTAGTATAACCAAATCTTAAGTCTGATACCAAATGATAAATATCATCTACAAATAAAATATGTTTTAGTACCTACTATTCTAAAATCTAAGAATCCACAGAATTAATTAGTCATCTGGTAAAAGTTATATATACTATTGATATAATGTTATTCGTTTTTAGATATAATATTAGTAAGATCGAAGATCAGTACAGAAAATTATGAACGTTAAAAGAGTATTTAAAGATGTATTGTTAAAAAATTGTGATGTTCGTCTTAAATTTGCTCTGCATTTTGTTTAGATATCTTTCGGTTACTGTAAACTATGTCTTTCCATATATATCAGGAAGACCAACGTATTGAACGCAGGATTTTGAATAGTGTTTGGCTGAAGCTGAATGAACAAGTGCGACACCATAGTTAAACATCATATATCCGATCTGGCTTGTCTAAAGCGTTACAAAAAACATTTGTAATTAAAACGTAGATCCGACGATTGGAGGAGTAATAAATACACTTTTTTATGCTTGAAGTATTATTTAGTTTCGTATGACCCTAAATTATAATACTGTGATACTCCATCTTAGATAAGACACAGTATTTGTTTAAAGTAGTGGTACTATGATGAAGTAATATGGATTTCTTGGTTTCACAAGGTAATCAGATTTGATTAATTTGATGTTCATTGAGATTCTCAGATGTTATGAAATGGTTTTAATGTGATCTAAACATTATAATCAGAAAAACTTATCTCTTAAACTGAACTCATTACGATCGGTTGATGTGCGCGTTAAAATAACAGCTTTGAAGAAAACACAATCAGTACAAGGTCTACACAAGGACATCCAAGACAACTACTCTACTCTGGATCGATTGGTATTCACCGTAGTAATTATATATCTAAATATTTCATTATTGTTTGTTTTATTTTGAATTATCTTAACTATAATAAATTATAAACATTAAAAAACCAAATATAATATAAAATATATACTATAATAAATTATAAACATTAAAAAACCAAATAACGTCTTTGAGTATTTTGGACGCAATTAGAAATTTATTGTGACGATTCTGGATAGGCTGAAGATGCCCCAGCAATTATCAACGACCTTATGGAAAGTGTCTTAAACATTGTTTTGAAAAACTTGGAAAAAGTCTGTAGAAGACTTATGGGTGTTCTACAGGAATTATAAGTTAAGGAAATTCCAACAAGATTTCAAAATAATTATATTTTATGACAATTTCCGACTGGAAGAGAAGTAAGCATGGTGAAGAGTTGCATTAATTTGAATATTGGAACCTTAACGGCTATCGGAGGAAGCTCAATTAGCATTATTGTTGTTATTAAATTATAGCATGAGGATCTTTACTGTTGCATATAAAATATTGAAACTGTTTTAAATCGAATCTGTTAGATCAGTGATGTCCAACCTTTTTTTTGACCAAGAACTACTATGATATTTTGAAGTTGAAGAATAATAAACTATATTATTATTTTAATATGTTTCATGCATCTCTGCTATAATATATAATAAATTACATCAGTGTATAGTATTACATTATATAGGCCATAAAATAAATATATAATTACTTGGAAATTGTTTGTGATTATTTTCTAATAAGTCAATTTGCAGTGGTCAAACCACGAGCTATGTATCCATATTTGTTAAATTTGATTCACGGACTATTTTTAAATCATCTCGTGGTCCACATGTGGCCCGCAGATGTTCTTATAAGGTTGTTAATGAGTGCTGTTTTTGAAAATTCGAATTACATTATTTAAAGTTACATATACTGTATACAACAGCGTTGTTTTCAAGCCTAGGTACAACCCTAAACCTATCCTGTCAACGTTTCAGGATAAATTCTTTATATCAGTGCGTAATTTCCTTCGTTGGCTGCAACGTTAAATTCAATGTATAACAAAATTTTTATCTTGAACGTAGTAAAGTTACATTTATCTTGGATGTAGTGAAACTCGGGGCACAATAGATGTTTTAGGTCGCAGTACATAATCCCTTTTTTTAATAATGTAGTGAAGCTCAGAGATGAGTACTATAAGTTAATATGAAAAATGATATTATTTCTAAATATGTAAATACAGTAATTATGGAAAATATAATATAACAATCAATAAAGATATTTTTACTATACTGTTTATTTTATTTAATATATTAATAATATTTTCATGAATTACATTAAGACCGAAAAGTTTTCGGAAATTCTCATTTAAAATTCGCGCGCTGTATATTTTTCGATATTTTAAGTTTATGTAGTTTGGCAGCACTGTCCTTAATTACTATGCCAAAAATGAGCGCGATCTGTCAGACAGTTCGTTTACGGCAGCTGTTGAAACCAGTTCACCTCAGTAGGGCGTTGCGAAAAAAACAATGGAAAAAAATATTGAACAAAGAGTTTGCATCAAATTTTGTGTTTCGAACGAAATTTCGTGTGCAGAATCGTTGCGAATGCTACAAAAGGCTTATGGGGAATCAGTTTTATCGAAAACTCAAGTTTATGAGTGGTACAAAGCCTTCCAGGACGGTCGTACGACCGTCGAAGACATTTCGCAACGCACTACTGAGGTGAACTGGTTTCAACAGCTGCCGTAAACGAACTGTCTGACAGATCGAGCTCATTTTTGGCATAGTAATTAAGGACAGTGCTGCCAAACTACATAAACTTAAAATATCGAAAAATATACAGCGCGCGAATTTTAAATGAGAATTTCCGAAAACTTTTCAGTCTTAATGTAATGTCTTCTTTAATTACTTTACTGTCGGAAAATCGCTGGAAGTCTTTATATTTATTATTGAAAAATATTTTCCAACTAGAGCGCAGTCTGCCTCAAGCGTTAAAATAATTACACAAATTAAAAACATTTATCATTTTAAGGAACTTTACAGAATTCGCAAAATTTTATTATTTCGTGTCATGTGAAACTTTATTTTCATTCGCAAATTAAATTAAATAATTTAATTTTGCTAATCACGCCATTTCGCAGAAAATTTTATGTGAAAATTTATATGCCAAAATGCTCATTTCTTCTGCGCGGTTTCAGGGAATGTGTGAATGTATCTTTAACAAATTAAATTACACATTTCCAAATAAATTTGAAATAAAATCAAGCATTTCTGCTTACTTGAGGCGGCTTATACTGTTTCACTCAGAAGCCTTTTCCTGCTGCTTTTGATACTCCATAGAGCAGTAGAGTGCGCGAAATTAAATTGTCAAAGAAACTTCTGAAAATATTTGGTATTCTAATGGAAAATAATTTCTGTTATGTGCGTGTATTTAAAATATTTCTCATTACATATCATAGTGAACAAGAGTTGCCACATTGTAACTATTCATAGCTGTATATATATTATTATTATTATGTTTCTGAATATGTTGATGTAAGGATGTGATGTTAAGTTAATAATGGTTACGTTAGGTTAAGAAGTCGCATGCTGACAGTTATAAGCACTTCCGCTTGAAGAAATTTATTGTCCATTGACATGGCCTCAAAGATTTTGGCGGGAGAGGCGTGCTGCTAACATTTCTTATCTTTCTTATATGCTATTTATTTAATTGTAACCAATTGGTATTCCAATCAATTGAACGTTGAAGTCGCCTTGTCTGCTAGGTAACTTCTGTCGTGGACAGAGACACAGGAAGTGGTTATTGAATTCTACTTCCTCCACATCTTAACAACTCCTGCATAATCCACATTAGGAACACGCCACCGTTGGAGCATAGCGTCCCCTTAGTGCTCCAGTAAGTACACGAACTGCAGGTTTGCTGAAGCCCAAAGGTAATAATAATTTTTTTAGATATATTTGCTGCGGAATCTCGTCCATTTTCATTTAAAAAAATTGATGTTTACTATAAACTGTACGGATAGTTAGGACCTTATTATGTCTAGTGTCATGGGCACGTTATGATTGGTGTCAAAAATTGAGAGTGTGAGAAAAAACGATATGTCGGTTCAAATTTCATCATGAGAGCCGGACTATGTGTGCTTCGGCACTTAGAAAATGCAGTGTTGTTCAGTAATAAATGTCAGAACTTGCGCCTTTTAGGAGTAATTTACTACAATTTTAATACGTTTTAAAGAAAATATGGCACGAAGCAACACAGTCTTTCTTATAAATCGCTAATATCCGCTAATATTTTTATCTAAATATTACACTTTCCGATTTTAAGGAATGTTGTATAAATGAGTAAGTAGTTTTATCAATTATTATAAGAAAATATAATAATTATTTAATATTTTTACGGCCTCTATGGGTTTCTTCTGGCTGGGTATTTTTGGTGGTAAATTGAACATGAGCATATCAAAATTTCCTTTTAAATTTAGCCATAACCAAATAACACCGAAACGTAGTAAAAATACGAAATTGACAATACTGATGTGACACTCCACATAACATGCATTTTTGTCATAATCCGAAAGAGCCTCTACTTAACATGGCCCTTAAGACCTCTTCGTAATTTTCATGAAAATAAGTTGTAATATCATATGCAGTAGTGGTTATATATAATACATATATTGCAGATTTCGAATCTAAACATATGTAAAAATTTTTCTTAATAACTGTTGGCAACTCTACTCACATAAATTATGCAAAAACCACACTTTCTGTAGCCACACTGACGAAAATATTTAGATAATTTTAATCAACATCATGTGTATGTGAAACTATTTCATTTTATATGAATTTTTACTATTTTCGTTAAATGAATTTTTCAGATATTTTATTATAAAAAACAACAAAAAAAACTATGCTAATAACTATGAGGCGTTATTTAATGGTGTGGTTAACACATTTTTCTTCACATTAAATATGATGAAATATAGTATAAGATTATTTATATAAATATTTAATATTTAACTATTTAAATTTTTTATATTTACTCTTCTTTTATTTTACGAAAAGAATATAGTTCATAAGAACATTAAAATAATAAAAATATATATTAAAAACTTAGACAAACTCTCAATGAACTTAGTTTTTCAAGCTTCGCTTAAGATAATTTTAAAATAAAATCATAATTCTATATATTTTGTCACACCTAACATTCGTCTGGGTAAACTCTCTACCAGATTCTCAATTACTTCTTTTCGAATATTGTGACACGCATGAGCTCTGCGGTCTAATACCTCGTCCATGTTTGTAGGTGTTTTTTTTATACGAGTACTGTATCAATTCCCTCTTAACTTCAGATCTTTAATTTTCAATAAGATTTACGTTCGGACTTTGTGCTGGCCGTCCTAACACCTATAAATTTTGCTCAGTTAACCATTTCTATTAATAAAATCTGTAGGTCAGTTTCAAGAATATTGAAATAGTTATCTTTTTCTTTAAAAAAAGATAACCGTCAATTCAAGAATTCTCACCGTCAATCTTCTTCTATCATGTTTAGTGGCGGGGCTAGACGAACTCTGCACGTCGGCGACATCAGAATTACGAGGCCTCCTTTATAACGCAGTTGTAAAAGTAAATAAGTTATATTCACTAATACGACAAAGCATGATTGAAAGTTTTATTGCTAATCAAATTAAAATAAATGAATTTTCCTTCTTTTAGCCTCATTCAATTTTTTTTTCAATTATATCATAATTTGCGCCAGCTGCTATTTTTGCTTCAGTTTATAGAATTTCCAATGGAGATAATCTCTCTTGGATCATCATACTTTTCTAGTACGTCTTAATCAATATTAACTTTGAGAAGCTTTTTTCCGTTGAAGCTAGACTGACTGGAACTGTGAACATGAATCTGATTACTATATAAACATTCGGAAATACTTCGAATATGGGTAATGCCATTATCAAACCAAATTGTTCAAAATATTTATTAAGTGCTTAGAATCCACAGTCGGTAACTTTTTGCGAGGCCCCTGTGGGCGCCTCTTGGAATGCTGTCAAAGATATAAATCATTATTTTAGCTTAGAAAAGAGAATATTTATTTATTTAAGTCAAGTTCGCATAAAGTGAGAAAACTTCTAACACCGTATATCATCTTGTATTCAACCTTCACATCAATAGAGTGAAAGAGACACACTACTACTTTATATTTTTACCTATATTTTAATCAAAATTAGTTTAAAAATAGTCTACATGTTACAAACAGAACATTCAGATAACGCTGAGCAGGAAAGGCATTTGGCTTGTCGCAGGGTTTCTTACTGAATATTGAGATGCTAAGAAGCATCTATCGAATCTAGGTGTCAGAAGGGACGATAGCTGCAGACTTTGTTAAGAATAGGAGGAAACAGCAGAACACATTCTGTGTTTATATGATAGTCTTGATAGATTCAGACGTCGGCACTTATTAACTGCCTATTTACTTTCAATAAAAATAGGTAACATCTCTCCAAGGGACATAATGGCATTTTTAAATTCCATGCGGTTATGAAACTAAAATGGGTGTGTCCCAATAATCCTCAAGGATGCAGTGATGTAGTCACATAGCTTCCATCTCCATCTTAAGTCTAATTTAATCTAATATAGATATATATCACTTGTTGTTTGAAAAATATTTATAGCGATTACAATTCTCATATACTTTAGATGACTTAGAGAATATTTTTTGGGTGTTGATAATAAGTGTGAAAGAGTTTAATATAAGTGTTTATAACTTACCTTGTCTCCTTGCATTTTCTCCTTGCAGATTTAATTGAAGCATTAAATATATATAGCTGAAACTATTTTGTGGAATTAAACTATTGTATTTTATAAGATTTAATGTCGTTCTTTAACCCAATATAAAACGGTATGTTATCGGATCTATGTATCGTATATAACTTTACTTTAGAATATAAAAGTGTTTTTGATTCAGTTTGAATTCTAAAAATAAATGATTTAGTATTTATATCTGATTTATAATTTGTACATTAAGTGTTGGAAAACTTCGGATATTATAAATGGTTTTTTTGTAATAACGCATAAAAAGTGTGGAAGGCATGAATATTTTTAACCCAATATATTTTATTTCTCGATGTATTTCAAAACTGAGTTTATGAAGATTGTCATATTTTATCAAAAATTTTTCTAAAAGTAATCATACCCGTGGGATGTTTAATATCTGTTAATCGTATAATATAATATAATGTAATGTATCTCAATTATAATTCTTATTCAATTAAAACAAACAGTTTTATAAATAAATATTTTTTGTGTTGACAATTAATGTATTTTTGATGTGTAGAAATTTTTGCATTGATTTGTTAGTTTCCAAAATGCTAATACAAGTATGAAATTATACTGTCAATAGTGTATTCTAATTCTGTTTTGAATGGAATGTAGACTGTACAAAAAAGTGTTTTGGATTTAATTGAGTGACAGAAATACTCTAAATCTATCTAGTATTTCCACTGAAATGAAATGTTTTTCCTTTTTATACTAAGAGATATATTTCTTGAGAGCGTCATAGTCAGAATTATGTCAGGGAGTGGTACATGGTATAAATTATTTGTGGATTATTATGCTTATCTATCTACTTATACACAGCGCTGTAAACAGCACCGTTAATTTATAAAATAAAAAATTATATATTTTATTATATAAAATGAAATATATTTCGTTTTGATTTGTTAAAATAAAAAATGTAATATATTTTAAAACTAAAAAAATGAATGAAAATATTTATTGATTGATTGAGTACTCAGAATTGGAAGGAGTCTAAATTTATTTTTCCACAGTTTTCCCGAAACACAAGTATTTTATCAATATGGGTAGTTGTTATTATTAATTTTAGCTCTCCCTTGATATGTGCCTATAGAAAATCTATGAATATTTATAGCCTTCAATATTTATTTTAAAATAAATCCATTAAAATAATAAAAAAAAATGAAATCAGAACATATTTACTAGATTTTTGCAGTGTTTTGAATATAAAATTATTTTCCTCTTGCATACTTTTAGGGCTCCGCTAGTGTATTTAAATCTATTCCAGCTACTTTTGTAAAGTTTTTTTGGGCTACTTCATAAAATTTCTAAATTTTAAGGTATTTTAGTTAAAGACAGGTTGAAAAATAAAATCTAGAGATGATAGTATAGGTCGTTCTATTGTCAACACCAAGTATTGTTTTTTATAACAATTATTATTCGAAGTGTGGTAACTATTAATGGATTCAAAGAAAAAACAATATGTAATCATAATTGAGATGAATAGACAGAAATTTATGTTTTTAAATATTATAAATATTTATACTACATCTAATCTTAAACAAATCTTCGTACTGTATGGTACTCAACATGGCCTAGCTTGGACTAAAATTTGTATCAGTGATATATTGAGTTCCACTCATAACAGAATACTTCATTGAATGCTGCTCCATATTTTAAGCAAACTAATGGCAGCATCGTCTGCTGTTAGACATTATTAACCACTTCAGTCCCACTCCAAATAATATTGACTACATATCTCCCGTTTTCAATTTCATTTCATTAATTTCACTTTCAGGATCACTTTTTTTGATCACGATTTTTTACCTACAGATTCCTGGCTATCGTGAGGTCCCTCATTAGGAAAAGGTTCAACAATTTATACTGGCTCAAAAACCAATAATGGTATATCCAATGTAGTTTTCTTAAAGGGACAAATTAAATCTATACACTATAGGCTTCCTGATCATTATAATGTTTTCCTGACGGTGCGATTGTTATTAGGGAATCAATGCTTGTCTGGAAGATTTTAATTTATTTAATAGGAATATATAAATGATATCAAATATTATTGAAAAGTATATACATATTTTCTTGAGTTTTTTTTTTGAAATATTAATTAAAACTAATTAATAATTAATTAGTTAATTAATAATTAATTAGTTTTAAAAAATTATAATTCAACTACACTTCAACAATTATAGTTTTTCATTATGAAATATTAGAATTTTTATTAAAGATATTTGTACTTTATATGACATGTAAACACTCGTATTATCTAGTAAAATATTCTTAGAGATATAGAACTATTCTTTTTCTTTATTTTTTATTATTAACCTTAAACTCTATGTATGTATCACATTTGTTAAAATTGTGTCTGTATTGTGTATCTCAATGGAATGGCAATCTGAATAACTTTAAGATGTAATCATGCACTTACACAATGTTATATTTAAAATTGTATTTAAGTAAGTTGTTATGGAAATCCAATATCCTCCTTTATCTTTTTAAATTCAGTCTAAAAGATTTATTTTTTTTTTTGTATTTATATGGATTAATGATAAATCACAACAATCGCTTATATTATTCTTTTGCCTATGCTGCCAAGAATTGCAAATATTTTGAAATCAAATTCGGATCAAGGATAGATACTCTGTTTCAAATCTCAACTAAACAGTGCGACAGATAACCAAAAATATGCAAAAGATACAAAATGAAACTTTGCGCTTCGATTGCTGCATAATAAAAAGTGATTTTATGTGGAAAAATTGAAGGCTGAAGTACTGAAAATTCCTTTTGAGTCTTATCAAGTGTAACTTCCAAAAAAAAAACTCAAAAAGATGAAACTCAATATTACGCAACCAAATAGAAAGGACAAAAAAATGATTATAACGAATTCATCAATATTAGAGAAGAATAAAAAAAAAATACAAAAAAATTATATATAAATTTCTTTAAGTATATTAAAATAATTTATATATTAAAAAGAATATCTTTAATTTTATTTTAGTATTTATTTTTTGCAAGTCTCTTTCCTTAATCATAATCATAATCATTAATATTTATTACTTAATCCTTACTGAAACTTGTAAATCATTTTTGATATCCTTAATGTGAGACATGAAATTACCATAATACTTTTACGAGTGTGCGGAGGAGAAGGGGGAAGCGAACTAAAACACTACTCATAGCATATTTTTAATAAAGACCTACGTACTCTCATAACAGATATGTACTATACGTATTCCTGGCAGTGCCAGTGTCAGTGCCAGTACACATACTCATCCTATCAGCACTATTATTCTGAACTTAAACATCATCAATCATTGTCAACAATATTTTGCTGATGTGCTCGCTGCTGGGGTAATAAAAATATGTGGGTAACAACAACTCAACAAGCGCGCAACAACCAAAAAAGTTACCAACCTGAAATATGGGTGGCATCCTCATTGCTCCTTATATATAGCAAAATAAAAAACTGCTTACTTATCAAACTGTTAATGCAAAAAATAAGCCAAGTAAATCATGGCTAGGGAAGAACAATGCTTTAAGCATCTAAACTCATAAAATATTCATGCGAAAATCCGAAAAAAATAGGGAGAGAGTTGGTTGAAAGAACATCAAGCAGTTGATAAGGTTAAAATGTAGTAAAAAACAGGCCAATCTCATCAAAGGAGAAAACTGATGAAAGGAAGATAAAGTTGTTGAAATGTTGAGAACTGAAAAAACATTTACTGTAGAAAAAGATTTAAAATAGTTTTATTAGATAAATTTTTATGTAACCCCATTGATTTATAGGTTTGAGGTAAATGAAATATTTGGAAGAGTTTGAAAAATGTTGGAATAGTGTAACATATTTAATCATTTTCATTTTCATTTTTCTTAATTTTTGATTTATTTCATATTAATACTTTTGACTATTTGAAAACTCATTCAAAAATTTTTAATTTGAGGCATTGAACTTTGGAGGCGTTTCAATCAGCAAGTAGATGACTAGCTTAGATCTATATGCTCACTTTAGATATGTAACATTACTTGTAATTTCAAATCAAAAAAACCTCTTCTTTCCACCTTCATTGACACAGTTCCGGCTGAGCAAATGTTAGGAATAGGAATGAATGGGGTACTAGCTCCGGAGCGGAGACAATCCGCCTTAGAATGAAGGCCAGAATGTCGTCTGTTCAGGACCTCCTAATGTCAGAAAGAGAGATCAGCTTTCCTCCCAGTAACGTCCTCCTGACCCAGATCAAGGCCCATCACAGAGAATGTGACTGGAAGTCTCGTCTCGCCAATGTTATTTGTATAGTGTCTGTATTTTATTAAACCAATTTAGGAAGATTTATTATTATATAAATTGGATAAATTGATTGTATTTTAATATAACAAGTAAGCTTTTGAATTTTATTAGTACGTAAGTAAGTAAGTGTTTGATTAATTATGTACATAATAGGTGAAATAAAATTAAATGTTGTTAAAATTAACACAATAAAATAGAATAACTAAGCGGAGTGCCTATCAACTTAGGCAAACCCACCTATGTTCAGTCTGCAATAGTTACTCCTGCAGTAAAGATAAAATTTTATGCCTTGCTCATACATGGCTAATGTTCACATTTGTTACACAAGTACGCATACATTGACAAATCCGTACTACAAACACTCATAAATTAAATGCTTTGTAAACGGATTTAAGCCAATTGAGAACTTAATACGCTTGCAATGCTTGGCTAACGCCATAACGCCGTAACGCAGGAGATGCTAATATTTGGTCGAGACTGGATGACCATAACCACATGTGTACATTTGCGTATAAATATTAGGCTTGCCTTCCTGTCTGCTGTACAGTGCACAGTATACACGCTACATTCAGCATTTAAATACACGCAGACATGCAGTTCGTAACGTACCGAAGGGTGACAGTATCTACTATAGCCAGTGCGTTCTATGTTTCTGCATTCCTGTCGTTACACAAATTTGTTATACAAATGAGCAGTTAAGCTGATTTTTGGTCATTGCTGCGCACCGTGTGGTATGAGTAACTAAATTCATTGCAATGTTTGCCAATCCTGTTTGTTCGCTTGTTTGAAATTGCGTGTGCGTATGTCTGTGAATTTGTGTGATATTGGTGCGCTGTAATGTGTTCGTGTACCTTATTAGCATGCATTAGGATATCTTAGTATGTAGGAAGTTAGTTAAACGGATAAGTTTATGTGCCTGAAATGCAATTAAACAGTAAACACACACCGGCACCGGCCGTCGCACTGAAATTTCGGGCTTGACCATTGTTACACATGCAACAAATGCTAATCACACACCGCATTTGTGCCATATGCTGCGAAAAGAATGTTAAGCATTGTAATATTGTTTGACGCTTCTATCCGCTTCCCTTTCCGCTTTCGCTTCCGGCTACAATGTTTAAATTAAACGCTTAATTGAGAACGGAATACGATAATTCAATTGATAACAATTTTTGAATCTAAGCGTTATTTAATTGCATTTAACAAATTTATTAGTTTAATTTATATATCTTGGAAATGCACATGTGAGGACACAACTATGTTAAGTTTTATACAAATATCTTCGTATCGAATTTTCGATTTGTGGAAATATGCTTTAAAATATAATTATTAATTGCACGCGTTGAGTAAATTTAATATAGAAAATAACTTTCGTTAATAATACAATATAGTGTTTTGGAGAATTAATTTAGATTATACGTGTAAGAGGTCAATAATTCCCTTTACTGTCTAGAAAGTTCGTAATTTGTTATTGTGTGGCCAATGTATATATAGGGTTATCCTAATAAATTTGGCGCAAGATTGTTTGCAATTTAAAAAAAAAATCCTTCCGAATTTTAGCAGCTTTCTGAGATATGAATTTTTTGTTGATTTTTTTTTACAGCAGTTAGCTCATTTTTTTGGTGCCGTTAGCTGGCAGTTTGATTTGTGATTTTTGTTGTTGAATGCATATATATTTTTTATATTGTATTTATTATCATTATTAATATTTGAATTGTATCTGAGATGTACAATTTAACGTAGATGGCATTCATTCATTAACAAGGTAGATGTGAATGCTGGGATTTATTATATATAATTGTGGATGACAAGCATCAGGGAATTTATGCTCTGCTGAGGTGTAGTCCATGTTCTTCACCTATTAGTTTTTATTGTTTCTTTTACAGATCGTTATAGTTTCCCTTACCATTGCATATGTAGGTCCATTGATTGTTTAAGGGTCTTGGGTACTGTGGTTGATAGTATTACCGGCACAATAACCAGACACTTTAGTTTCATAACTTCTTTGATTTCCTGAGTGATATACAGTTGTTTATGTTTTCCATATACTTCCAATCAATGTTGTCATTATGCGGAATAGCAACATAAATCAGATATATCGAATGATTCTTCCTTACAGCCATTAAAATATAAATACGCGTCAGTCTGCATAAATTTATCGATCCCACTACATATGACTAGCACTTCATTTGGTGTGTACTGGTAAATCGGGCAAGTGTCAAAAATTAAGTTATGCTTGAATGCAAAACTTTGGTGGATTACCTTACATACAACATTCTTCTTAATCAGGCATTCCTTATTGCAATTAAAAAACAACTCAGTATAATGTGTTGGAGTGTTTCTGGAAGTAAACCACATTTATGACGCACGTCATCTATTGGACAAATATTGTTTTTGCCCTTTCTATAAACACATCTACCCAATGTTCTACATTTTCAATTTTTTCCATATCACGCAATGAAGAAATGCATGTTTGACGTTGATTAAAATATTTACAGTTTAGCCGAATGAAGTCACATTTCGCCTTCACTATCCATTAGTTAGTGAATAAGAGTTAGTGCTATAATTGAAATTAAGATATTTTTGGCTAAAGTTGTGATCTACCTTTTTGACGTTGCTATTTTTTGCAGTTTTTATTCTTATGTGTTAGATAACTGTTTAGTTCCACATTCTCTCAATTTAACTTCTGATTGTTATATGTGATCTGTCAAGCTATGTCAAATTGTGCGCTTAACTGATATAACTGATAAGGTCAAATAAGGTCTATTTTATATTTATAGTTATATTGCTTTTATTAAGGAACCTGTTCCATATGATACAAAGATAAGAGCTAGGATTCGTTTATTTGCATTTTCCTGAAAAGCCATTTTGGGTATTAAAAAAGTCACTTCTAAGTATTTAAAGTTTCTAGCTTCTTCTTTTTTCGTTAGTTTCTAGCTAGCTTCTTTTAGCTTTAGCGTCCCGACTTGGACTTGGATAAATTCATTTCCATGTTCAATTTTCAACAATAGGAATTAATGTGAAAGATCATCATCTGTAATCATTCAAGTTTATTTTTCACTAGCAATACAATGTGATTTGTATAAGACAGAACACATATGTCTTTTTCTGCTAAAATAAGTTATTTTTCTAAATTGTCATGTAAATCGTTGAGGCACAATGAAAATTATAAGGGTGATAATAGACAGTCTAGTTTATCTCTCATATGAGTTACAAAATAGTCCGAAAATTTATTTATATAAATAAATTTATATCTTATATATAAGATTATATAAGATAAATATATATTATATATTAGCTTACATAAGATAAATATGTTTTATATAAGTTATGGAACTTGAATATTTTGAAATTGTTCGAGAATCGAATATTAAGCTTAAGCTTAATTAAGTTTAAGAATATTAAGCTTTAGTAGTTAAGTTTAAGAATATTAAGCTTTAGTAGTTAAGTAGTTAATATAACATTAGGTTAAACTTGTGAATGATTGGAACATCATCTCCAATCATAATTATATGAAAATAATAAACACTCCACTCCTTCTTCTGGACTGGGGAACGAGAAAACCTAATTGGCGCCCAACGTAAACAGTCGTTTTAACAACTTGATAATATCTCACCAAAAAGTGTGACTTTATAAAAAAAAATATACAACTGTACATTATATTTACAGCACTTTAAATCAAAATTTTTTAAAATATGATAAAATAGAGTTCTTATTAGCCTTAGCTATCATAAGAAATAAAATTAGAGGTTCTGCAGTATCCTTCAATACAGTGTTAAATTTTAAAGCTATTATTGTGCGTTTAAATTTCACCTACTCAGATAAGCGTCCTATCAAACATACATTATTGAGCAGGAAATGTCGATATTAAGGCAGGAAAATTTATCTGTTTTAAAAATTTTCGACGAGGTGGAGAAAAAGTTAACGCTTTTAATGAATAAAGCTGTAATGACATAAGAGGGCGAAGTAGCAAAAATAATTAATGAAAAATATATAGATGCTCTTCGAGTTTTTATTTCTGGTTTGAGAAAACCACTTTGCGATATTCTGTTCGCTTCCCGACCAACCGATCTCCCATCAGCTCTGGCATTGGCTCAGGAAGTACAAGTAAATCATGCACGTTATATCTTTGCGACAAGTTTCGCTAATAGGGACGAAGAGGTTTTAAAATCTAAAACCAATTTTGGAAATAGGCCCAATTCTTACAGTCAACAAAAAAACCCACATTTTCATAAAAAAAATAATGACGCTTTTAAAAACAACGCCCCCTTTGAAAATCTAAACGAGGCTAAACCAATGGATGTGGATCCTTCGACATCATATTTTCGTAGGCCAACAAATATTCAAAATAACGTAAATAAAAATAACTCACAACAATTAAGAACTGGTTTCGGGGAAAACAAAAGAGAACTTAAAAGACCACCTATGTCAGATAGAAATAGGGGACCCAAATATTTACTTAAAATTCAAAAAGAAGAAATTCCTGAAGCAGTGAGGGAATCATTCTGAAAAATGATCAAAAAGTTAAGAAATGCATTCGCAGACCCTAAGGAAAAGCTTCCTTTCAATACAAACATCGTTGCTACGATCAGAACTGTGGACCAAGACCCGGTTTATTCAAAATTGTATCAATACCCAATGGGTGTAGCAAGCTTTGTAAATGAGAAAATAAAGCAATTACTGGCTGATGGCATAATTAGACCATGTAAGTCACCTTATAATAACCCCATATGGGTCGTGAATAAAAAAGGTACTGACAATGAAGGTAATAAGAAAAAACGTTTAGTCATAGATTATCGAAAGCTTAATGCCAAAACATTTGACGACAAGTATCCCATTCCTAACGTTATGGTAATATTGTCAAATATGGGTGAAGCTCGATATTTCACTACCCTTGATCTTAAGTCAGGGTTTCATCAAATAGAACTAAAGGAAAGCGACAGAGAAAAAACTGCATTCGCCGTAAATAATGGTAAATATGAGTTCTGTCGATTACCATTCGGGCCATCGATGATGTTCTCAGAGAGAAAATTGGTAAAATCTGCCATGTTTATATAGATGATGTCATTATTTTTTCAAAATCAGAAGAACAACATGTTCAATATATTCAATGGGTTTTAAAAGCTCTTTACGATGCAAACATGAGGGTTTCGATTGAGAAATCAAACTTTTTCAAAACAGAAGTTGAATATTTGGGTTTTATTGTATCAAGAGGCGGTATAAAAATATGCCCAGAAAAAATAGAAGCAATTAAGAATTTCGAACAGCCCACCACGCTACATGCAATGAGATCATTCCTTGGGTTAGCAAGTTATTACAGGTGTTTTATTAAAGATTTCGCAAATATAGCTAGGCCATTAATAGATATTTTAAAAGGTGAAAATGGTAAGGTTAAGGCAAGTCTGTCATAAAAAATCAAAATACAGTTAAACGCCCAACAAGTTCAAGCATTCTCTAAATTAATAGAGATTTTAATTTCCGAAGATGTTATGCTTAGGTATCCTGATTTTAACAGAGCATTCGATTTAACTACAGATGCCTCTTCTTACGGTTTAGGAGCGGTCTTATCACAAGACGGCAAACCTATAACCATGATTTCAAGAACTTTGAAAGGTGGAGAACTGCATTTTGTAGCTAACGAAAAAGAATTATTAGCCATTGTTTGGGCTCTAAAAAATTTAAGGGATTACTTGTATGGTGTTAGCAATTTGAATATATTTACCGACCACCAGCCGCTAACTTTCGCAGTTTCTGATAGAAATACAAATGCAAAAATCAAACGATGGAAAGCTTTCATAGATGAACATAATGCGAAGCTACATTATAAACCAGGTAAAGAGAATAACGTGGCGGACGCTTTGTCACGACAACATATCAATGCGCTAGACAATAACTCAAGGTCAGAAGATGCAACTATTCATAGTGAAGAATCATTAACCTACACCATGGAAATCACCGATAAGCCAGTCAATTGCTATCGGAATCAAATAATAATTATGGAGTCGGAATACTCTTCAAAACATACCACTTTATTGTTTAGGAAAAAAACTAGACATACCATATACTTTCGTGATAAAAATAACCTTTTCGAAGAATTATGTGATGCAGTGAATATAGATGTAGTGAATACGGTACATTGCGAACTACCAATCGTTGCACACATACAACACAAATTAATAGAGACTTTTCCAATAACCAAATTTCTGTATGCCAAATAATTTGTCGTTGATGTCCTCGATCCGAATGAACAAAAAGAAATCATTGTAACGGAACATAATAGGTCACATAGAGTTGCGCAAGAAAAAGTTAAGCAGATACTCACTGATTATTTTTTCCCAAAGATGAATAAATTAGCTAAAGAAGTACCTTTAAATTGTAAAACATGTTCAAAGGCCAAATATATTAGGCACCCAGTAAAGCATCCTATTTCAGAAACTCCAATTTTTACATATCGATATCTACTCTACAGACTCTAAACATTATTTAACATGCGTTGATAAATTTTCCAAATTTGCTATCGTACAACCGATTGAATCTCGGACAATAACAGATATTAAACCAAAGTTACTACAAGTTTTAAATTTTTTCACGGGAACGAAAACTATTTACTGTGACAACGAACGCTCGTTTAATTCAAATACGATAAAATCTATGCTTTTTAATTATTTTAATTATTTTTAATTATTATTAATTTATTAATTATTTAATTATTATTTTTTAATTATTTTAAGTGGTGAACGCTTCACCACTTCACAGTACATCAAATGGTCAAGTAGAGAGATTCCATAGCACTTTAGATAAGATAGCTCGATGTTTAAAAATCGATAAAAAAATAGATGATACAACGGATCTAATTCTTTTAGCTACAGTTCAATATAATAGAACTATCCATACTTCTACTAATAAAACCCTAGTTAGTATTTTTCATTCTGCACCTACGGGTCTCGATAATAAAGTAACAGGCCAACTTAGAGAAGTGCAGCGAAACATGCTGCAGTATCATAATAAAGAAAGAGTTCCAAAGTCATACAACATGAATGACATAGTACTAGTAAGAACGAATAGAAGATTAGGTAATAAGCTAACCGCTTTATATTCAGAACAAACCGTAGAAAAGGATTTAGGAACAACTATTCTAATTAAAAGAAGAGTGGTCCATAAAGACAATCTAAGAAATAAATAATCGATTAAAGATTAGAATATAATTAAATTAAATTAAAGAAAAGATAAAATTAAAAATACTATATGATCATAGGTACAGAATCTGAGGAATTCACTGTAAGGATCTTTCTGGTGTATCACTGATTTAAAAGCTGTCATAAATATTAAATAAATTTTCTCCAATAAAATGAGCAACTCGCAAAATATATGATTAGCTTATTCTATCTCAAAAAAAATAATGTAATTCTTTGATCTAAGTAATATTTAATTCGTATATTTAATTCATATATTAAACAAATATTATCATTAAATTTTATTATCATAATTATGATAAGCTTCTTCTATCTCAAAAAAAATAATGTAATTATTTGATCTAAGTAATATTTAATTCGTATATTAAACAAATAATTCATATATTAAACAAATATTATCATTAAATTTTATTATCATAATTATGATAAGCTTTTTTTATCTCCAAAAAGAATGTAATGAATTGATCTAAGTAATATTTAATTCGTATATTAAACAAATAATTCATATATTAAACAAATATTATCATTAAATTGTATTATCATAGTTATGATTAGCTTCTTTTATCTCCAAAAAGAATGTAATTAATTGATCTTAGTAATATTTAAAACATATTGTCATTAAACTTTGATTAGCTTATTATGTTTTTAGCAATCCTAAGAAGTGAATCGTAGACGACTCACACTTAGAAATGGAAGAGTTATGGAACTTGAATATTTTGAAATTGTTCGAGAATCGAATATTAAGCTTAAGCTTAATTAAGTTTAAGAATATTAAGCTTTAGTAGTTAAGTTTAAGAATATTAAACTTCAGTAGTTAAGTAGTTAATATATCATTAAGTTAAACTTGTGAAAGATTGGAACATCATCTCCAATCATAATTATATGAAAATAATAAACACTCCACTCCTTCTTCTGGACTGGGGAACGAGAAAACCTGATTTATATGTATTAAATAGACAGCCTTGCTTAACTCTCATATGAGTTACAAAATAGTGCATATGTATACTCGTATTACCAATATATAGAGTGGAGGAGTTAACTTTGTAATTAACATAAACTCTATTTATTTAGGTAATTCAAATGTAGTGTGGATGATTTTTAAAATGTTTTACATTTTATTGATGCTATTAGCTGGCACGTCTTTTTATTTTATGTGTCGAATCTTATGATTGCCTTGCTTTTATTATTAATAGTGATGTTTGTGTTTCCTTGAGATGTTGAATGTATACTGAAAGCATGGACTTGCAGATACAGAAATGGTTATAGGCTCATAATGGTCACAGAGCTTTTGTCTAGTCAGCTCAGGTCAGGTCTAGATACCAGTGTCGACACAGCTTCCTCTTCTGTCCAATTAGTGCATATGCCCGTTTTGTGAGCACGAAGTAAATGACTAGTTCAGTAAATAATAATTTTAATTAATAATTAATTTAGTTAATAATTATTTTAGTTAATGATTTCTTATGTAATTGCTGTAGAGTATCTTTTTACTACGTTACAAAATCCATGATGGATTAAATAAACTATATAAATCATAGTCAAATAAATATCTATTTAATTCTTGATTGAATGAAAAATTTTGGTTTTTCCAATTAGATGTTAAGTAATTTCAGTCGATGTTTGGATACTATTTAAGTAATTAAAGTAATTATTTCAAACATTTATTCTTCTAATGTTTTAACATGAAAGCCTCATAAAAGTAAAGGTAAACTAGCTGTGAAGCTGGAAATTACTTATGTTGGTTTCAGTTGACACTTAAGAGGAGAATTGTTATTATAAACTTTGTTTAAAATGTTTTGTTTTTTTTCAAAGCAATGCGATCCTTGCAATTGCTAAGGATAATATAATTCGGAAAATAAAAACTTTTTAATGAGAAACACTTTTAAGTTTATTTATTGTTTGTTTGCTTGTTTATTGCTGTGAAGTCCTGAAAATGGTCAACACTAATTCCTGTAAAACTGACAGCTGGGGAAAGGAAAAACCGAAAGCAAGGGAAGTGGGAGTAGAAATTGGCAAGTCCGTAGTAAAAAAGTAAACTATTTAAGTTTTTTTCATTTCGTTGTTGATGATATTGTTGCCAGCGATGTTATGAGGACCACTTGACATAAGTGGGTGAAAAGATTTAATTACTTGGACAAAAGTGTTTTTATGATGATAATTAAATTTTATAGTACTTAGCAAAAAACAAGAGAAAATATGTTTTTAAATTACTTTGTTAATAGAACTTTTTATGCATTTTTAATTAAAATATAATTAGCTTTTTGTATTAAATTTTATTTAAGCTTATAAAAGCAGACTAGGGATTACTTTATGACTGAAAAAATGAATTAATTTTGCTCTAAATAGCATTCTGAAAAATTTTACCAGTGCTTAGAGTTTATTAAATAATAAAATAAAATTTTTAATATACATTAACACATAAAATAATTAAGGTTTTGCAATTGTTTAATGCTTCCGTCTTGGAGGGTTTATAGTAGAAGTAAAAAAACGATATCACTTATCGATAAAAAGTTAATCTTTGTACTGTATTTATGCATTTAACATAAAAGTTATACGTAAACAATTCTAATTGATAAACTATTACTGATAAGATACAATGAAATAATTTTAAGCAAATTCATTTTGAAAAATAATTTAATAAAATTTTATTTTGTTTAAAATTTGAGTTAAAGTCAACTTATTTTAAATAATTTACACTAAGTTTTATATAAAAATATATTTAAATTTTTATAGAAAATATCTTCTGTGTACTAAAATCCAAAGACTGCATATGAGTATATAAAGTAAATTATAGCTTAGCTCTAGAGTGCCATTGCTTTTCGGATCTCTGAGTACTGAACGTTCATTTGCTTTTGCATCGATCCATGATTGACAACTGGTTTCATTTTTAATGAATTTGAAAATCGATTCAGCTATATTCGCTGGCGTCACCTCTTGACATTGTTCCAGATGATGTATGGTGCACTTTTCGAAACGTTCAAGATCAACGCATTGTTTTGGTTGAAAAACTAATTCTGGTAAATCATTTATATCTGGTATACTTCCATCTTTTGGCATATATTGAGAGAATGAATTATTCATGCAATTTGTTATAGCTTCTTTATTTGCTTCAATACATTCAGGTCCGTCTTCAGCGACGAAAAGTGCAATTTGATCGCCACCACGATCACACATGAATTTAAGCAAACTTTTAGCTACACGCATCATAACCGCATTTTGGTTCTTCTCTTCGGGACTAAGACACGGCTGTACTTTTAGATTGAACTTTTGAACACATTCCATTGTGGTTGGTATTTTTGTACAATAATTGTGAAAAACTGAGTCCAACTCTCCAATAGGAGTTGCCTTTGCGATTTCCTCTTGTATTGCTGAGAAATTTGTAAATCCGGAAACGCATGCGGATAAAGATGCTGCACCCTTTTCAATGTCACGGTAGAGAGTAGAGTTATCGATACCTGATACTTTCTTGCATTTTTCGCGATAGACCTTTTTTATGTCATCTGTAAATGATAAAAATAGAATATATTTTATATGAGCTTTGGTTTTTACCATATATTAATTTATATCCATATATATATATTTTTAAAAATATGATGAAGATCTGAGGTGTACACATTAAATGATTTTAGCAGAAGATACAAATATGATTCAGGAATAAAATTTATGATTAAATATATAGCTTAATGAGTTCATTTAAAGGATACTTATAAAAGGATAAAAGAAAATTATTTAAAATATTTATAATGATATTTCAGTTATCAAAGTTTGGAATGACTATCAACTAACAATGATGACGAGTTACGATAACAAAATTTAACGTTGATTTATCTTGAAGTAATGAACGGTTTCCTAACATTTTTTTAACGTTCTAAAAGGCTCTACAAAAAACTTGTGTTATTTTATAATGTATTCATATTTCTATGTATTTTCGTAATCAGTTATAGTAAAATTCCGCCTTGAGAAAGTATTCAAATAAAGGGTAAAAGTTATATTTTTGTATGAGACCAAATTTGACAGTTCCAGATTAGCAAGAACGTTTATCATCTGTTAAGTCACTAACCTTGCTCTTGTACATTCAAGGTTGTATAATCTAGGAATACTGTCGGTAGATATTTTATTGACCATTTTATTGACCAAGTTGATCAAAATTATTAAAAGTCGGTTTTTTGAAATCAGGAAGATGGTAGGAAAGTCTACTATACATTTTATCATAATGGAGACTAGTGTTGAATGACTTAGTAAAGCCTTACTAAGTTATTTGAAAAGTTACACTTAAAATAAAAAGCTCTATTAAATAAATAATGCTTTATCATTGTATTTTCATTAATTAATTAATTGAATTATTATGAAACCATACCATATATTTCTTAATGGGTCTATTTTCAGCATATAAGTACTATTAAAAACTTTCATCTTTTACAAGTGAAATTAACTGCGTCTAGTCAATATGCAGAATTATGGATGTTAATAATATAGATAAATAAATATAAATCGTAGAAAATATAGAAAACCTGTATTTATAAAAATAGTAATATACTTATTTTTGAGATATACATAAACTGATATAATTGCTCATTACAGGTACTTAAAGACATCATCTATCGTCTCTTTTGTCAGGTTTCATGGAATAAACCTTAAGTTCATTTATAAAATTAAGGTACTAATTGCTTATATATTACAAAGACAGATCGGATTTGTTATTATTATTATTAAAATAAAAACGTATATAAGATGTCTTCAAAAGTTCTGATACAACAAATTTATTAGAAATACAATGAAAAATAAAAGAGAATCGATGTTGGTTGAAAACATCGATTATACCGATGGTAGAAACATGCAATCTTGTGATCTTAATATCATAAAGAAGATAAATCATTTTTATATTGTAACTAGAGTATCTGTAATAACTTATTTTATATAATATTTTTTAATTTTTTTGTTATTTAACATGGAAACCATAGGGTCTTGCTGGCCAAAGAGAAACGACTTATAAAAAATTAAATTAACACGGCTTTAATCGGGATTAGAAAGACAATTCTAAATGGGAGCACTGGATCTCCATATGAATTGAGATCATATTGATTCTATTTTCTAATTGAATGAATTTCCATTGAAAAATTCTCATCGAATGTTATTTTAAAAGCTAAACAACTTTTGTTCGGTTCAGTTTAGATGTTTACCCAAAAGATCTATTATGCACTGGGACTGGGAACTCTTTCATATGTTTTTTTTCCATTCTTATGTAATGTATTAATTACATAACTAAATTTTATTATATTTTACAATTTCACTATTCAAATCAACAATTGTATCCCACCATTTTTTTATTGTCATAATTATTCGGCACTGCAGTAATAAATTGACCATAATTTTAACCGCATATGTTTAACGTCTTTATCAGTTACCTTGAACATTTGTCAGAACTTGAGTCATTTTGTATTCTTAGAAATAAAGTATATTTTACTTTTGATAAACATTTCAAAATTTTTCTTAATTTTTTTAAGCGTTAATATTACAATTACTATTAATAAGACCGTGAATCAAATTTAACAGGTGTCGATACATAGCTTGTAGTTTGTCCACTTATTAGACCTGACTTATTAGAAAATAAGCAAAAACAATTTCCAAGTAATTATATACCTATTTTATAGTCTATATAATATACCTATGCACTTATATAGTTATATTATACATTATACCCGATATGCATAAAGCATATTAAAATAATCGTACAGTTCATTATTTTTCAACTATACGTATCCTTACTAAAAAGGTTGGGAACCACTGGTCTATATATTAGATTTAAAAGGGTAAAATGATTTTCGAATAGGTTTATTTATTATAAACATTATTTAACAATTAAATGAAAGAAACATTTTTATGGTATATTCAAAAATATGTATTATTACTGGAGAGATGATACAATTTCTTAGGCGATTGATATGATCACATGAACACAATTGAGATACAATGCAGAAAATGTATGTGAACTAAAAATATTTTATTAAATTACTTCCATTTGTTTGTTTTTAAATTAACAATTTTAATAATTAAACATAATTAATCAATTAAAACCGATTTAACAAAGCAAATCATATCACTTTTTTCAATCAATCGTTATCAATTTATGTTAATCAAATTTGTTATTTACAAAAATCAAAAATTATATTAATATCTAAATATATCATACCCAATGTAAAATTTGTATTCCTATATTCTTTCGGTAAGAATTGTGATTTCAAACTTTCAATTTGACCTAAAGACGCGGCTTGGCTACTACTTTGTAGGAAAGTAACCACAATAGCCAAAATAGCCACTAATATTAACTTTAATTTATGCATATTGTGTATTTAAAATTTATTCTAATAATAATTAAAATAGAAACTAAGAGTATTTCAACCACAAGTTCACACAACCGACTTATAACTCTAACAGCGATTAACTAACAATTTGGGTCTCCAAGTAATTGAACCAAAAAATTATAAACTGAAATTATCGCTAAACAAAAATATTCAATAATCTAATCAAATAAAATATCTATCGTTCTTCATTGTGGGTATGTGTAAAACAATTAACTGTTATAGAGTATCTAAGGTCAAATAATTTTTGTTATAGACGTAACACCTTTTTAGTGATGAAATAAATTTAGTAAGTACCCAGTAATCAAGTAATCATAGGAGATATTATTGAAGTCGAAAACAATTTAATAGTTTAAAATCACAGAACGTAATGATTAAAATGAGATTTCTTTAAAATTATATAAAAATATCTCTAGTGATATGATGGTTCCGCGATACAAATTATTGAGTTTATATGGTCTTCAATTGAATTGTATTTGATTCTTATAATTTGATCTACATACATATATGTCTAAGCTCAACATACAGGGGATTTTTATAACGATAAAAAACGATGATTCGATAAATAGCATGAAATTTGAAAAAAAAAATCTGCACTGACTAATAAATATGAATATAGTATCTACATATCAAAATAATATATTTATATAGAGAGACTATTATACTCTATAAATTTTACATGAAGAATATCGATAAATATCATAATTTCTATAAAATATGTAAAGATTTTTAAATTCTACAAAGAAGGCAAGCGCCTATACAAAGTTTATATGAATCGGTGCAATCGATAGTCATCATTACAATTTACAGTTTACAGTGATCTGTATAACGATTTCACTCTGTACTGGTCTTTCACTAATAAAAACACTCCACTTCCTTTGCCACTGTTGCCAAAATTACAAACAAAACTATTGTGTGAATCTAGTATTTGCATCCATCCCTCATCAGATTTGCTTAGTATTCATATTACCATCACATAGTATCAGCTGTATGATACTAGCAAGTTAATTTTTTATCGATACTAAGCTATAGTTCAAAGTACTTAATATTTAAAACAATACTGCCTTAATAGTTTCAATTCCATTGGTGAAGATCTATACTTTTAATTTGCATCCATAATCATACACGTTATAGAATCAGTACTTGGGGAAGATTTTTGTAAGTAACAGTCTAAATTTTTGTAGTAATAGCTACCATAATAGTGGACTAAGTATCGTGAAGTATACTGTGGAATGAAGTACACGCCCATTGACAAATAAGCGTGCCCAGGAACTCGATATAGTACAAATATAAATGGTGATATATATTGTTATATATAACATTATATATATATAATATATAGAATTTATATATTAATAAATATTGTTATATATTTTTATGAAGTACTTTAAAATCACATAAATATTGCAACAAATGCAATTAAGTCAGAAAAGTAACCGGCTCTAATGACTAATTGGGTTTTCCTTTAATAACCATCAATTATAAAATTTTTTAAAATGTTGCAATCATGCAAATGAAATGAATTTTTTTTTTGACAATTCATAGATTAAAGTTGTTCTATTGTTTGATAATTAAATTTCTTTATCATTTTATTGTTTACTTAAATGTATTTGCAATACGTGTAAACGCTAAGAAACACATGCCACACTTACCACACTTGACTCTTATTTGGTAATGAATTTAGTGTACTGACGCGTTCTCATTTTGTGTAATTGGAATGAGCAGTACACAAAAGACAAGTGTTTATGAATCAAGTGCAAAGTACAGTTAAAGTACATGCAGAAAGAATGTTTTTAAATTTAAATGAAGTCATTACTTTTTCAATAGATAAGATATATAAACTGGTTTCATTTATGGCACATATAAAAAACTAACTAGTAACATTTGTAAAAATCGGCAAATTTTCTAAAGTGTGTTAGAGTAGATAAGTATTATGTTATAATGATTGCTAAATAAATAAAGAACTTAAAACTAATGGAAAAATATAATTAACCCTTTTAAGCTTTAAAAGCCATTTGAAAAAAAAATTGCATAATAATAGTAATACAAGTAATATGAAATAACATTTTTTCATATAACTTATTTATATTATATTTGATAGTGTTCCAATACAACCAATGATAAGCTTAATCAATGATAAGCTTTTTTGATGAGTGATATTCATACTATTAAAATAAAGTGTTCACACTATGCGGCTTAATTAGCGAATGGCTAATTGAATATCAAGAAATTAAATGGAAAATTAAATCTCACAAAAATATTGAGATTTGCTTGAATCAGAATGTAAATTTCAACAAAGATCTTGCAAAAAATGAAAGGATTTCTGTTATAGGAATTTATATTACTCAATTCATTCATTGTCTAAGAATTCGCCTGGAATATTACCTTAAAAGTTAATTTCTTTTAAATTATACGATTAAACAATATTAAAAATGGAATAATATTAAAAATAAAATTAAATCTATCTTCAGAAAATGCATTATTTTTAATTTTTAAGCAATTAAATACTTATGATAGTTTTTATAAAGATGAATGGCCAACATTTATTGTTATACATAGATTTTCTTAATTTACTCTTATTACTAGATATGATATTTATTTATATCTTTAGATGAGATATTTATTTACTGCGGTATTGTCTAAAACTAGTTTTTAATTGACTGCTGAGAACATTGCACACATTGGGTTGTACTATTGGTTACCTTTTTGTAGGAGTGCTTGCATGCAAAAGTAGGATTTATAAGATTCTACTAGGTCTCCGGAACTATCAGGATCTCCTCCATTGAATTCCAGTTGATATAGTAGTCTGCTGTTGTAATTGGTTGTTGTTAGTTTATAATGTTTAATAATTTAGTATTGTGAAATGTAGTTTTATAATTACAAGTATTTAATACATACATATAAATGTATATTTAAATTTTATCTCTTGTATTTAAGCTTCAATATTATATATAATATTATTATTTGTTTCTATAATAAGAAAATAATATAAAAAACAATATTATCAACCCTAATCTTATATATATAATTCTTCTGTACGTGTGTTGACAGTGAACTCCTCCTAAACGGCTGAACCGATTTTGTTGAAATTTTTTGTGGGTGTTCAAGTGGATTCAAGGAAGGTTTAGATTCACAATTTGGCCCACTGGATAATGTCTTTTTAATTAATTTTTTATT
>NC_051846.1:158493880-158498601 GCF_002237135.1 Teleopsis dalmanni | reverse complement strand
AATTGACGGTTATCTTTTTTTAAAGAAAAAGATAACTATTTCAATATTCTTGAAACTGACCTACAGATTTTATTAATAGAAATGGTTAACTGAGCAAAATTTATAGGTGTTAGGACGGCCAGCACAAAGTCCGAACGTAAATCTTATTGAAAATTAAAGATCTGAAGTTAAGAGGGAATTGATACAGTACTCGTATAAAAAAAACACCTACAAACATGGACGAGGTATTAGACCGCAGAGCTCATGCGTGTCACAATATTCGAAAAGAAGTAATTGAGAATCTGGTAGAGAGTTTACCCAGACGAATGTTAGGTGTGACAAAATATATAGAATTATGATTTTATTTTAAAATTATCTTAAGCGAAGCTTGAAAAACTAAGTTCATTGAGAGTTTGTCTAAGTTTTTAATATATATTTTTATTATTTTAATGTTCTTATGAACTATATTCTTTTCGTAAAATAAAAGAAGAGTAAATATAAAAAATTTAAATAGTTAAATATTAAATATTTATATAAATAATCTTATACTATATTTCATCATATTTAATGTGAAGAAAAATGTGTTAACCACACCATTAAATAACGCCTCATAGTTATTAGCATAGTTTTTTTTGTTGTTTTTTATAATAAAATATCTGAAAAATTCATTTAACGAAAATAGTAAAAATTCATATAAAATGAAATAGTTTCACATACACATGATGTTGATTAAAATTATCTAAATATTTTCGTCAGTGTGGCTACAGAAAGTGTGGTTTTTGCATAATTTATGTGAGTAGAGTTGCCAACAGTTATTGAGAAAAATTTTTAGATATGTTTAGATTTGAAATCTGCAATATAGGTATGTATTATATATAACCACTACTGCATATGACATTACAACTTATTTTCATGAAAATTAGGAAGAGGTTTTAGGGGCCATGTTAAGTAGAGGCTCTTTCGGGTTATGACGAAAATGCACGTTATGTGGAGTGTCACATCAGTATTACCAATTTCGTATTTTTACTATATTTTGATATTATTTGGTTGATATGCTATGTTATGTTGATATGCTCATATTAAATTTACCACCAAAAATACCCAGCCAGAAGAAACCCATAGAGACTGTAAAAATGTTAATTAATTATTATAGTTTCTTATAATAATTGATAAAACTACTTACTTATTTATACACCGTTCCTTAAAATCGGAAAGTGTATTATTTAAATAAAAATATTAGCGGTTTATAAAAAAGACTGTGTTGCTTAGTGCCATATTTTCTTTAAAACTTATTAAAATTGTAGTAAATTACTCCTAAAAGGCGCAAGTTCTGACATTTATTACTGAACAACACTGCATTTTCTAAGTGCCGAAGCACACACAGTCCGGCTCTCATGATGAAATTTGAACCGACATATCGTTTTTTCTCACACTCTCAATTTTTGACACCAATCATAACGTGCCCATGACACTAGACATAATAAGGTCCTAACTATCCATACAGTTTATAGTGAACATCAATTTTTTTAAATAAAAATGGACGAGATTAAGCAGCAAATATATCTAAAAAAATTATTATTACCTTTGGGCTTCAGCAAACCTGCAGTTCGTGTACTTACTGGAGCACTAAGGGGACGCTATGCTCCAACGGTGGCGTGTTCCTAATGTGGATTATGCAGGAGTTGTTAAGATGTGGAGGAAGTAGAATTCAATAACCACTTCCTGTGTCTCTGTCCACGACAGAAGTTACCTAGCAGACAAGGCGACTTCAACGTTCAATTGATTGGAATACCAATTGGTTACAATTGGATAAATAGCATATAAGAAAGATAAGAAATGTTAGCAGCACGCCTCTCCCGCCAAAATCTTAGAGGCCATGTCAATGGGCAATAAATTTCCTCGAATGGAAGTGCTGATAACTGTCAGCATGCGACTTCTTAACCTAACGTAACCATTATTACCTTAAGATTATATCCTCTCATCAGCATATATATACAGCTATGAATAGTTACAATGTGGCAACTCTTGTTCACTATGATATGTAATGAGAAATATTTTAAATACACGCACATAACAGAAATTATTTTCCATTAGAATACCAAATATTTTCAGAAGTTTCTTTGACAATTTAATTTCGCGCACTCTACTGCTCTATGGAGTATCAAAAGCAGCAGGAAAAGGCTTCTGAGTGAAACAGTATAAGCCGCCTCAAGTAAGCAGAAATGCTTGATTTTATTTCAAATTTATTTGGAAATGTGTAATTTAATTTGTTAAAGATACATTCACACATTCCCTGAAACCGCGCAGAAGAAATGAGCATTTTGGCATATAAATTTTCACATAAAATTTTCTGCGAAATGGCGTGATTAGCAAAATTAAATTATTTAATTTAATTTGCGAATGAAAATAAAGTTTCACATGACACGAAATAATAAAATTTTGCGAATTCTGTAAAGTTCCTTAAAATGATAAATGTTTTTAATTTGTGTAATTATTTTAACGCTTGAGGCAGACTGCGCTCTAGTTGGAAAATATTTTTCAATAATAAATATAAAGACTTCCAGCGATTTTCCGACAGTAAAGTAATTAAAGAAGACATTAATTCATGAAAATATTATTAATATATTAAATAAAATAAACAGTATAGTAAAAATATCTTTATTGATTGTTATATTAATATTTACCATAATTAATGTATTTACATATTCAGAAATAATATCCCTTTTCATATTAACTTATACTACTCATCTCTGAGCTTCACTACATTATTAAAAGAAGGGATTGTGCACTGCGAACTAAAAGATCTATTGTGCCCCGAGCTTCACTACATCCAAGGTAAATGTCCTCGGTGAACGTAGTGACATATGCGGGCGACAAGAAGTCCGCGAGATGGTTAAAAATAGTCCGTAGATCAAATTTAACAAGTATTGATACATAGCTTCTCATTTGTCCACTGAAACATTGCTTATAAAAAAATAAGCACAAACAATTTCCAAGTAATTATATACTTATTTTATAGCCTATATAATGTAACTATACACTTATGTAGTTCATTATATATTATAGCAGAGATGCATGAAGCATATTAAATTAATCATGTAGTTTATTATTCTTCAACTTTGCACTCGCTACTAAAAGCAAAAATTACATAGTTGTCCTTGGTCCAAAAAAAGGTTGAGCATCACTGATCTAACAGATTCGATTTAAAACAGTTTCAATCTTTTATACGCAACAGTAAAGATCCTCAGGCTATAATTTAATAACAACAATAATGCTAATTGAGCTTCCTCCGATAGCCGTTAAGGTTCCAATATTCAAATTAATGCAACTCTTCACCATGCTTACTTCTCTTCCAGTCGGAAATTGTCCTAAAATATAATTATTTTGAAATCTTGTTGGAATTTCCTTATCTTATAATTCCTGTAGAACACCCATAAGTCTTCTACAGACTTTTTCCAAGTTTTTCAAAACAATGTGTAAGACACTTTCCATAAGGTCGTTGATAATTGCTGGGGCATCTTCAGCCTATCTAGAATCGTCACAATAAATTTCTAATTGCGACCAAAATACTCAAAGACGTTATTTGGTTTTTTAATGTTTATAATTTATTATAGTTAAGATAATTCAAAATAAAACAAACAATAATGAAATATTTAGATATATAATTACTACGGTGAATACCAATCGATCCAGAGTAAAGTAGTTGTCTTGAATTTCCTGGTGTAGATCTTGTACTGATTGTGTTTCCTTTGAATCTGTTATTTTAACGCGCACAACAACCGATCGTATTGAGATAAGTTTGGTTTGAATACTTCTTTATCTCGTAGTATTCTTGTTGTTTACTATGTCTTCGGTTAATTCGATTCTTATATGGAAATATTCTTTTGTACTTAATTTGGAATTATATCGACTACAGTAGATGTACTACAGCCGGTCGTAACGATATAATTTCTGATTATATACCTTCAGTTGAATAGATCCTTATATGAAAATATTCTTTTGTATTTAACTTGAAATTATATCGACTACAGTAGACGTACTACAGCCGGTCGTAACGATATAATTTCTGATTATATACCTTCAGTTGAATAGATCCGTATATGAAAATATTCTTTTGTATTTGACATCAAATTATATAGACTACAGTAGATGTACTACAGCCGGTCGTAACGATATAATATCTGATTATATACCTTCAGTTGAATAGATCCTTATATGAAAATATTCTTTTTTATTTTAATTAAAAATGATTTCATTTGCAATAGGCGTACTACAGCCGACCGCAATTCTATAATTTTAAATGTAAGTTATTCCTTCGTGTGAGACATCCTGATATGCCTGATATGGATATATTCCTTTGTGTTTTAATTAATGCTACTCTCGAAGCTTCATTAATATACCTTATAAACGAATTTATTAAATATTCTGAAAAATAGTACTCTGGAATTTTCTTTGATAGGGCATAAGCATTTAACAAAGTATTTGATAAAACCATAATATATAAAATGAAGTTATATACTTCCAGTAAGGAAGGCGTATCTTACGGTAATGTTTAAGACATTGTTAAATTTAAGTTACTTACTAATGCTTATCATTTTTACCCCTACTTATAATAAAACTATTTTTAGATCATACTACCTAAAATCATTTCATAACATCTGAGAATCTCAATGAACATCACAACCTGGTTATCAAACCTGATTACTTTTGCGAAACCAGGTAATCCATATTACTTCAATATG
>NC_051846.1:158491018-158493780 GCF_002237135.1 Teleopsis dalmanni | reverse complement strand
AATTGCCTGTATTACGAAATGTGTACATATATTGAAGATTAAAACTATCGTACCAAAATTATCAAATTCATGTCTTCAATAAAAATGGAATTTTTTCATTTTTATCAAGAAAATGTCCTTCCCATAAATGCAAATAAAAATTATTCACTTTTACTCTAAATTAATTCAAGACTCAAGACTCAATGTCAAACAAAGTGAAAGTGAAAATGATGACAACCTTGTAATCCCACCAAACAAAAGGCATCATCTTCCTTGTCATAAATACTTTTTGTTATCCACTTTTCATCATCTGATTCCATAAGCTTCGAAAAGGACTCAATTTTATTAAATTTCAGCAACAATGCGTAGACGAAAATCCAGTCCATTAAATATTTATACTCCCTTTAAAAGGTTTTTTTTTGCAACTAGCTTTATAGAAATAGTTTGAAGCCATTCTTAGCGATGTTGTGACTGCTCACAAATTGTTATTCTTGAATCTTGTTCAGAATATCCTCAACTTTTTCAGTGACAGGACAATCATATCACTGCACACCTTCCACATTTATATTTCCAACACAAAAGCTAGAAAACAATTTTCTAATATAAGAGTAAAATAAAACATTCTTAATATATAAATGGCTTCAATCTTTTGCCATATTTTTCTTTAACAACTTAACCACTTTATTGAACTCCTTAAGGAGCAGCATAGTCCATTTTCACATTGTAGCAAGATTATAAAATATATCGACTTTTTGTCAACCATATGCTTTGCAAAACTTTTAAAACGACATATTAATTTCAATCAAGTATTAAATTAACTTAATTAATTGTGCAATTAATTAACCAAACTGTCAGTGAATAAAGTATTGTTAGCTAGAATTAACTGCTTTATACTTAATGCACTTGAAAGTCAAGCAAACAATTAAATGGTGCATACTTTTTACCCAACCCAATGGAATAGATTTTATTGTAACACTCAAGACAATATCTCAAATTTTTAATTAAAAATATTGAATTATAGTAATTATAAATAAATGCTTCTATTATGTTTTAAAATAAATAACACACTAAAATAAATAATTTTTTAAACATAATTAATTATAATTACCTTAGTTACCTTAGTGCTCAATATTTAATTGACATATCTTAATGCGACATTTAAGTGATCATTTATAAATATTTTCCATTACGTACCTATAATGAAATGAAGATATTAGATGGATTAGTAAATAACATAAGCTGTGAATAAAAAAAATTAAATAAAATTAATTTAAGAAAAACTTCGAAGGAATAACATAATAAATATTAAAAAAAATGTTTATGAGAGGTAAGTGAATTTCAATTATAAAATTAAATCACATATTTTTATTTTAATTCTACTTGTACATAATATACACAAATTAATTACAAAATAGAAATAATAATACAATTTATGACCTTGTAAAACAATATTTATAACATTTTACTTGTGAGAATTTGCAACAATAATGATGCTATGTTGCTAAATACACAATATTCACTTAATTGGTAGTGTAAAGTAGTAAACTATTACTGAAGAATTATTGAGAACTGAAGTTTAATATGCTAATATTGATTTAGAATATAACTAATTGTTGGAGAAGTATGCATATCAACTAGAAAGAGGTTTCCCTAAAATTTACAATTTGTTTGTCCTGAATGCTTAGATGGTTTTTAGTTCATACTATTGTAATTAGAAATCAAAACGAGCATATATAAATCTAAGAACAGCCTTTTCTTATTTACACTAATAACAAAATTTTAGTAAAATAATATACTATACTATAGTTAAACTATTTTTATTCTAAAAAGTTACAAGTGTATATCAATGATTTTTAGTAATTTTTAGTCGGTTAGATTCTAAATATCAATTTTTGAAATTTCTTATTTTCCTTAGACTTCACTATATAAATCTTTTTTTAACAACTCGTTAACTTACACGAGTATAACGAAAGTGATCTAAATAAATCAAAATGGATCTATAGTAGTAAACTAGGAGATCAAAAAAAAACGTGAGGAAGTTTAACTTAAGAAGAGATTCATTTTCCGAACTTAATAGAATACTAAAGACAGAGTAAGTATGGATAATTAGCTATATTTAAAATAACTTAACAGAAAATTTTATATATCTAATTTAAATAAAGTTAGTTTATCCATAATATCTATAATCTTTTAATAAGATACCGAAAAATTATTGCTTTCTGCTTATGAGTTTGTGATGTTTTACATTCAATTTGTCATTTGTTTTTTTATTAGTTTCCAATAAAGTTTTTTGATATTTAATAAAAAAATTTTTTTATATATTGTCTTTCAATTTTTTAATTTTTTTTTGACTATCAACCAAATTGTTTTCTGCAATATTTTTTTATTTTTCTTTATTTGCATTTATTAAGAGGATATTTTTCTAATAAAAGTGAAGAAATGTCATTTTTCCTGAAAACATGAATTTGATAAAATTTCCTGTGAAATCATTATCGGTGCAGTACGAAGAAATGATATTTCCAATTGAATTCAAATTAAATTAATTTTCTTGAATTTTTCTCAATTTCTCTCAATAATAAAAATTCATTCTATCTAAAAATGTGCTGAGTTCATCATTATTGTGTTTGCTTTTTTTAAATATTTATAGACTCAGAAAATAAGCAGTTCATTTGATTATTTAAACAATACGTATTTTATTTTATATACATTGTGACCGAAAAGCTTTCGGAAATTCTCATTTAAAATTCGCGCGCTGTATATTTTTCGATATTTTAAGTTTATGT
>NC_051846.1:158482766-158490918 GCF_002237135.1 Teleopsis dalmanni | reverse complement strand
TATGTGCCAGAACATAGGCTGGATCGTCTTCGTACTTTTATTATAATATCAGTAATATTTTCAGTCGAGCTTGCGTTTTAATGATATCTAGGTTTTCATATATCTGTTATAAATCCTGTTTCTTCAAAGTTTTGTGTATAACCAGTTTAGAAGGATTATACTATTTATTATGTGGACAATTGTTTATTACGTGATACACTAAATGTACCTTCTACAGTATTTGTTGAGAATAGAGCTGCAAATTCAAAAGCAAAATATGTCTATGACTCAAAAGATAGGCTTAAATGTTGTGGGTATTGTACCAGGGATTGTGTCATGTGTATAAGTATAATATAGCAAACCTTAATAACATATATGATGGGTTTGACATAATATATGACGGTACAGATAACTGTCTATTTGACATATACAATATACATATACTGTTTGATATAGTGTTGCCAAGTCTGGAACACATGAATAATTGGATACATATAAATATTACCAAGTATTAATTTTAGAATAAAATAAAATAGAATAGGAATACTTTATGAGATTTATGAGATTTTAAAAGATTATTAAGCAAAAGCAAAATAGTATCAATATCAATACAAGTTTTTTTTTGCATTCTAAGTCTTATCTGTAGGTAACCGCAAACATGGTTGGTCCCAGTAGTTAGGATTAATAGTACGTAAAAGACATAATGCAGAAATCGGTATAGTATCGAAAAGCTTTATATTAGCAATATTTATGAAATAATTATAATGGCCTTTTTACTAATAAGTATTTTTGTAATAATAATCCTGATTATTTAAGGTATTGGGTCTTGAACGAGGAACGTTGTTATACCACATTTGGCTTTACATCACTTTACATCACAACTCTAAATAAGTATGTTAAATAATTTAAAATAAAATACTACATTTTCGATTTTTAAAATAATTACTTTTAAAATTAATTCTCGTATTTCCAATTTATATTTTACGTGCATATAAAATGTTTAATTTAAAATTTAATGAAATCCCAGCTTAAACACAATAACTTCAGCATTATTTTTGCCTCATTAAAATGAAATAATACACTAAAAAAGTAATTTTCCCGTTTTACCAAAATCCGAAATGCAATGCGAAGATTTTCTTGCCAGTTTGGTGTACTCTTACCACCAACTCAATCCATTCGTACAACCCATCCGTACAGCCCATCCGTATAGTTGCCCACTGACGCACTCACAGACTTTTCCCACAATTTTCATACCTTCTGCTGTGCAGCTTCAGTTGCAATTTCATATCGTAATTTTCACACATTTTAAAATTTTGGGTATTTAAAAATTTGCATAAAATGTTTAAACTGCAGTTCAACCCTTTTCAGGTTGAGCAACGAGCATAGCAGAAACTTGGTTTATTGCAAGAAAATTGCAATTTACAAATTTTCACCTGAACTGGGGTCAGGGAGTGCAGAGCAAACATAAAATTGCTAGACAGTCTTTTGCAAAATGAGGTCATCTGGAAAATATTAGGAAACATAACCACAACCGTAAATAAAGTAAAAATATTACGTATCAATCTGTGGACTACTTTCATAATGGAGCGATTAAGCTGAACATAGGAAATCACTCCCAATTATTCTGCTTGGAAAATATTGTTCACAGATGAAATTAATTATGAGTGGATTTAAAGGAGTATTGGCCATTAAATAAAAATCTATCTTGTATTTGTTTTCCATTTTCTGTTGAAATAAGTGTTGACAAAGACTATTAATTCTAAAGATTATAGTTTTATACGAAAATTGAATCTGTGATCTTTACAGCAAAGAAGCAAAAACGCAGCTAAAATCAAAAATTCAATTTTATGTTCGAGAATCATAAAAATCAAACATGAGAATTACTCTGAAGTTGAAATTATTACTTAGATATTAGATATGCAAATAAGTTTTAACTTTAAGATATTTAACTTTATCCAATAAGGAAATGTTTATCCTAAGTGTGCTTAGTAGATATAAGGACGATACCAGTTAATTCCAGCATGCACTTAAGTGTTTTCGATGGATTATTTATATTTGTAATTCCTTTCAAACTATGCACTTACTTCCTTATAGTATGTCTTCACTGTTTACTTAGTAAGTGTAACTTACTAATAGCACATATTAGTAAGCCAGAACTGCATCAAAAACTGCTTTTATAGGACCTCAACCCTTTTGTGGAATAAACTGGGCCAGTACAAAAACAGATTATCAATTAAAGGGAAAATCATATGCGGCTGGAGTACTGGGAAAACTTTCCAGGACTCAGACAGAGCAAAGCACTGATAACACCGTACTCCTATAAAGACATTCTTTAATTCTCAAAATGTAATTTAAGGTTGATAACGGATTTCATTACAGGTCATTGTGGTCTGAAATATCACCTTCATAAACTACAATTATTTGCTAAGTCGGAATGCAGATTATGCCTCGAAGATAAAGAAACGACCATGCACATTCTTTGTGACTGTCCAGCTTTAATAACGCACAGAATAAACCTGAAGAAGATTTTGACACAGTAATCTCCAAAGGATTCAGTGACATGATGACATAGATCCCAACTCTTTTTAAATCTAATCTAATCTCCTATTTTATCGTGCCTGGTGAAAGGTGCCTCTCTTAAAACATAATGTAAATTAATGTTGTTCATTATTATATAAACTTGAAAATGTTGAAACTATTGCTTGTTTGCTTATTTGGCCATAACAACCCTGTTATTTGTCCGCTATAGGATTGTCCAGCAAACAGGATTGTGATAAACTCTTACTTGTAGTTAGTAGTAAAGTACATGCGGATGTGGTAGTCAACGCTAACTCGTAGATCATATAAAGATCGGAAGAAAAACTAAAACTTATGACTGATGTTATGAGGGTTTTATTAACTCTCAAATTGGTTCCGCACTCAGCAAATTTTAATCCTAGCGATTATTAAATGTTTAAAGACCTCAAAAAAAATGTTCCACAGAAACTGAAACATATTTTCAATACTATGAAGCTAACGATTCTAAAGGAGAGGTATCGAAATATTAGAGAAGAGCTGGAATGATTGTACTCGCATTACTTGAAGGAGACTGTGCTGATGTTTAAAGTAGAATTTTGCTAAAAAGTTGTTGTTTTATTGCTTAACCTATGGACTTATAGCCTATGTGTTAAATATTTGATTTAATAACTTTTTAACGTAAAAATTTAGTTCTTAACAGTGCGTCACAACTGCTGAAACACGCCTATATATGAGAAAACTCTACTCAAAAGAATATAAAACAAGTTCTTTCCCACAATTTGTTGTGAAAAATATTAACAATGTTTTTTTTCACAGATAGTTGTCAACTATAGGTTCATAGAACCTATTAAAACTAATAGTTTAATAGGAAGACTCATGTGACTAAGCAATAATTTTAGTCATTTAGCTTTAAGTTAATAATATTTAAACTACTAGTTAAACATCACATTTCCTTAGCTTAAGCTTAGAATGAAGCATATAAGTTTCATACCTTCATATCTATATATGAAACAGTTTAAATATTAATATTTATTGTTTCCCATAATGCACTACATCATCACATTTATTAACATAAATTATCTAGAAGATAAATAATAATTTTAGATGTATCAATTTAAGCTATACAAAACCACTTATTAAAATATTAAAAGTTAATTGGATGTTTTGTTTAAGCACAGCAGCGTCGAGCATTAATCAAATTATACTGAACATAATATATACAAAAATATATATAGAATATGTGTATAAATAAATAAATACATAAATATGTAAATTATGTCAATAATTCAAAGATACAACAAAAGCTGGAAACAAAAGAAACTAGTTCAGAGCATTGATCTTTGAAACTCATATGGAACGTTTGCGAGCAGCTTTCTATATTCGAGCCGATACGAGTTAGCCAGGCAACAACTCGCAGCGAAACGGGCAGCGATGTTAGCCACCAAACACGTTCTACACGAATCTCAACTGAACTCTGCTGACCACTTATTTTATGGCCAAATGATCATAGCCAGTGCTAAGAGCCAAACAGCTAACAGCATTTCTATACTTTCGGTAATTCTTTTATCTCTGACTTAACTGTCTTTGGTGCGGCGCTGCGGCTGTTGCTGCTGCTGATTTCGCGGCTAAAAGTATTTGGGTTTATGGCGAATAACGATTGGCGCAACGCGCTTAACTGGTTTTTGGGTTAGCAGGAATTATTCTAATATTACGAGCACTACTGATTCGTAATATTTTCCAAAGTGTGAAATGTGGCCAAAGCCATAAAGCCAAGTACGTGTATGACACACTTGTATCTTGTTCTAGCTGCTACTGCAGATACTCGTAACTCTATTGCTGGTGATGCTTGCATAAGCGTTATTACTTTGTTACAATTGATTGATTGATCTTATTTATTATAATTCGCACTTATGCAAGTCTATAACTAGAACGACATTTTTCTCTAATGACAAAACCAAACTATAAACAACGAAGAGATACAATATATACGAGTAATATACAATGCTCGAAACAGCGTTGTATGTTCAGCCAAATTTCAGCCAAATAAATTATACAAATTTTTGTTGTTGCTTCTTCATTACTATTCGAACCTTTTGAAGAGAATTACTTATGCGGAATTCAATTAAAAAACTAAAGTTTTAAATCTAAAGGTGTTATGGTGAAGATTATTATTATTTTTATTAACTTTTTTTATTTTAATTTTATCTTTCTTTTTTTTCGAACATTATTTTATGTGTTCTTTGCTTGTTGTGCGACCTGCTACCGCAGTCACAGCAATTGAAACATGATCTTTAGCCCAAGACTGCTGAGCAACCGACTGCGGTATCTTCAGCTCAATCACAGCTCAGCACTTAATCGATGAAGCCGAAGATGGTCAGGAGATGCAAGTGAACAGATACAGCTGCAGGCATGTATCGTAAGAAAATACCTGCAAAATTATATACATTTTTTTTGTGTTGCTTAACAAGAAAAATAGGAAATAAAAGATATTTTCACAAAGTATTTTATGTCAGCTTTAAAAGGGGATAAGCAAAACAGTCGTTTTTTTCGTTAATATGACGTGAAGGGAACAATACACTTCAGTGCATCTTGAAGACGATCATGCGATCAATGATCATGTTTAACAATGAATATTACATACAAAAAAAGTGAATAGAAGTTTGCAAAAAAAAAATAACAACGAACTTTAGTTTTATTTAAATTAAAAAAAAAAAAAAATAATCACTTGAAGTACAAAAAAGCGGAAAAATATACGAGCAAGAAAGATTTATCATCAAACGATCGCAGTGATCTTTTTAGGACATTGCCAACTTTGTAGTCTTTTTTTATTGGATTAAAAAGTATTTTGTATCTTCCTATATTGAAGCGACAAGCAAACTGATATTTTATAGATATTTTCGTACATCTATAAAGCAATTACTGAGTTACTAAAGTTACTGTGATTAAACTGAAGTAACTTATTAAGATTAGAAACTCTGTAGGATGATATTGTAGTTAGTAAGCTTAAGTAGCAAAGTAAACAAATTGCAAAAGTATTATATTTAAAAGATTTCATTTAATTATAAAAATAGTTAAAGTAAACCAATGAACCAACAACCTATAATTTATCGTTAGATGTATAAAATTAGTAATTTGCTCTATAGCCAATATTGCAGTAAAAGTAGCTTAGCTATCTTACGTCTTTATCAGTAAACAGGGCAGGTTTGTTGGGAAATCCGCACAAATTTGTATGTTTTTCTTTAGCAGAAATGAAATGTGAAATTGGCTTTGTGTGGATAGTCAAACACACACAGTCAAAGTGATGATCAACCGCAACTTTTGTTCGAAGAACGCTGAGGATGGATCGTTATAACATAAAATGAAGCCACCCAATTTGATATTCCATTATTATTTTTTTTACTGTAATTGCAAATAGCCTTTTTTTTCCTTTAAAACAATTTCTTTTTTATGCTATGTAAGTTGGTATTGGGTTTTTGCTGAAATGCTGGCTAGCTATGATTAGGCTAAGTTAAGAAAATTATGTGAGTTGAGTTCATCAGGTATGAAAAACTGCACGATTATTTTTTGGAATTTCGTTAAACAGAAACTTATCATTATACCTACGGTTACTTTTCCCTTTGTAATACTAACAAGATTTTTGGGAAGACTTTTCGAGTGATTCAAAACCATGAGAGTTCAGAGAAGGGAAACTAGGACAAGATGGTACAAAATTTTAAATTTATTATTTATCGAAATTGATCATTTTGAATCACAAAAAAAAGACGAAAATTGTATATGTTTATACAATACATTTTATATATAACCACAGAAATTGCTTTGTCTGTATACACCGCTAGCACAACATATGTTAAAAAGGTTTGGGACTTACTTTCTAAAGAATTTTAGTGTGCTGTATATGATCCATTAGAATAGATCTAGAATACAATAGATAAGAATAGAATAGAATACAATACAATAGAATAGAATAAAATAGAATAGAATAGAATAGAATAAAATAGAATAGAATAGAATAGAATAGAATAGAATAGAATAGAATAGAATAGAATAGAATAGAATAGAATAGAATAGAATGGACACATTATAACTAAATGGATGGGGGTTATAATCTATTTACTTAAAATATATTCTTTAAAAAGTTCAACTAGTAGTCCATATGTCCAATTGTTTGAAAATCGATTAATATACTGACCAAGTAATAATGGTTTTTGTAAAACAATATTTTAAATAAATTGCGTAAAAGAACCTCTTTTTACTTACTTATCGCGATATAAGATTTAGAATTGGTAAAAAAAAATGTAAATAAAGTACTTTGATAAAATAGCAAAAGAATAGTTTAATTTTACGGAAATTCTCTCATTCTCCCTCTTTCTCTTTCTCTGCTCTTAACAATCAATTATCATCTGTGAAAGACTTGGTATAATGTTTAGCAGGCATCTTAGCCTCTTTCGGTATAAAACACATATTGACACTAACTGAAGTAACATCAAAAAGGATCAGTATCAAGAAAGCGCAATCACTCTTTGTACTGAAACAGAGATCTGTTTAGGAGCACGTTTACAAAATTCTAAAGTTCCCAACAGGTGTTCATCTGAAATTTCTCCAGAAGTACGAAAATTTTTAAGTGTATTAAAAACTGTGATCATATGATATATAATATCAATCTATTTAAATATAAGTTATAACTCTTATCGTATTTCTATTAACATTGTCTATCTTTTTAGTAGCTTTACATCACATTTAAAAGTTTATGGCCTATCGACTATTGATTCTACTCCATCGCAATGACAAAATTCCTATAATTTGAACTCAGTAAATTTCATGCAGTATTACATTTATGTGTCTGCTCTACCGCTCATTCTTAGGGGTCATAATAACAATGATAATAAAGACGTCTCATAAAAATTATGTCATTTTTGGTTTGTAATGGACTCGGGATACGTATGTGTACTATATTTTAACACGTTTTAGTACTTAAGAGTCATTTCCCAAAAAGTAACCATTAATAAATATCAATGTTATTCTTATAGTGAAGTTATGTTTTTAATTATAAAATTACTTGTAATGAATATATTATTTTCATTATAAATAAAATAACAATTTTATATCAAATAGCAGTTTGTAATCCACTTTTGTCCATATTTATCACCTTTACACCAATTTAGCACCTCATTTATTTTTAAATCATTCAATTGACATTGAATGATATCCTCAAATTACAAATAAATACTTTTACTTAATTAAACTTATGAGAAGAACCCTTCAAAAATAAACATTTTTTTTTGACGTGTCGTGGTAATAAATATTTTTAAAATATCAGGTGGCTCGAATTTATTACTCACAGTTTAAATCACACGAAACCGGCCGATAAATTATAATGAATTTGCAAATTTTTATAAATTTAATAATAAATTTTTTTTTAATTAAACGTCATGTATGAACATCGTATAAAATTTATATAAAGCAACGGAAGTTGTTAATTAAGAACGAATTTTATTTCGATAATCAGAAAATATTCGGATCTCATCAATGCGCTGTCGAATTAAAATTAATTAAATTTAATTTAATTTGTGATCAAAAATTTGCAAAAAGATTATTTTATGCATGTTTAAGCAATTTGAAGGTTTTGTGGAATTTTATAAATTATTTTTAACAAAAA
>NC_051846.1:158471904-158482666 GCF_002237135.1 Teleopsis dalmanni | reverse complement strand
TTATACGTCTACTAAACACCTTCTGGTGCTTAAAAGAACAAGAACAAGAAGACAAAGAAGAAGAATAAAACTAAAACCTTTACAGTTTTATTAGGTCAATTATAGTATGATTTCTTAATGTTAACAATCTGTCTTTCTTATACTATACACATAAAGCATTTCTTTCACTTCAACCTATTTATATAATTCTAAATTCAAATACTTAAATAAATACACTTGCAAATCTCCAAATTTATTTTAATAAAACTTGAACAATATTAATTATATAGCATATACAAAAAACCAATTTCAATATCCATTAAGCCTTTATATATAACTTTATTCAAAACCATATATAAACACCTTAAAACTGCAATTATTTTGCATCCATTCAGATTTTCTTTGCGAATTCATTATGGCGCAATGCAGATGGAAGAAAAGAATTCCATTTGCTGATTAAATTTTCCTACTCATTCGAAATTTAGGAAATTTCCATTTTTTAATTTTCTACTTGAATCCTCCACTTCTACCATTGCTAAACCCTTTGAAATATTCAAATCCTTGTTGTCATTGCTTCCATTTCTGCAACGTCTTCTATGCAATTTTTCCTGCTTTTAATAAAGTCTTCATTTGAATTTTGTGCATTTGCATTGAAAAGGATAAAATCCTTTTTTATTTTTTAACATATTTCTTAACATTTCCTTTATTATTCGTATTCGTTATTGTATGCTTTTATTGATGGTTGGAACTGGTTCAATATGAAAACATATAAAGGATATTATTGAAACATTTTTTAAATTGTCTTCACAATTCTATTGAGGAATACATATTAATATATTGAAATTTTTCCCTTTATGTGAGTTATGTTTTACTTTTAATTATACATTTTTTTAAATTAAATCAAAACTCAACTCCAGAATAGGAAAGTAAGTAGGAGAAATAGAAGCAAATCGATTCTTCCGTCTCAATTATCTAAGAATCCTTTTTGGTTCGTGATGGTTCTTCGTATTTTGATGGTCTTCAGAATTCAATTGCGAAATACTTATATACAATATGAATGAAATTTTCAACAAAATGTTGTGGCCATCTAAATCTTGTGGTACCAAATTTTCAACTCCTATTGTGTATTGCATGTGAAACCCACTTACTACCAATTCTATTCCAAAGCAGTAAGGCGTGACACCCCATGAATGTCAGTTGCACCTCACAACAGGAATGCCTTGCAATAGAAATATTTTATACCCATTTCCTTCTGCGATCCGAGCTTAGAGATAGTATAACTATCTCCTTAAACTTGATACTGAATAAACCCGGACAGTAATGAAGCAGACCTTTCGATGTCACCTTTTTTATGGCCGCTAGCACAATCTATACGATAAGGACAGACCCAATCTAGCTCCATATCTTTCTATAGTCTAGTAACCATAAATAACCGATATTATTCTATTTACTTATTTCTAGCGTTTAAGTCATTAGTACTAGATTTGAAATTTATACCATATGCCGTCAGTGTCAAAATATTTCCGGTACGCTAAAACAGATGTCAGTTTATCATACGCGTATTAACAATATGTACTATGTGTTCCGTACTACCATCTGTAACTACCTCAAGATAAATTAATTCACTGATATTAACTAGCCTCTTTAACTAAATGAAGTCTTATGACTAATGAGACATCAAGTCAGTAATGATCATAATTGTGTATATTATGTTACCCACATTATGTGAAATTTTTACTGTTTTTCTATCATTTCTATATTTCTATTCTATAATTTAAAATATCAACATCGTTTTCTGAAATAATAAAGTCAATCATTGAAAATATTACACTGCTTATGTATAACTCCATTGAACTCAATCTATATCACTTACCAAGTAAACCTCTTTACTTAACTGATACATGTAGTCATCTACAGCGCTCATCTTAACCCAAGTATGAGCTTTAAAATATGTAAAAAAAACAAACCACTAAAGAAGTAAAAAAGTAAATAAAAGCAGAAATAAAAATGTGCTCGCTAACTGCACTTAAAACACGGAATAAAATGGGAAAACCTTTCTACATAAACATTTTTAATGTTAAAATAATAATTTCCTTTACAGCTTTTATTTTAATCACTTTACAGTGTTTTATTGTCATGTACGAGTATCAATATAAAATGAGTATATACAAGTATTCAGATGAAAATTCGAAACCCTTTTTGTAATAAATTTTTTTATCGTTTTTTGTAATAAATTCATTATTTTTATCCTTACCAAAGACAATAAAAAAAATCGTCAATAAATCCGTGAAAGACTATCAAAAATTAATTACTACTTATAACATTTCAACTTCAAAATGTGTAAAAATAAAGGACATGACTATTCATCCCCAATATCCTTCTTGTTGTTGTGAAAGAAGACGAAGAACCTTCTTCATTCCTTTTATTTTTCTTCAATTAAAATCGCTTTAATTGCCACTTTAGATGACTGTAATTGCCTTTATTATGACTTAATAAATGCTGTTATGATCGTCATCCGTTTACACATAACTTTTAATGATGACAGTTATAATTATTTTCATAATAAGTGGCAACACTGGTACTGGTACTGATACTAGTACTGGTACTGGTACTGGTACTGGGAAAGTGCAAAGCGTACAACGTGCAGTAAACTTTTGCTCACAATGGCCGCCGCGCAACAAAGCACTGGAGTGAAAAGCGATGAGTATGCGGAAAAGTTGATTTCGAACGCATAATGTGAAATAAAATTTTAATGGTTCGCCTTGCCTTGTAAGTGTGCGAATCGAGTCAAGGCGAGTCGAGTCGAGTCGAGTCGAGCCGACCCAGGACACGGACACTGACACGGACATGAACAATAATAACGAAATTTAATAATAAAAGTTTATGAAATTCAATTTTACGCTTATTATATGAATGAGTATCGAAAAAGGATAATAAAGGACCCAGCGACTAGGTACGCTTCAAGATATTAAATTTTTATGCTTTTAATTGCTTTGCCTTGCATAATTGGTATCGGTTTTTTATTATTTTTAATTCTGTTTAGGGTTACAATCTATTTAAATCGAATGGAATGAAGTAGGGGTGCTTTGGGTGGAATTTATTGATTCACATTGGAAAGAGTTTGAATGTTTAGTATATATTTTTGATTAAACCAAACCATTTCTGATTAATAATAGTTATGTTGATTTGGCAAAAGTACTGTCAATATTAGTCAATGTAATTCATATCAATTCAAACGTGCAGTATCATCATAAGGATTTCCCGACATTTACTCAGATTTTGTGAATATATAACAATTTCCTAGAGTACACAATGTTGTCGAGGTGTAACAAGCTGATAACTCAGCGATTACCGCAAATCACATCAAAAATAGATACAAATCTTTCTAAAGTAGATAAGATTGCATTTATATCTTTACAAATTAAAGCCTTTTAATTGTTTACAACAAAATCAAAGCTATTTCAAGAGTGTAAAGCGGGAATTGAAATGCTAAATCAACTATCTGACATCACTCTCATCTGGTTTCACGGATATCGGGACTTTGAAGGAATAAAAAATCAGATACTAAGGCACAACCTGATGTATGTACCATGAAGTGTGTTAAGATGTATTTCCTCCTCTTTTTTCAACTGACTAATCAGAAGTGAAAGACATTTACGTCATGTAAAATTTTTCGATCTGGTCGTATAGTAAAATTAGAAGAAGAAGCAATTAAGCATTTTGTCTGTGATTGGCCAACTTTGATTTCTGGAAGGAACAGCCTTTCAAATGAGCACTTTTTTGATAGTCTTATGGCTATCAACACTAAAAATGAAAGATCAGCTTATTTAGCTAAAAAGAGCGGTATGGATCAAGGTTCATTATAGTTTTCTTGGTAGCAATATGATTGTACAAATTGAAAAAAGAACGATTGTATGGTTTTGAAGTAAGAAGTATAATTTTTGATTTTGTTTAAGTGAACTAATTTACATTAATGTTGAAGAATTGAGATGAAATAAGATGATTTGAGCATTTTTCTAATAGTTTTACATTTTTTTTTGAAAAAATTGGGCTATCTAATAGACAGAAGTTTCAGCGAAGGTATCTTCATAAAAACAATAAATGGGAGGCAAAGATTTGTAAGTTTAAAAGCGATTTGTATACAACTCCTATAGTAAACCCATTCTTGTTAACAAGAATTGAAATTATTTGGAATTTACAATGAAGATAGGTACTATGAAGGTACTATGAGTGTCCAAATATCCAATATCCAATTACTTTTCATTTGGTTTTTTATATATTTTAATTAACAATCCTGTGGGTTTTAACATACGGCTACGGCTCAATTGAGTAATTTAAAGTGACTCTGACCTTCAAATTTAGCAGTGCACGAGCTCAATTCTTGGTACTTGTAGTCTCAAAAAAACAATTTATGAATAATTAAATATAAGTAATAATTCTAAAACCACGGATGATAGGTATTTGACAATACTCAAAACAGTTGTTAGGTTAGCCAAAAATTCAATTAATTAATAAATAAAAAATTATATTGTCGTGATTTACTACTGTTCAAGATACCTCTCTATTGAAAACAATAGTTTATAATAAGAATTTAGTTCCTTCGGTCATTACGGACGTTAAAAAATCAATTTATTTTTTTATTTCATAGGACGACTGTGTGAACCAATAACTTTCTAAAATAGTTCGGAATGCTTAGGGTTTTAAGTCAGTTCAAAACTCAACTATCTAACCTTCGCTTTAAGAGTTTGGTTTAAACCTACGATGGTTTGGTTCATGATTCCGATTTAACTACACTAAAAATCAAGGGTTCCGGCTTAGAAAAGAACAAGTTAGAACAATATATAGTTATAGTCTCTTATAGTCTTTTTAAAATTTAATAACTAAATAATTTTTTTATTACGGCATGCAAACTATAGAAGAGTGAATAAATATAATCCTTCAAAACCACATATGTACTTCTGATACGTGGGTGTTAGAAAGCAGTCAAACTAATTTTTACAAATGCTAGAAATTAGCAGAAAGTGGAACCTATACAAACTTAATTTAAATGTTTAGGAGGAAAATTGCAAGTTAGAAGCAAAGGCTCAACAGGAAATACTGAAGAAAATTGGCTTTCACTTGCTTCCTTTAGTTTCCGCTATTCTATTTATCAGTTTCGTTTTTGTTTTTGTTTTTGTTTTTGTAACGAAACTTTGTATCTACTATCTACATTCGTGACTTAGAGAAGTTCCTAAACGCTTCCCCCCTCCTTGTTCGCGAATACGTAAATAGTTTGTTGCTATTTTACAAAGTTTGAATGAGTAGTTATTTTCTAAGCACATGCAAAGGAGCACAAGTTGTAACGTTGCTTTATGAAGTTGTTGCATGCAACCTAATAAAGTTGCCACTAAAGCGTAAATGCAACATAAGCGCTATTAAAAGTTTTTACTTAAGTCTTAAGTGAAACATGATGTACCTCAACGCAAACAAATTGAAAAAAGTCATAAAGTTCTGCTCCATTTGCGGTATTTCTGCAATAAATAAAGACAGAAAGTTTTCAAAATTATGGCTGTAAAAAATTTTACAACAACATTCCGCCACTCTCTACAATTTTTCTTTTTTTTCTAATTTCATTTTTAAAAAATTTAAATAATTAAATAAAAAATTACACAATGTCGCTACTTAATTTACATTAATAATTTTTCAAATATTTAATGCATTTACACCTTCTTCTGCCATTCGAAAAGCAATGTCTAAGCAACATTTCTAATTCCCGCAGATGTTACCCATGAGCTCAGGAAATTAACAAGCCCTGCAAATGCCTACAGTCTAAGTCTACATAAGAGTATAAAAAAGTAATTAATTCATTTTCTGGCTGTTGTTTTGTTATTGTTGGAAGTTATAAATTCTGGGAGAAAATACATTTGTTAACACTGAGCAAACAAAGAAACAGAAATCCGACGATGCGTGTTAACCCTTCGAAAGCCTTAGAATGAGATACGCCGGGTCGCCGCGTCACCGTGCGTATGTGCACGCTTTTGTGTCGCTGAACTTAAGCCCATTTTTCACTGCGAACAGAGCAGGGGTTCCTTTTTTTAAATGTTATCCTTGTTGATCTTTTTATGCAGCGGACTTAACTAACGCAGAAGTTAATTAGTTGTAACGTCTGCCGGTAACAAATTTCGTTTCGGAGAGGGAAAGGGAAATAAATAACATTTAAATATAATTTCAGAGATAAACTCGGCAAGGGGTAGCTCTCAAAGGTGTAAAATAAGGGTGATTAAAACTAGTTCATGAATAAATAGTGACTTCCGTTTTTAAGAAGTCTAATTTATGTTCGCAATAAATTATACATTATTTGAATAAAGTCTAATGGGAAATGAATTTCAAAAGTGCGAAGCAAAGTCATTTTTCTCATAAATGTTTTAATTTCAATAATTCCCGGTTACACTAAATTTATATATATGTATTTAATTAGATTCCTCATCTGTGGTAACAAAATAATACTTGTGTTATTCGATTTTAATCAGACTGTTATATTTAGTAGGCTAATAACATTTAATAATACCAACGTTAAATTCATATTTTAAATCTATGCTATTGATTATGCGCTTTCTTTAATTGCCAATATAAATTTGTTTTGTTAGAAAATTTGGCAATCAACTCTTAGCCAAAAGAAATAAATTTATATTGCGACTTATATGACTTACAATCAGTACCACCAGTCTTATGATACATGAACATCATAACTTGTTTATATAAACTGATAAACATCTACAATAACTAAGTTACTTAAATGGCCATAACAACCCGTAACAGGGTTCTAGCCTAACGTCACATGCTTCTCCAATCGCCTCTTCTGCATGTATCAAGTTTAGTTGGTACTCCCATACACTGTCTACCTCCGATTATTTCTATATTTTTTGCTGGAGCGAAAAAAGTCTATCTCTACGAATATCTCTACCTTTTTCTCTGGAACGAAAATATTAAGATTTAAAATATTTATACAAAGGTCTTTTCCTTACTTTTCCCACCCCAATCCGGGATAACATGTCTCCATCGGATTGATGTTTGTTGTCGGGATTAACAGACTGTATTCTAGCGTGCGGAATCTCACTGATACATACCCTCCACAGTGAGTAAGTGTGGGGTTACCGTATTAAAGGGGGCTATGAAACGGCGGATATACCTATCCCCCACACTCGTGGTATGTTTATGGAGAATAGAAAACAATTAAATAAACTAGCAGGATCTCATACTATAATTCAACTGGCGAATCAAGCGGAATCTCATATCCATAATACTGAACGCCTGACTTTAATTCCTACACGGAGACTACAAGAACGTAAGGAAGGCAAAAGATACAAGGAAAGGAAACTTGCTCCAGCGCCGTCAGAAACAACTGCAACTTCAGCAGGTAAAAAACAGAATCAAGGTCACGAGGTTGTGGGCTTTGAAGATACTTCACCATCTAAGGAGCAATTAATGAGAGATCTGAATTTTCAATGAAAGATTTTATTACTTTGGTAAGTCTTTTCAACTGGTTTTGTTAATATCAGCGCTTCATATAATTTATAACTACTATTAATTGCAAATCTAACAATCTACCTTATCTTATCTATTTATGTTCCTTACGGTCAAGAGTATAGTTTTGTATATGCTACTTTTTGCCATAGACCAATAGAAATTTGATTGATTTCAAGGCTACTTACAATATACTTTAAATCACGAAAATCAAATTTCGATTTAAACTATAGAAGTTAAAACTAGAAAAATAATTAAATACATTAAGGGTCCTCATAAAACATTGAACTATATTCCAACGTATGGCCATACGGCTCTATCTTAAGTTTGTAGATCGTATACCTAAACTGGATTTCAAAGAAGAGACCATAACATCTGTTCTGCTACACCAAACGTATCCAGATTCAAGCTTAGGCTTATAGTCACACAATTATACTATATATCACACTCATTTCATAACTTCTCTAACAAGCAGATCGGTCAAATATTTGCACATATCAATCTATTCTCTCTTTTACCTGTAAAATACCCAGCCATTTTCTCAAAATTGTTAAAAATGTGAATTGATATAGATTTAAAATTTAGAGTGTAAGAGGTCCAGAATATTACTTAACATACTTATGAACCACTAAAATCGTATATGACATACACTGTGGTTATTCAGATTATTATTTTAATAATATTTGATAAGATAATGTGAATGGAGCTACAAATTTTGTAACTCGGAATATGGCAAAGTTTTATATAGGAATACTATTAAAATTTAATGGCTTAATATGTACGTTTAATATAATAATTTTTAATACTTTTGAAATATTAACACCTGAAGAGATACAATTTCTCTGTTTTTACTATTTTTGCTACTGAATGTTTTATTTGACTCAGTCTTCGTATATTGAAAGGACTTTAAAACCCTTAATTTTAAATTTTTTCTCAAAAAAAAATATATAACTTAATCTTATATAAAGTATACGTATACGTCGTATAATCATTACCTCAAAGTATTTATCGATGCAATTTTTTTAATAATTTTATTATATTTAATACACGTATGATTAATATTAAATTTGTGGGTAAACCTTTAGTCTTCATACTGAGTTGATTGCATATAATTGAAACATTATATTTTTAATTTAAAATATAAAATTTTAAAGCTGTAGCTTTAGTGCTTAATTTAACTTTCATTGTATCTCCTTTGATGTCGATGAATAATTAAATCCCCTTAATCATATATTAAATCATTAATTAAAATAAAATTAATTGTGGCAGCGTTCCGCGCCGCAAAACCCCACTTTTTGTTGGTCTTTTTTCGCGTAATTTTGCAATTTACAGATTTCATATTTGCAATTCATTAAAATAAGATTAATGTGTATTAAACCATATTAACGTATTGATGAATTGATGAATATCGATTGTTAAAGTCAATAAATTGCCACCACCGGGTTTTCACTTCTCACCGATGTAAGCCGAAGCGCTACATGGACACGTACATCAAAGTGAAGTTGTTTAAAAATGGATTTAAACGATTTACAACCTGAATTTTTTTTTTCTGTTAAAATGCAAAATTTTTTCATACAAAATCCATAATAATTCAGATTAACTACTGCAGATAACAATTAACTTAAATGTCAGTTTTTTAAACTAAATTTAAATAAATAGCCATATTCCACTTCATTCCATTGAAATTTATAGCTCATGGAATGTGGCTATTTAATTAAAAAATAAATAAATTTAAATAAATAAATTGAGTTGTATTAAAAAAACAATGCGTTGCATCACAAAAACAAAAAAAAATAAAAGATAATAAATAACAGATAATAGATAACAGATAGATAATAGAAGAAGCATTCATGCAAGTTTATCCAAATTAAATTACGTTTTATAACGTTAAGTATGAGAAGTGGTATTTATTCTAATATAGTAGCATCATACCGGAAACTGATTGTATATGTTTATTCTGAGTTTCTCTATACCATAGTTATAATATTTATAATTATATTGAAGATAACACTATTCACCATGACTCAGCCCGTTTAACTGATTTTTAAGCTTTCAATCAGCGTGATTGCTTTAAACGAACTATATGCTGGGTGTGACAACGAGTCTGCCCACAGGTTGTGTCAATGTGCTGCTGTTTAGGTTTGGACATTTATAGAACTTATAGACAAATATAAGTTTCTCATCATGCACCGTCTTGTCAAAAACCCTAAAACAAATTGTACTAATCTCTCTAGTCAGTACAAAGACTATCTTCAAAATTGGCTTAGATTTATTAATCAGTCTTGTCTCGTGGTTCAATAATTTATTTACTGCTTATTAAATAATTAAATTTTTCCACAATCTTCCCCCTTCCAATACCTTACTTTTTCTACAATGTTTCCTATCGATGAGCCCTACGATGAGCCTTTTCATTCCCACTGTATCCGTACAGTCTAATTATCCACCATAGAGTGCCGCAGTTAATTATCTGAAATTATGTTTGGCTCCTTAAAGAATGTGTTGTAGTTGCAATGGTTAAATCCTAAAATTACGGTATAATAACTGTATTTATTTACTTTAATTAGTGCTGTAATCTAAAGAACAACAAGGGTGTTCGACAAACCTCTTGCTTCGAAGGAGAAAACTGTATCCAAGCGTATTGCTTCAGTAGATACCGGCGAAATTTCTTCAAATTCCAATGGGACGTTTATCGGCGCATTATATAGTTATATGCATTAAGATCATCACAGTCTTGAACCTTAAGGGCATGTAATCACGGTAAAGAACTCTAGACTCTATGACCTAAAGAATTTAGTGCTTAGATGCGTCGGGCTCTTCAACAAGGAGGAACTTCTAATACAACCAAAAAATAACTCTATACTTTGTTCTATTTATGTTTTTTTTAGGCATTCGATATAATAGCGCTGCTTAAAATACAGTTCAATATTAATCCATAGGCAAAGCGTTTTGCAACGAACTTCTTGATATACCTACATCAGTGATAGGTATACCACTGAATTAAGTATGAATCACTTACTATATTTTATATAGTAAAATTGTTTATTTTTGTGATCATAGAGATAGTCCCTAATCATTTTGAGACAAAGATGTAACAAAGAATAAATCTCGTACTGTATTTAGTATTCTCGAGTGACCATACAGATAGTTCCTAATCTTTTTAAAATGAAATGTTTTTCAGATGAAGTACAGCTACAATAACTAATAAACTTTTTGTTGAGATGTAATAATTTCTCTACAAAAAGAATAGTATTGAAATTTAGTAATTAAAAATTAAAAACAT
>NC_051846.1:158297817-158471804 GCF_002237135.1 Teleopsis dalmanni | reverse complement strand
AGGAGAATTCCTAATATTATATTCCTAATATTAATATTAATTAATAATATTAATAACACGTGTTTCGGCAAATTCGCTTTTGCCTTCATCAGGAGAATTCCTAATATTATATTCCTAATTATATTCCTAAATTTAGGAATTCTCCTGATGAAGGCAAAAGCGAATTTGCCGAAACACGTGTAGAGATACACAAAAAAACTTTCGAAATAAAAGTTAGTATATTTTAAAAAACAAAAATAACCGCATTTATATATTAAAATTTACTAATTTTAAATAATTAAATGTTTTAAAGAGTTAAGATTATTTTCTTTAAAATTTATTGTTCAAATGATTTCATATCCTTATGGCAAGCTAACTAATTTTGCATAGGAACGTGTTTTTTAATTTAAAAAAATTAGTTAAATTATTTCGCATTTTTTTTAAACCATATATAATTGAAATTTGATGCGTATGGACCAGGGTTGTCCAAAGCACAACCCATGGGCCTCATACAACCCGTGCCTAATATTTGTGAGGTCTACGATATGTTTCCAATCTACCACAATTACTTTAATTTTTCTTTGGTGTATTTTGGTAAAATTGCATTATTTTATTTTTATGGTATCCCAAATCAATAAATCAAAATAAACAAATTAATAAAACTAAATATAACCTTATTGTCGCACTTTTATTTTTAAAAAAAAAAATTATGTACATATATATGTTATATGTTACTGTGGTCCTCCAGTCTATGCAGTGATTTGTATTGGCTTGCGATTTATTAAAGAACTTTTACAGTAAATTAATAAAATTTCAAGTTCGAACATACAAGTCAAGTACGGCTTTGGGTTAATTGGCTAATGAACACTGACTCTGAGCATTAAATTTGGCAGGGCACGAATTCATGCCTTAGTTTTTGCAGTCTCAAAAATTATTTTCGAATAATTAAATATAAAAAATAATTTCAAGACCACTTATGATGGATACTTAGCAATACTCGAAGCAGCTGTATGGTCAGCCAAAAATTCAATTAATTAAAATAATATAAACAGAAATTTTGTTGTTATAGTTCACTGCTTTTCGAAAACTCTTTATTAAATATCACAGTTTTTATTAATCAAATCAAATTCAATATATTTTTATATTATATTATATTAAATTTATTATATTAAAATTATTATTAAATAGTAATAATATTATTAATTGGCACAAATATATTAAAAAACTTTTCTTTATAAATGTATATCAGTGTGTTTAGTATTAAAATAATTTTAAATAACTTCGAAAAAAAACTAAACTCCAGTCATAAACAAAGCTCAATAAAGTTATTCTTACCAATAATTTTATTTATTCCCAATTCAAAGAAAACTATAAACTATTCCAATATATCACTCTGGTTCTGTAAACTTATATGAACTTTATTTATTATCTTGTGCTTTGTGTCAATATAAAATAAATTTATTTATTTTATTTTCACTACAAATTCACCACTAACAGCAATAGCAATAGCAACAACAATAACACTAACAACAATGACAACGTTAGCAACAGAAACAGTCACAAAAACAGTCACAGTTGCAATGTTAATAACTGTCGTAGTGTATTTCCTGTGGAACTATTGTAGGCGTTGCAGGACATTAGTGCAACTTAATAACTGCAACCATAGAATATTGAAAAAAGGAAGAAATCAAAAGAATATAAACTATAAATGTAAGAGAAAAGGAACAATAACAGAAAGTAGCAACAACATCGTTATTACATGCATTTGTGCCAACTGTAATACTCCAACTGCCAATTGCCTTCAGCGTTGTGATAAACGACATGGAAGTATATAAAGTTCGAAAGCTCAAAGGACAACTGTGGCATTGCACTGTGTTGGAAGGGACACTGTTTTATAAAAATACAGAGAACGTGTCTGAAACTGTGTCACAGTTTCACTTTCTACTGAAGCAGTGAATTATTGATCCTCCACACTTTATGCTCCACGCTCTACACTCCACACTCCACACCCCACGCTCTGAATGCATGGAATAAAGTGAAAAGTTTAAATTATTGCACAGTTTTAAAATGAAATATCTTCGTCTGAAATCATTGCAATTATTTCCAACATAATTAATCATATGAAGTTAGTTCCAAAGAAATGTGCAACTTAAACTTAATATAATTTCGCAGATGGGATAAAGTTTTTAATAAACTAAGAGCTGTGCTTGAAGTGCGATGATATTCGGTATAAAAATTGAAAAAGATATGAAGAGCATCGTAAGAAGAAAATGTTGATATGAGTCATTTACAATCTTAATTTAAGATTGAAAATAAACATCACTTTAAGAAGTATCACTGAAAAAAAATGACTTTAAGAAATATTTGGGATTAAATTTTTATTTATGAAAATGTCGCTTTGTTAATAAAAAACAAATCTTTTACTCTTTGAATTGACTATTAATACTTATACTGCACAACACGACAGATACAATGAAATACTCGACTGCAATAATTTGCTTATAATGCGATATATATATTTGTTTTTTGTATATTGAAGTTAATGTAATTAAGATGATTCATATGTTTTTTTATCATTTTCCCCTGAAAACCAGTCGCACTGATGCATTCAAGGTTATGGCCTGCACTATTCAAATTTAAGGTGAAGTTACTGAACTTCAAATATAGGAAAGATAATAAGGGAAGATTCTCAGAATCATATGAATATGCCAGTTATAGTATCTGATGACCTATTTCTGAAGATTTCTAATCATATTCCACAAAGATTTAATTTTGTAAAGAAGTTCAAGATTAACATTTATAATCGCAACAATTTCGGAAAACAACTGAAACAGTTATATGAGGGTTCAAGACTCTATTATAAAGATAGATTAAAAATTTGATATTCTAATATATCTTAAGCAGAATTATTAACCATCGAAACATATGTTCACAAATGTCTGTGGAGAAAGACAAGTAGAATGACAATCAAGTAATGTTTGACAAACCAGCGGGCGTACTAGCTATAAAATTTATTCAGATCGAATAGATAACTGCTTAACTGATAACTTCTCTTTGAAATAAGATAAAGTTTAGTTATATTGTGCCGAGTAAAGGACTTAAAGGACATGAGAGCACCAAAAGCATATACTGTCTTGACATAGGAGAAGCTAAAATTTAATTATTAATAACTCAATTATTAATAATTAATTGTACCGGAACCTGAACTATTATCTACTTTGGCGAGATTTCACCTATTAGAGAAATTCAGAATTTTGTACTGTGTAAACTTTAAAGTCGATGGACACGCTAAGAAATTGAGATTGTTCTATTCTATGGAAGCGCTTATTTAGAACTGCACGCTCTCAAGTCTTATGCAATATATAATCCGTAAGGAAGATTTGTTACACTTCAAAGTATACCTCTATAAATTTATCTATGTAACTTATCAGAATTGAACAGAGCTCTTATTACAGTGGATCACCTAAATGAATACAAAGAGTGAAAGTGCTTTCGAGACTAACTTGTGTTTGATCAAACAAAGAAGAGAACGCGTTAAGAGATTCATCCACTATTAGTCGACTTTGGATGACACTGTATGTTATTTGCTGCTTTTGTTAAACGAATGTTGTATGTTTCAACATATTTTTTGTAAATGCCTTAAATTAAATAGCAGAAGACCTATTTATTTAGAGGGCAGATCTGCAACTCCTTATATCATAGGGAACGATACAGAATCCTCAACGCGTAAAAGTCTTAATTATCGGTTAAAATAACTGGAGTAAACACAATAGACCAATAAGGACCTTTAAATTAACAATTAATAATAATAAACATTGTATAATAATAAACATTGTATAATAATAATCATTGCATAATAATAATCATAATAATTAATATTCGCAAACATTGGTCATATAACAACACTTTTATTGGTCTATGAATTTTGACCGAAATTTATATATATTGTTATGTATTTCATTATGCAAAGAGTATCGTCTTCTCTCTCCTATCTCTGCTAAGAGTTTATTGAATGCTGTATTTTAAGGATATACATGCTAAACCAATTTTCATTGCATAGTTTTCGGCAAATAAGAACTCTAATGTCTTAGAATAAAAACATTTCTATTGCATATTTTTGGGATTCAATTAATACTGATTTGAATTAATTTTAATTAATAATAAAATTTTTTTTTTTTAATTTTACAAACCGAAACTGCACAAAACTTTTATTGGTGAAGTTTCGTTCAGCTTTAGGCAGTTTGTTGTGGTTGTACGAAACTTTTGGTGTTCAAGTTTTGTACAGCTCAGGCTAATGACTGCATATAATGTGGCAGGTTCAAAGCTTTAAGCCTCGCACCTAAGTCCAATTATAGAATAGCTACTTCTAAGTATTCTGATATACTTTTTTTAATTATAATATATACATAATATACACTTCGAAAGTATATTTCTAATACTTTAAGGTTGATTATATTCAAATTAAGGAAATTTGGCCGTCTGAACAAAATATTATAAATAAATTTTAATTTTCATTCGATTTAAAATTCTTTGAATGCCAAAACAAAAACTTTAAAAATTTGGAAGAAATAAGTTTCTGAAACACATATTCTTCACAAAAGTCGTGTATTTAACAAATTCATTTTATTTTTTCGATTTTTGAATGTATCTGATTTTGTTCATTTTCATATGTTGAATAATTTGAATTCTGTTCAATTTATTCATGTGACATTTAAGACCCCAGAAACTACTGTCAACGACATAAAATTGGAAACTCTTACGTTTGGCATCAGTACACATATTGTTTTCTTGGAAATTCGCTTTTAAATCCTTGTCGATATGCGCTTAACGTTCACGTTAAACGTGTTACACACTTCAGTTTTCACAAATACAGGAAAATAGTTTTTCCCTCAGTGCACGACTAGCAACTTTAGGTTGATTGCTGCTAATTTTGTGGGGACGATAATTTCGACGAACGACGACTCCAACAAAAGCACAAAAACTTCAAATTGCTTTTACTGATTATCGACAATAGAGCAGAGCAGTCTTCCTGTTGACTGAAATTTAAAATGAGGGAAAATATTTCCCAAAATTGAATTTCGTTGGAAATTGAAAATAATTTGCTTAAAGCGTTTGAAATACAATGTGTCTGTATCTGCAACTGTAACTAAAAATAAAATTATACCAAAATAGCGTCAAAATATATGTTCGAAAAATAAAAACAAAAATAAAAATAAAAATAAATCGTTTTAGAAAGTGAAGGAATGAATAATGTTAGTACATCGCCCCAGTATTGGGCGTCGTCTCAGTGCTTGATATCATTTTTGTGCGTATTTTAAAATATCTTACCTTCTTGTCTTAGCCTTTTCTACTTTAGAGTAGACAAAAAAATTTATAACGTCAATAAATTTAGCTGCTTTTACTCCTTTCATTTGCAGCACACAGGAATCCTGGTGTGCGTTTTTTGCTTTTGCTTCTCTCGCTTTTATGTTTCGCTAAGAGCACATTTGTAACTGTTTCGTTAATAGGGCTTAAAAGCAAATCCACCTTGGGTGGTAATGTCTTAGAAATGTACGCCATTTTTTAGTGCCTTCCAAGGTATGCATTACGACATCCATGTACGTCTGAATGTGAGCAGCAGAAATATGCAGTTGACAGCTAACGAAAAATCCACTTAGTATGGAAATCCATTCCAAACGATTTGGAATATTGCATTTTGAGTTAAAATAAAGTAATTTTATTTATAATCAGTTTTATTTACTGTAAGTAAATTTGAAATGCACACATATGTATAAAACGGATATATTTCGTAGGGATTATTTATTTTAAACGATAATAAAATTGTCAGAAACAGCTTTTGTCACAGTAAAATTGGCTTTATTTTTAAAATATATTTTATGGAATTTATAAAAAAAAAAATATTTGGAACACTTACATTGACAATACTTACATTGACAATACTTACATTGACAAGCAGAAAAAAGTTGTGAGTAGTTGAACTGAGGCATTATCTATTGCTGTATCCTTTGTAAATGCACATTTGATTAATTTACTATCGATTTATGCTGTTGGAGAGGTTTCGAAAAGTAGTGAATTACAACAATAAAAATACTTTTTATATTATTTTAAAATATAATATTAAGGATGGTGCGAGTTCGAGTAAATTGAGCTAAAGTAAATTGAAATTTCCTAGGAATTTCTTGTACTGCACATATTTACACTTATTTATTTATTGCACTTATTTATTATTGTTTATTAAAAGTTTTCAAATTTATTTATTTATTTATTAAACATCTTATAAAATTTTCGCTCTGAAGCTATATGCGAAAACCGACAGACTGCCCTACTATCTAGCACTATCTAATCTCAAAGTAATCACTAATCGCACGGAGCGGTACGAAGATCTTAGATCAATCATTGAAGATTACGAAGAATGTCAGGAATATTTAAATTAGTCAGTGAGATGGGCGGGACTCTGTAGAATCCCCCAGCTACCATAGAGTAAAAGTGCCCAGATGCACTAACTCGGAAAATATTCACAATCGTAACACCTAATTTATCAAATTTTTATCTAATTTACTCTACTTGAAATTCTGGTAACTACCAACATTTACTGCCAAACCAACATAATTTAAAATTTTCCTCCATTTATCATCAATATATTCGAACTCGCACACGGCCTGAGGGTACGATTTCTTGACATTTCTTATAAGAAATTCGTTCTTTCTTATAAGAAATATTTCCAAGGCCACTGATAATGGATATTTGGCAATGCGTGAAACAGCTGTTGGGTTAGCTAAAAATTCAATTAATTAAAATAATATAAAAAAATTTTTTTTTGTTGTAATTCACTACTTTTCGAAACCTATATACTATTATATGAACGGGTTGTACTATTATACGGTGAAGCGGTTAGAATATTCTAAAGATAAGGCATGCCTATCGTCAAAGGCGAATAAAATCCCGGTACCACGCCTACACTTGTGTGAGACGTGTGCATGGTAGTAGCTGTTGTCCTCATCCTGCGACACACGACCAGGAGTGTAAATCTGGTAAACTACAAGGGTCCAAAGTGGTCCAGCTTCCGGCAATTCTGGACTCATAGTGGATGTGGGTTAATACTAACTTAACTCAGGTAGAATGATCATTTTATTCGACGTGGATTACGAATTCACCACCTGGAAGGTGACTACGAACCATTTGGTTTGTGTCTCGCAACAACATTCTTCATTGGTACCGGCGGAAATTTTCTTAATGAAATTCCAAAATGGAGCGTTGATTGATGCGCTGTAATTATAATACATGTGTTTTTGAACACCGTAATATTAGACTCGTCAATGTACGCATAGAATGTTACGGTTAAAAAAAACAGTAGAGAGAAATACTATTATATATATTCTGTAAAGCTGTTAGAGAAATTTAAATTAGTGAGACGGTCACGGGGAACATAACTTTTTAAATTTCTTTAATTCTTCTTTTAATTTTAAATATAATTTAATAAAAAAAATTCTTCAGCACTATTAACACAAATAGTCTGCATGATAATATGAAAATTAAGCTAATTAAAATAATCAATTAGCTAAACAAGGAATTACACAAGAGAGAATGTAACAAGCAAACAAATTAACTGTGAGCTTTCCTTTTGTAATTATTTTTTAAGAAGCAAATATCCAACGACTTCATTGTTGAAAAGGATGCTTAATCCTAAAACTAAGCATATTTTTTCTAAACCTTTTTGAAAAACCCCATTAATTTCGCATAGCCTCTACTATATATGAGCGTCCATGCGCTCACCATTCAGCGTTACTGCGTACAGCAATAACCTAAAAAATAGAGGCTTTATTTGCAGCTTATACGACTGCTAAAATACGCTACGCGTAAAGTGTTTAATTTGCTGAATGAAAAAATATACCAAAGTTTTCTTATCAAGATTTTACGATTTTTTTATATATACAATCTCAACAGTATCTCAACGGAAATTTGCAACGCTTCTAACAAGTCAATATTGCAGCGGCAACCGCAACGGTTAATACAACTTCTTCAACACCCAAAGAGGAAGAAAAGGAAGTATTAAATATCCTTAAAGACTAATAAAAATAAATTTGTAAAAGTCTAGGAAAAACTTGTTTTAAGGCAAGAAAAGGGAAAAATGTATATCTCAATTTTGGATGCTGCAGTATTATTCTAACACAAAGTATCTCAATGTTTTCCATGCTCCTCTTTTTTAATTAGAAAAACAGAAGGCAACGCCAACAACGAAAAGGATATAAAAATCACAACGAAATTGTCCGGGGTTCCCATATTACACATAAAAAAATACTTTCGTTTAATTACAAAGCAAATAGGTACAAAAACTGTTCTACCTTTTTTACAATATTTGCAATTTCAAAATTGCTGCTAGGCAATACGAGTTCAAAAAAAAAAGGAATGCTCTTTATGTATAGATGAAATTTATGTAAGGATACAATAAAAATAATCAAAGGAAGAAAAAAACAGACATTAATTAAAACATAATAAAAAGACGTCCTGTGTGTCAGTTTGCGGTTTTTAAATGCCCGCAGACATTTTGATGCGTTTCGGATTTTAATACATTTTTACAATATAATATTCTTTCTTTTTTGTTTTTTTTTTTTTTTTGATTTACAAACCAATTATATTTTAATTATCCTTCCTACTGAGAATTGCGCTTATAATTTGATTTATTTCCTAAACCAAGTTGACCTTAATTCATAAATTACGGACATTTTAAATATGTCCTGAAATTATTATCAGTATTTTTAAATTCTATTATATATTTAATTAGTTTAATTTAAAAAAAAAATGGAGTTGAAAATTTTTGCTATTAAATAAATTATTTTTTCATAAATATTACTGGTTATTAGTAACTGCTGGGTTATCTGATTTAATTAATCTGTCTCTGCCTTAAATAGAGTACGTAAGGAATTAAGTTTAAAATTAAGAAAAAAATTGGAAAGAAATAACTGCAAAAAAAATTAATCTACTACATTAACCAAGCTGTGAAATCATTTAGAATCAAATTAATTATTTATTATTTATATAATATTTATTATTATTTTTTTTATTATAACTTTTTTAAATATGATGCTTAACTAATTTCATTAATATATAAATAAAATTATTTGGCTCCGATGAAAAAGCCATCACCGAAACTGAGGCATATTTCAAGACTAAAAATCAATCATACCAAAAGACAGGTATCGAAATATTCGAGAAGGGCATTTTTGATGGTATTGGTCTTACAGGAGGACGATGATGAATAAAGTAGAAATTTGTCTAAAAGTTATTATTTAATTGATCATCCCACGAACTTATCAGCCGATGAGTTATGCATCAAAAATAAAACACATAAATAAAAGAAATACACTAACATACGAAGGCGGTTTGATAAGTCAGTGACTTTTTGAATTTCCCGCGCAGTTACTTCAAATGCAACAGTGCTGCCGTCAGCTGTAATCGACCAGTGGGCAACTTTTTAATTTTGAGCAAGCTACGTCGTTCAGTTGGTGTTTGATAGACGTTGAAAGCAGACAACCTCGTGAATTTCGTGTACTGATTAAGCATTCGTGGCCAAAATCCACGAATTGGGATACGAACTGCTACCCCATCCAGCATATTTTCCAGATTTAGCCCCCTGCGACTATTTTCTGTTTCCAAACCTAAAGAAATGGCTGGGCGGTAAGAGATTTGAGTCGAATGAAGAAGTCATTACCGAAACTAACGCATATTTTGAGAGCTTTGAGAAAACCTATTATTTGAAGGGAATAAGAAAATTAGAAAAACGCTGGACTAAATGTATCGAGCTAAAATGTGATTATATAGAAAAATAAAATGATTATTTGCCGAAAAAAATTTGCTTTATTTGAAAAGTCATTGCCTTATCAAACTGCCCTCGTATTTAAGTGTGACAGTCAAATTTTTATAAAGTGATGATAAGTTTTTTGTGAGTGATTAAAAAGTTTTAACATTGAAAAATTATAATTTCATCAAAAAGATAATGAAACATCAATGTATAATTGATTTAAACCTGCCGGAAGCATATGGCTGAAACGATCGGTGATAATGCCGCAAGCTGTGATTGGGTAAATACTACCTTTTAGAATGATTCTTGAAGATAGATCTTTCAAAATCGGGCAATGAAAGTTTTAAACATTTCAGTAGTTGAAATAGTAAATTTGTTCTCTGTAATTGATAACCACTAAATTGTTGACAGTAATTGAAATAGATAATTTTCGATGCGGTTTTTTTTAATGTCATCTTTTAAAAGGATATGACAGTCATTTACAGTATCGCAAAAATCACAAAAAATTATTTTCATTAAAATTTCCAACAAGGGTGTCCCTAAATTGTAGAGTAATTGAAAGGGTAATATCGTACTGACATCAAAAGGTAATAAAATCAAAATAAAATTTTTATACTAATATTTAGTTATTTAATTACCTTAAATTAATAACATATATAATTAATTATAAACTACTAATTAGTTTATTTATATGCCATTTCCAAGTTAATATTCACTCAATCAAATATTGATTCTCGTTATATATTGAACGAGTTGAATAGTGTCATTACCCGTATTTTTAGAGTTTTTGTTTAGTAAGTGACACTAAATATAAATTAATATATATGTGACTGTACTTTGTTTTTTTTTAATTAAATTTTTGAAATTTTTCTCCAAATCAAAATTTTTGGTAATTATTGCATAATTATAGAGGGAGAAAAACGTTCATAAATTTTTATTACATATTTATCGGCGCAAAATTTTCTTTACAAATCACTAGAATTAAGAATTAATTAAACTTACGGTTATTTAATTCTTAATTAACTCTAGTTAAGACTTAGTTAAGTTTTTTACTTAGTAAACAACAAAAATTTATTTTTGTAGTTTTAAATTTTTTTACCAAAATATTGAACAATTTTTAAAAAAAATAATATTTAATCGTTACACGGACTAAAAACTGAAATATGATTGCCACAACTTGCATTTTTGAAATATGTGTGGAGAAATATATCATACTATATATATAATTCTCCCTCCTCTAAAAGATTTTTATATTTGTTGGAGCATATGTATAATTGTTTATTGCATTAAGGCTGAATAAGTTCAAAAAACCCGATATATAAAAGAGGCATATAAGAGGCATATTGTGAGCAGTTTAATAAGTGTTAAGGAAATTATTGAATAAAGTAATATAGACCTTATCGGTCTCTTCTAACATGGTAGATATTTACACAGATGGCTCTAAAATTGAAAGAGTTGACTATGGCATGATCTTAGATTTTCGTTTTGGCTACCAAATCATTTTTACCAAGCGTTTTTTCGGTAAAAGTAATGGCAATCCATTATACTGCAAAATGCATCCTTGACAATCCAATTCGCGAAGAAAGTTTTCCAACCTTCTTGGATAACGAAGATAATATTAAGTTAATGGTAGGCACTTCGGCTATAACAATCATAACTCAAAACTGTCGTGCTTCTCTCAATGATCTAGTTAGGTGCATTAAGGTTCAACTAATTTGATAGGCATATTTTGGGCATTTGCAGGGCGGATGAGCTTTCTAAGGTAGGCGCTCTTTTCCCTGACATTCACTTCACAGTTATTGACGTTCCACTTGCAACAGTAAAACTGCTAATTAAACAAAAATATCTAACCATAGCCAAGTAACACTGAGTTGACGAACCCTGCTGTCAGATCTCTAGGTTGAGTTGGTATGATTTTGACAAAAACAGTAACAGTCGGCTACTTCAACTACGGTGGAACCTGTTCAAAACAACGATATCGGTGATGACGGACCACTGCATAATAGGGAGATATACTGTGGGTTTGACTTTTGTCTTGACTGAGGAAAAGGAAGAAACTATGTTTCCACTTTTCTTACCGATCTGTCTGAGCTGTCATCCTACAATATTAGGGACTAAGCCAGATTCATAGTCAGGTTGGTTTACCTTTACCGTTGATTTTTTCCGTATTGATCATATACTGACCTTCTAGTCTATGTACGAACTAACGCTATGGTACCACAACGTGCTATTATTTGTACTCAAGTGAAATTTCTTGGTACGCAAAGTATTCACCCCACTCCAACCTAACCTATCTAAATCTTAAAGGCTCTTGTGAGAAATGTGCTAGCAATACGGCGAAAAATCGCTAATTGAGTTACATGGAAAGTTATCTGATGGCTGCACCCAAATAACCAACACTAGATAAGGGTTTAAGGATTTAAATTAAATTTCTTATCATATAACACAAAACCTTTAATTACAGTAGCATAATAATATTGTGCTAATAAAAATTTCGAGATTTCAGAATAACTCGCATAATTCGATTTAATTTTTATGCTAAAGAAAACAAAAATGTGGAAATAAAAAATTTAACAATACAAACTCAGTTAAGAAAAATTTTAACAATGGAAGACAATTACATAAAAATAAAATATTATTGTTAGTAACTATGTGAATAAATCCCTTGAAAAATATTTCCTCATGAATTTAAATATAGATATTTGTTTGAATGAAATCAACCCCGAAATATAAATCGAATGCGGATAAGACTCTTAAAAAGTTGAAGCAGATATTTGATAAAATTATGGAATAAAAACCATCATTATACTAGATTTAAATCTTTTTATAGATTTCTTTTACTATTTTTCATATTTTAAATTATTTATATAGAGAAGGAGAAGGTGGCGTATCTTCTCCTCATCAGCAGTTTTCAGATTTACACCCTCGATTATGAAGCGTTTTGGCAACACGTGAGTTGTCAATAAAAAAAATAATCAAATTACATTGCAAATAAAAGTGATTCTTTTAAGGACAGCATTTTAAGGACTTGAGATCAAAACCACGTTTGTTTTATTAATAAGACAAAGCGTTTGGCAACATTTATGCCGCACATTACACATTACACTAGAAAAATGCAAATGCGATTACACAAATTCGCACATAAACACACGCCTGGCGCAGAGGAAAGATGCGCCGTGTAATTTGCCGACTGTCGGCAGGAATTATAACGAAAATGGGAATTTTACATATTTTTTACTTATTTTGGCAAAATTTAAAATTCAGATTTTTTATTGACGTTTGTTTTATGTAAAATTTATGCGGCAATAGAATATCAAATTTGCAATTCATGAATGCGTTAATGCATTCATGGATTTACGGGTTTTTAAGGATTCTCGAAATGGCACCGAAATGTGAGTTTGTCAAGTATCGGTAAGAGTCTGATGAAATTCTACAGAAATATTTCGAAAATATTGAATTGATAAAATAAAAGAAATACATAAATAATATTAAACTGCCACATCTGAGGAGGAAGACAATTTTTACTGTTGAAATATTGTATAAAAGCCATTGAATTATTAAAGTAAAAGTAAAATAATTCTTTCCAAAGGGAAATTTTTAAAAATAATTTTATTGCTTGCATTTTCTTCTGTATGAAAAAGACTTGAGATGTGATTTTTATTATTTTTTTATTTTTTATTTATTTTCATATTCACATTTCATATATCTTTTAATCATTCGTGGAAAATATCCGCAGTCCACAGTCCGGCACAGTATTTTATGCGTATTAAAATTCCTTTTTAAATGCAACACATAAAAATATATTGAATTCATTCAGCTGTGAAAAGCATTTGTGTACCCATTCAGTGAATTAAAAGAGTTCCTTTTTGTCTTTCATCGCAGATCGCAGTTCCTTTTTCACATTATGTATACGTATCCGATGACCGAAAAATTGTCTGGTTTTGAATGTTAAAATTTATTAATTGGAACACGTCGAGCTTTTGTCTTTAAAAGAAATGTTGAATAAAAGACACAATATAAAACGGAGAGCATATCAAAAAAGAAAAAAAAAATAACAAAAGAAATGTAAAATGGTCAGCAGAAAATGGGTTGAAATAAAAATGTATGAAAAATGGAATAAAAAATAAATAAATATATAAGTAAAAAGAAATCACGTACAATAAAAATGCATAAAAATTCAATGAATTTATCGCTATTTTGGCAAATAGTGAAAAGTATGAAGCAAATGGTTTGTTTAAAATTATTCTCTCTCAATATGAAATTCTATAAATGCTTTCAAGAAAAAAAAGAGACTACTATAGAACTCAAATAGCTGTGCTATAAATTCAATTTATTAGTAAAATATCATTTTCACGGAATCACAAGATCCGACCATCTCACAACACAGCACCATGTTCCATATTGGAGCAAAGCTGCGATTTGATGAGAACGTTCAATTATTATTATTCCAACGTAAGCGATCAGTAGTTTCCTCTATAGTTATGTCTTTAGCTGTTAGATTTAATGCCTAATAGTGACTGCATCCTACATCATTTAAGACTCAAAATATTTGCATACAACATTTACTCAAGCATAGATTGTGCCAAATAGAATTCTGCCAAATGTTTCTGTTATTTTGATAATAAGGAATATTATTGGGTACATAAAGATATAAGTTAAATTACTTAAGGAAATCACCGATTCTAACATTCCACCCGAAGCTCCTTAAGCCTGTCCATTAGAGACAACCAAACTCCTACGCCTACTTTTCACATATGGTAAAAGAAAAGTCTGCCATCCTATTGACTTCAAGCTAATTTAATATCAACACTTAAAAGGGATGATCTGACTATCGTGGCATTACTTTGCTCTCAATACTATCGAAAGTGTCTTCAAGAATTTTACAGCCATACTCTTACACCTACTGTTCACATCAATATGGTAGAAGGAAAGCATGCCATCTTATTGACTTCAAGCTAATTTAATACCAACACTAAAGAGAACTGATCTGTTTATATCATCACTTTGTTCTCAATACTATCGAAAATATTTTCAAGCATTTAACTGAATCGTTTTAAAACAAAACTAGACTAATCACTTAGAAAACTATAGGTGGGTTTCAGAGCTAATAGATCATGTGTTGATCATATAAACATCTTACGTATTATTGTTGAGTAGGTATGCGAACCGCTTTCAATAGTTCACTGAGACATGAAATATGGGAGTCTTTGAGACACAGAGACTTACTTGAAAAAATTATATTGTATATATTTAATCATATCTCATCAATTTTTTTCATCGTTTTTTTGACCAAACACGCCACCACTGTCATCGCTCGGGCACCATATTCACCAGATCTGGATCCGTACGACTTTTTCTGTTCCCGAAACTCAAATTGCCCCTTCGTGGTAAGCGTTTTGAGTCGATTGAATTGGTAAAAGAGAATTCGCTGAAGGAACTAATAGCCATACCTTCACGGGCCTACGAAAAGTGTATGGAAGATTGGGTTAAGCGTTGGCATATGTGTATCGCTTCAGAAGAAGCATATTTTGAAGGAGATAAAATAAAATTGGAATAAAATTTTAATTTGTGTATTTTATTTACAAAATCCGAGTACTTTTTGAGCTGGAGGTACATACTGTCTAGAATCTGTTCCATCAAACAAGACCAGCTTAGACTCATCTGTCCAGAGAATATTAAGCCATTTTGATATTGGCTAGCTCAAATGGCTTTTGGTAAACTCCAACCACCTTCGCGCATTCAAACTTTAATTCAACAGTCGTCGTCGAATGTCGCAGATCTCCAACTTCAGCTCTGCTTTTATATGCCTAGAGGATGCAAAAGGATTGGTTTTGCTGAAACGCACTATGCGTCGGTCCTCTAAATTTGTTGTTTTGCATATGGCACCACGTTTTTCGGGCTTCAATTTATAATGTATGGCATACATATACCATCTTGGTAGAGCATTTTAAACGAACATTTCTTTCTTCACATTATAATGATTTATTAAATCGATGACTTTGAATATGTGGAGGACTTAATATACACGGAGGACATCTGCCTTGTCTCAACAAAACATTCTGACATAAACTCCGTATCAGAAAAAAGCAATACTAAAAATTAATTGCAATAAGACTAAGACCATAAAGATATAATCAACAACTACAGAAAGCCGATGACCAAAACATCGTTAAAGTAAACTTATCAGATTTTTTAAGCATCATCTAGAAAATCAAATGGTTTAACTAAGATGAACTATTTGGAGCAATGGTTTGTGTAGATTGCTTTTCTCTGACAACTTGAAGTGTATCACAATGGGTAACAGCTGTCTATTTCTATATATGCTGATGTTCATATCATATAAGAATCGTGTAAGAATAACAAACAATTTATAACTTGTAACCCAAATTAACTCAACGGATTGCAAATGTAGATTGTACTTTCACATATGTGTATATTCCACAAGTAATAATTATTTCTGTGCCATTTTGAAGGCAAGCTGAGTTAAAAGGATAGGTATTAACTTTTAGCTCATAAACCTTTTAATGACATTTTGCCAACTTTCGTCACAAACTACAAAATTCAACTTTTAAGCAAATATTTACATACGAAAATGCTTTTAATATGCACTCACACTTCGGAACACATGCGCGTACACAGAATTGCATTGTTTATGCAAATACCCAGCCAAAGTGGAAAAAATCTCCGAAAATAACGAGTGTATATAGTACACGATATGGGGATATATATGGGTGTATGTATGGGTGTTTATACGGGAATATATATGCAAATTGGAACACAGTCGCACGCTGGAAATTGTGAAATTTATCACATAAAAATGACAGGTACATTTTCCGACAGGCTTAATTTAAAAATATGGCCAGTTTGTGGCAGAAATTGAATTTTTCATTTTTATTAAATGTTTTTAAGGCTTTAATTAGAACCGAGCAGCCATTTTAGCCAGCAAAGCACGCCATTTTATATTACTTATTTTTTTAATTTCCTGCTGTGGGAACAGATTTGGCTGTGCCTGGCTGTTATTCTAAATGCAAATTAGTTTTCCTCAAAATATCGCATGATTTTCGCACATAAACTTTAATTTATTTTTTATTTTGATAAAGCAAATTTTTCATAGCAAATTAAATGTTTATAATTTAGCATATTTTTTGCTATAAATTTAATTATAATCACTTTATTTTTCAGTTAAATCATAACAATTGCATATTAATATTTTTTAATGAGAATTTTAATCTTACCATTTTACAACACTTTTGTATGTAAAATTGCCATTGCGTGTGAAGCGCTTATGAAAACTAATTCTTAGATTCTCATCGTTAACTTTTTTGATATTATCACAAAGTAATAAATTCGTATTATAATTAGTTTATTATATTAATTCATGTTTATTAAGTAGTACACTTGAAAAAGGTCAAATGGCTTAAAGAAATCATGTCACAGCCTACCTCTCACTACCTTCCAATACTACTCATACAAGAATGAATCAGAAAAATATTATCACAAAAATTGATAATTATGAAAAACAAGTTAACAAACAAACCTAAGAGAGGACGCAGGCGCTAATGAAGAAAATAATCAATAAGAAACCAATATAGTAACCCCACCTTGAAGTATTCACTATAATGTTCCAGAGTAAAAACGGTCTGTCATACGGGTGGTACCCTGCGGTGAAGAGGCTAAAATATTTCCGAGGTAAGGCATGCCTGTCGTAAGAGGCGACTAAAATTCGGGTGCCAATCCGGCACTTGTGGGAGACGTGTGCATGTTACTAAGTGATCCCCCTTCACTTGCGACATCTGGCCAGAGATGGCAATATCTGGTACTACGGGGTCATTGTCCCGCAGTTTTTGCTGTGCTGACCAGTAGAGGTTGGACTTGTATTGGCTGTTGGTTAATACCCAAACTTAAGCGGGAATAATGTTTCGTTAAATGGTTGCATTCGGCATGGAGTTGCGTATTCACCACCGAGTGCTACAGCCAACGTTGTAGCAGAGGTTTGAGATAGGCCTCGCATTAAACCAAGATGGAAGTTATGCCTTATACATTGGCACCGGTGGAATTACTAAGGTGATTTGAATGGGGCGTTGATTGACGCTTCGTATCAATACGTTGTGTTTTTGAACACAGTAGTATAGCATAGAGTATGGCATAGAACGTTACGTAAAACAACAGAGAGACCATGCCATACGAGGGAATTGCTTTTAGCCCGTACGGATTGGGCATACCCACTATAATGACGACATAGTGACGATATGTTAGGAATTTTTAAATTTTCTCTCCGCACATGAAAAAACAATATTTATATTATATATGAATCAATGATAATATATAAATAATAATGACTGTGGTACCAGTAAAGTATAATATTAGACCATATCAGGTGATTTGTGATACAACTGTGTATAATCGAACAAAAGAAATTTGGACTTGAATCTAATGTCAGACGAAGCAGGAACATCAACATATACTCATAGATATATAATGTTCTAATTAAGAAAAATTAATAATTATTGACACAACGCATTACCTAAGGTTTTATTTAAAATAGGTTATAAACTCATAGATTTTTTCAGTTTTTCACACTATTCTACAACACGGACAAATAGTTAGATCACATTTAAGCACACGATGAGCGATTCCATTTAAGTCTTTTCTTTAGAAATAGTGAGTCCTTATTGGGTGCCATTTTAAGGTCAGATCAGATGGCTCATCAATATATTTGGATAATAACTATCTTTGGATTTCTTAACTAACAGCAATAAATAGTTATGAATAATTTATTATCAATAGTTTACTCATAGAGGGACAAGCCACAAAAACTATCTTAAAAGTACTGGCTTACAGACGTCAGTCTCTTAGATGCTCATTTGTATGTCTTTAACTTGTTATGTTCACTTGCCTTATAGTCTAAGCTAAAAAAACAATAATTTAATTTTAACTACAATAGATTCCACTCGCACTTAGAAGCTAAACTAGAAACAAAGCCTGGACACAACTGCAAAACTGTTTAATCGTTAAAAGAAAATATATACTTCCTACAAAGACTTTCTTCTTCCAAGATTCAAGATCGAATTGTATAAGATTAATAATTATTATTATAAATCATATTTATTATTATCAACTACAATTAACATCATATATGTTGCAGAAGTAGTTACCGGTATTAGTTCTTTATGCCACTAATACGTCAAAGTAACAATTTTCAATAGAGTAGGCCTAGATAAAGATAGAGTAGCAATAGAGAGTAGCCCTTACTTCTAGTTTTATTCTCTTAGGAATTTTGAAAAACATAAAATGGAGCGGAAATATAAACTGCAATATTGATATAAATTATATTAAACAGACCTATCTTAAATAGTATCATCTGTATTAACAATTTGCAAGCCCTTTCCAACACTGTTAGCAGCGCTAAGTCATATATGGTTAAATAAAAATCAAATATATAAATATATTTCAAATATATAGATTTACTATCTGTTAGGATGTCATCAACAGCTGACACTATGCTTTCATTCGATAGGGTGATTGTCGCCTATTTTCTTAGAGGTGATTAGGAACACAAACGATCAACAATGGTCACAATGTTTCGCTCCGATTAGATCCTGTACACTATATATCTAATTCTATTACATGTACCCGTTAGACTTTCTTTCAAAGAAAAAATATTTTTTTGTTGGTTTAATTAAACACATTTAAATTCTTGACAATGAAAACATTGATCATCATTACATACAAATAATCATTTTTTAAATTCATTAAATTGTTTTGTAATAAAGATATTACAACATTTAAAATTTTCTTTTATGCCTTTCATTTAAGATAATATATTATTTTATTTAAGTGCAAATTATTTCCTTCCTTACTTACGAATACGATAGTCTTCATCAACTTGTAGAGTACGAAGAACTTTTCCCTCGTACACTTTCAGTAATGCTTTATCATTCTGTGATATCAACTGTGCCTCTGTTGTCGACCATTATGTTAAAGACCTGTTCATGACAAATTTGAAGAGTTTATTTAAAAGAATTAATCCTATGTAACATACATATCCAACGATTTTATGGGTATTGCCAACTTCATTCTGCTGATGCACATTAGTTTTGCAGAGATACCGAGCTTGAACATTTCAGGGTTCAGCGATCCTTTATGGAGCTATCAAAGGCTATAATTTAATTAACACAAATATGATGGGTGTTGATTTTATTTTTATGGTGTTTTTCTAGGTTATGTTGCAATTTAATTAGCTGATTAATGGTGGAGCAATCAGTACATAAACCACACTAACTGCTCCCAACCTGTAAGTTAGTATGTGGCTGCTTTTTTACAGAGTACGCTTAGAGGGACCTTGTACGGGATTGGCCCGAGATCATTCTTAAGATTGTTGTTACAAATAATTTGATTATTTCACAATGTAAACAAATAATCATTTTTTATTTTATTTTGTTTGTTATATATTCTTATTAATTATTTCTTTATTTAGATGTTATTTATAATACCATCTTAAGCGTTAAAAATTATTCCAAATATAATGATAATATTTCTTTCATGCATATTAGTAACTAAAAATATTTTGCTTACAATAACCATTAAAAAAAAAATTAAGTCAATCGTAGGATGTAATATTTAGAGTTTGTGAGATAAAATATTATTAATATTCTATTGTGTTAAATGTAAATTTTATTAATCATTATTTTATTTCACTTAAAATTTTGATTAATTCATTGAATTTTTTTTTTCAGTTCTTCTACATTGTAATATTTATGCTTATCATCGGATTGGACTAAATAAATTTTAATAATAATTAATGTTTATGTAAGTACATACAATAAAAAATGTAATTCTATTTAATTTTTTTTTTGACAATATATATTTTTTTCTTATTATATATGTTATTTATATTTGACAATTTCAACTTTTTATCTCACCTCATAAAAACTTTATAGTTTGCAGTTTTTTATGTGCAATAAATTAACTTTGCTTTTATTACTTAAGTTAATGATTTACTTTTTTATTATATTACTTCATATATTTTTTAATATAATTATTACAATAATATATTTTCAAGTTCTTCAATATATACGAAAATATCAAAGAAATATATAGAGCAAGCAAATATCAATTGCAATCTAAAGTAACAACATTTACTTTACTTTTGCTATTTGCGGCATGCAACAAAGTGTTTTCAGGTTTTTTTAATATGGAACAAAAATACAGATACTAACCCGGTTTATTATTATAAAAGTGTGTTAATTAGTTTTCATATACTACTATATAATTTATAATACTACTATATAATTTTGTAATCACCCATGTTATTGTTACTTAAAGCCTAACTGGTTAAACAAAATGTATTCCAAAGTAAACAGAACGTAGTCAAAATATATATACGTTGTGAGGTCATATATTGACCATTACATTGTCAATGTGGTAGATCCACCACATACCGTAATTCTGTACTCTCAAACGAATTCAATTGGTTTTCAAACCTATTCAAACTTTAATCAAAATCTTTCAATTGAATGACTAAGTTTATCGAAAGGATATAAACAAGTCTCTCCAAAGAGGGTGTGTTTTAATCTCTATACCACATATTGATGTTAGAGAGTCGGGCACACCATTCCAACGAATGTCGGTCTGACGGTACATAAAGCAAAGAAGAAAAAGATATAAAGGAGAGGCAATGCTTTGGTTTATCGTTATTTAAGATCACCGCAGATTCCATCGAAACTGTACATGAAATTATTAAATATCAACCAATATCATAATTGAAATTCATGGAATTATAACTGTTTTTTTAAAAAACATCAAATTATTGCCAAAATTTAAACATTTCGGATACCAATTAGTGATTAAAAATAAGTTGATATGCAATAAACTACAGAATTTCTTAGAAATCTAAATTCAAAGAATATTATCAAGAAGACCAAGACTGACAAATTATTTCTTTACAATATTACGAAGGCGATTAAACAAGATGTTTTTAATATATTCAAGAAACAGAACACCATTTCTACCTTCAAGTGGAAATGGTAAGACGAGCAAAAATCCAAGAAGTCTTGGTTAGAAAAGCTTAAAGTTAAATCAAAGTTCATGTGCTTACACGATTTCTAAGACATAAACAGTTTATTCCCATTTTAAAGCTTTTTAATTATGTTATTTATATAGTAATATTATTAATGCACAATTCTGTTTTCTGTTCAGTGCATCGAAGATCTCTGAAAATCGAATAGAAAGATATAGACTGTGTTACCCATTTTTAGACTAAATATCATATTTTAATTCTTAATCACTTCTTGTCCTGATTGTTAACGGGCGACTTTGTCGTTTTCAAGAAACTAATTCACTGACTAATTGAAAATGTTTAGGAACATAAAACTCATCTAAAACACTTGTACCAACATCCTAAAGAATAATGTAATTATTTATATAAAAGAGTCAACTATTTGACCACTGACGAATGAAAAATGTTTAGGAACATAAAAATCATCCAAAAGCCTTAACCGGTACCCTAAAAAGCAATCTGACTGTTGATATAAAAGTCTCAACCATTCGCCCTCTAAATGGTCAACCTTTTACAATGAAAAGCTAATGATGTTTTGGATTCAAAACTATTTTCTTATTCATAATGAGTTTATGCCGAGCGATATATATTTTTAAATTGTTTTTGGTAATTGATAAACCATAATTAATTTTGATAATTATTCTTTTTATATAAAATGGATATCTCTATAGCTCTAAGAACCTGTATCAATAGCTTTTTAAATTTTTAACAAGTTTTAATCGAAAATTAATTGTAATTTTTACTTCCCTCTTATATAAATAAGAACAAATTTAGATCAGTATTAAAAATACAACCCTAGTACACGCCACCACAAGTTTGATGAAAAATATCTATAAATATCGAACTTTTCGAAAGGTGTCTCTAGAACACATTGCTATTAAAACACTTATTTTCTTTTACTAAGCCATATTTATAATATATTTTTCGTTTTATTATTTATATATTTTTATTAAAATTTTGAAAATAATATTATTTTCAATCATACCGCATATTTTAAATAGTTTCTTTTCGTCATAAAGACGTGCCACTCTAGGCAAGAAAAAATTAACATAAAGGCATAATATTTAATTTGCTTACTCTACTAAAACTATTCTAATTACAGACGACGAAATATAATTAATAATGAAGTTAATTAATTTCTATCTAATTTATTCAGTACACTTCCTACTTATTCCTTACCTTAAACTACAACTTACAACACAATTTTGAGGTCAAGGAAAAAATCCTAATTGTTTCAAAACATGTGCCGAATTACTAATAAGTTCAGTTTTAAATCTCCAAATATTCGCATCTTCCACCGGGTCGTTAAGCGTTTCCATGATATCAGGCTCTCGATAATGTTGCATTTGTCCGATGGTGTAGTTAATATTATTTGCAAAGCAGCACTGCTCATAGTGAATTGCGTAGTGATTATGAAGTGCAACCACATGCTTAGTATTGTGGAGGCATTTTGTGGCTAAGCCAATACTTAAATGATCCGCCACACGTTTGACATGTTGCAGCATATAGAAATATTCGGGCACTTCCAAGGAGTAGGGAGGACTGTCAGGATAACGCGGGTAATATACGTTTTGAAAGCAATAACTTGCAAAATGTTCACAATTTTTATCCTTTTCAGCTTCAATAACTTTGACAAGTTGATGCCAATTCGTCAGATTGCCAAGCGGCATTATCACTTCATCCACATCAATCACTGCTACAAATTTGTACTTGTAAATAGTGCGATAAAGACAATCGTTGAATGGCAATAATTCATTTAAAATTGTATTCAAATAGTTTGCTTTGTTCACTTCATGTTGCATATTTCTTAAATTTGGTTCACCACGTGCAAAAGTGAAAGGACTAAGCCTTACTAGTCCTGTCTCCTCATAGTAGTTGAGCACCTTACTCATATTCGGATGTAATTGCATATTATATAGAAAGATTTTTTCTGCACCCATAATACGCATCAGTTCCAACCACTCTACTAAACGTGCAGACATATCCTCATGTGGGAAGTATGAATTTTTCACACATATAGTAAAATTCCCTTGTGTTTCGTTATCCTGCAGATCTTCAAAAACAACCTTCACATTATTAGTGGCAAGATCACATTCATTAGCAACGAGAGAAACCGTTTGCGGTACCAATTGTTTCACGTCATCGGGTATAAAGCAACTTATTAAATGTGGATAGAGGTGATGTGGTGATGCTCCCCATTCCTTATACCATATCATTTTATATTCCTTGACTGGTACTATGACCGGTTGAGTACGCTCTTCGTACCACAATTGACAGTAGTTCAGCGTATAATTCTCATAACGATTTATCATCGACAAGACACGCACCATTGGCGTGTGCTCTATTGTGGTACGTTTGTCGTAATAGGCACCGAATATTTTGAAAGACGAATTGCCATTATCGTAGGATTGATAATAAGTGTTGTGAAATTGTATATCAAATAGATGTGGATATTCCGCACATGTGGCATTTAAACGCCCACTACCTGCTTTCTTTTGTAAAAACTGTAAGTGTAAAGAAGGCAACTCCTTCGCGATTGAGGCATACATTTGCGTTTCATTTGGGGCTAAAATATTTGAATTTTTTATTTATGCATTTGTATTAGTTTTCCAATGATTTTCACACTTTACCTTTTCTAGAATCGAGTAACAATTTTTCTGGAATTATATTCTCTTCGATTATTATAATACTATTATTTATGATTAATATGCTTACTAAAACCACATTTAATATTGCCACAATGCACAAAATCCGGTAAACGCGTTTATTTAACATTGTGCGGAACTCAAAAACTCATTGGATGGAAATTCCCTATTGTTTTAAATTCAATAATTTCAATAATTTTTCTTTGAGATATTTTCAGAATAATTTTTAATTTCACGCGATAGTCACGACTTCTCAGTATGAAGTACAGAACGCTAAAGTGTCTACCGTGTACTAAAATAGTTGAAGGTTTGCACTAACTTTGATTGCTTAGTATCGCACAGCGCCGTATGTACATTTATCTTGTCACTTTTTTTACTATTTCGATAAGCATTCATTGGAAAATAATTTCTAATACCAATGATTAGCTTTATTAGCGCATAATATGAGTGTCTATCTATTTCCATTCATTATCTTAACCTGAATTTTAGTATACAATTGAACCTTTGACAGAAATGTTGAGTTGCTTGCCAAAATTAATAATTAATAATTGATTTATAGAGAAAGGTCCGAACTGGTGTTTTGCGCAAAAATTCTTCTTCTCTAAAATTACATCTCTCGGAAGAAACGTATACCGTATACATGGATTACAAGAAATATCCCCTATTTGTATGCAGTCTATAATATAATATCAAATAGATGAACTCAAAAAAATTGCTTTGTATTACAAGAACATATATACTAAGAATGTTTCTGTGATGGTTTCTGAGACAGTGTTTTTCTAAAAGTCTGGCAAAAGATAATTAATTTTTATAAATAAAGCATGAAACTGTCCATTCATTATTTGATTTAAAACTGACAAACTATTAGTCGATTCTATACGTGTGAAAAAAAATACACAATAAATTTTAAAGAAAGCTCCGACACTACATTCACTTTAGATATATAGTTTTTGGTTACTCTGCACTCAAAAAAATAATTTGGTTGATCTAACTAAATTTTAATTAAACCTTAGAACAAAATATTCTTACTCGACGCATCATGTTGATATAATCATACCATATGTTGATTCTTATAACTTCTTTACCACATGAGGTAAAATTTCTCTTACAAAATGATCAAGTCAATTTAACTAGTATGCGATTAGATCATATTTTTCTGAGTGTATATAATCGTATCTTGCTATTCGTTTAAAATAAAAAAAAAATGCATCTACCCTCATGTAGTGCTCTTATTTTTAAAATACGTTAACGTCAAACCATGGACCTAAGTGGCCGCTTTAAAAACTGGATACTTTCTGTTAATTCTACAAATCATTCTATCCACTCTATCTAAGCACCAATAGCTATGCTTTTCGGTTATTTTACATAAAAGAGTTTGGTTTTAAATACTCACTAGTTCGATCAATATCTTTTAAGTTGTTTTCGCCTCCTCATCATTGTAGTGGCCATATATGATACTGCGCTACACGATTTTAAGTCATTGGGTTCCTTCCTAGTACAGCACTCAGACTATGTATCATTGCGTTGCATTCTCTACATTCGAAGAATACGAGATATATATCCTCAATAATGTTTCTGCAATATATATAGTATATCACTGCTGTGGCTTACTTATTGTTATGTATGTATATAGAATTCAGCAATCATTTTCTTTATCTATGGGACTACAGATGAAGCGATTTTAATGTTAAAATCGTTTGATAACTGTTTCTGCACTGAACTGGTTGAGATGACGAAGGTGGATTTTTTGGATTTCCTTAGCTTTATCTGGAAGACTAAATAACCAAAGAGAGATAATAGTTGGAGATGGTATTGTCTAGTATAACGCAGTTCTCCCAGGCAGTTTTAGGTACATTACAATAGGCAATGATGTCATCGACTGGAACTGCTGACAGTTGTTTTAGCACGCGTCCTCTTCACCAAATCAATCGTACTTAATATAGTACAAGATACTTATGTTTCTTAAGATTAGCATTTAAAACTCATGGAAATAATTTTATTGTGTGAACAATTTTTTTATAAAAACTGAATCATCATATCCTAATATCCTACTTCGAATATTGTTCCAGTTAATGTGGAAAGTAAAAAATCTGTTGCTTTCTATTGTTGATCTATTGTTATTATATACTTTGTTAGTATTATTGCTCTTTATTCAAATCCTTTATCCATTTAACAAATGTGTCTAGCGAATCAAATTGCCGACGTTTGGATGTACCGATCGCAATCAAGAAGTGCAAGAGGAGCTAGGTTTACAATATCTTAAAAGTTATATATAGAATATTTGTTATTCTTTATAAAATCTTTACACAGATCTATTAAAGAATGTATCCGCCGAATCAAACTAGTCGATATTTTGCGTTAACAGATTGCAATCATGAAGTTCAAGAGCAGCTATTTATAGAATATTTGTTCGATATTTCAATCTCTTGCGACACAAACAACGAATAGTTCATTAAAAGTATTTTATTTGTCTATAGTTTCACATATGTTCATTGTGAAGAAATCGTTGTTCGAGAAGAAATTGCCTAGAAAAAATTGTAAATGATGCGCAGACACTTACTGATAAAATGTTGGAGTTTATAGGATATGTTTTCTCTAAGTTTTCACATCTTCCAAGAGAAGCATTATTATAGTGCTTGTATTCAGAATTTTTGGATTGGATTATATATGATCCATATGTAGGATGATTTAGAGAAAGGAAAAGTAAAAGAAAGAAAGTATAATTTTTCCTAATGCAATCGGTTGAATGTAAAGATTCAATTTAAATGGTATTTAGATCAACATTTCAGGTGTGGCGAAACGCAAATAGTAAACAATTTAATATTAATAGATATAAAAGCGATATCTTTTAATTTATTTATTTATAAAAACTAGGGTGGATACTTACATGAAATTAGAAATAAGTTTGTTTGCTTACTTAAATGTGTTATCGGGCGTTATTCTTAGAAACGCGTAATCACTAAACACAAAGCAACGAGTATCAGTACTTCAGTCGCTGCTTATCCACAATTTGATCGCAAAATATTACTAATTTATCAAATTTTGCTTTGATTTTTATGACAATTTTAAAAAAAAAAAATATTGTTAAGTAATTTTTTAAAAGCCATGGAATCCCCTGTAGTAGAAAGTACTTTATTCACTGTTAGTAGAAATATTTATTAATTAATTTCAATTCTTACTGTTGTCCTCATCTACTCATGGAGCATAGGACATCTAAACGTTTCGTTCATCGTGTTGATATTTCGGTATGAATTTAGCACCTCCATATCCGTTGTGCCAGCTGGAGTTTATGCAGGGAGATTTTTGAAGTTTACTCGATTACCCCATGTAGACAGATTTCCTTTGGTATATGAAACCATGCCTAGACATCATGAGAAATTTAGGAAACGTCAGATGTTAGAAATAGGCTTAAAGATTGTAAACTTTTTTAGTGGGTATAAAAGACCTGTTGGCTTCTAGAATGTTAAGCTTTACATTTTTTCTGTTATCTATTATACGATCTTTGTACTTATAGAAATGTTGATTAATACTTTTAGGGAGTCAGAGATTATCGGTCTATGATCAGTAATTTTCTCATAAAACTTGACAAGCCCATATATGCATGAAGGTCTTTAAATCATATACCCTAATTTTATCAAGACCATTACCTGATATAGTAAGTTGCCTTTGATCATTTATTTAATTTACTACTGGCTACTGATCTTAATTAACTACTGGCTTGTATGTGATCTTAGTATGTGGCTCTCCAAACATATCGTATATTATGATTTCATTGAGACCGTTTTCTGTTTCACGATAATTTCTGTATAGAATCTATAAAACCTAGAGCTTTAATTAGAAGGAGCACGGTTAACCAAGATAATAATAGACATTGATATTAAGACAGAATAGGTTTTGTGGTATACTTACTGATCTTTTGCACAACGCTTTATTGCATTATTTCACACATTTTACTATAACTTTAATCACCCAATGTGTGTATTTTTTATATCATATCATAAAAAACTTTTTCTAATTATATGGGAAATTAATTACTCTTCTCAATAAACATAAGTTAATTGCATAATGGCACTAAATCATTTATGTGTCAACAGCAAACTTAAAATTCGACATGATTTAATGTTTATAATCAAAGATATGAGTATGTCATAAATAAATTTAACTTTCCTCAAACTAATTATTCAATGTAGTAACATCGGAAGTACTTTTTTCTTGCTTAAAATTAATTTTAATAAAATAAAAATTTAATACTCGTAATCATAAATACGATTTTGTTGCGATAAAAAGTCTGGAGCGCCCTCCATACAGTGCCTTTGTCAGTTTTTGAATGAAGGCGTACCGTGTAATCAATATAATCTTATCATAAGTAGAAATAATTATCGTTATAAATTCACTTTACTTTTATTCAGATTATGATAAAATTTATTCAAGCCAATATTAAATACATAAATATATATATATGTAATAAATTTTAGGTAGCGGCACCTGGCGTTGACCTGCGTAATAATTTCGTAAAACATGGGAATAACTATTTATATGAAACGATGGATGTAACAGCTGTTAATCTCATTACTTTATGAGATCACTATATGTTTTGAGGTTGTAACATCGTCGAATTTGTATGACAACCTTATGCCTGCAGTATTTCTCTATTTTTAGACTGCCATTTTTCGAAAAAAATTGCTAAATTGTTTGGTTGGATTTTGTATGAAGCAACAGGCTTTGGAACTATAAATTTGAGGTTGCAATGTGGAATTACTTTTTGGCAGTTTGTTGTCCAAAAATATTAACTAGAAAATCAGATAAAATTATTCCTTTGACTGGCATGGCCTTGTAAAAATTTTTAAGGGTGACATTAATTCGAAGCAAGATTTTTGGAATGAGTCAGTATAGTATTTGTTCAGATTATATTCTGGATACCTGTTTTACTTCATCTTTCATCGAAATCATGATAAGATCAGGATGGATTTGGATCTTAGTTATGTACCAAGTAATATTTACCATTTCTTTTAGAGTTTTTCACTGTAAAATTTTTAGAATAAATTTATATTCGTTTAAATTCTTTTCTGGCTACCTCTTTTTACAGTGTTTTTAATCGGAACTATGATGACGTCACGATGGTTTTGAATATTAGTTGCATACCATGGAGCATTTACCATTTTTGGATATTGAGGGTGTGACCCATAGCTGCATACCGTAGTTCCAAACTGGCTTAAGCATAGAGAGAGTGTGTTTGCAAAAATCTTGGCAAAGTTTTGGTAGTATAGATTGCTAGTACATAGTAATGAAGGTATATTGTTAGATTATATAGTCTTAAAAAAAAAAATTAAAACAAGTGTGTATGTATTCATATCTGTAGTTTAAGATATGAGTGATGTAATTTATAAACTTTTTCCACTTCCTATACTTGGTGGCACTTCTAAATAATAAATATGGCATTAAATAATAAATTGAACATATTTTAATTGTTTTAATAAAATAAAGTGATTGTAATTTTTTCTAATTTTTTTATTATTCAAATCAATATTTGACTATTTTCATTAAATTAAAACAATAATTTATACTTGCTTGATTGATTTTACCAAAACAAGTGTTTCGTACTAATAGCAAAACAATAATCAAATAAATTTGTAATAACATAATTAATTCTTGTCATTTATTTAATAAATTTGATACAAGTTTTTCATTCAAGAATATATTTAAATACATTTTTGTATATTTAAGTACATATTTACATAAGTACATAAGTTAAAATATGTTATCAAAACATTTAAGTTAATTAATTACTTCACGTAAGGTTAATGATAAAGTCTTAAAAAAATTGGTATATATATTATTATAGTTCAAATGTGGTTTTTCATTAGAAGAAAAAAAAATTGCTATCTCTACAAAAATGATTGACAACATAACAACAGTCAACAACACCTGAAGTTTCTCCAAAATTGAGAATTAATTTTTTTACTTTGTAGCAGCATTAGAGATCCATGTTAAGATAAATTATTATCGAAATTTTGATACCGTGTACAGCGGTACATGGTAACCGTTGAGGTTTCTCCTATCTATACATTTTTTCATGCAATATAAAACCAACATTTTTCATTGATAATGACAATGAAACTACACATTTATTGCTCATTAATCGAACTCATCACATGGCACTTTTCAAAGGAATTCAATACAAACGCTGCACTTAAAATAATCCATAAACCTAACAAAGCAATGTTTGTATGTAAAAATAAATAAATAAACAGATGAAACCACATCAAATAAGCTATAACTCTAAATTTATATTTCCCTTTGAAATATGAACTAAAACTCTCAACATCACGCATATGAGATCATTACATATATTAAATCACTGAAGTCAAAAAATGTTCTTTTGGATTGAAAGCATAATTTGTGTAATTTTACCGAAATATAGTAACCACTACGAATTACTCTAATCCTTGTTGCATAGCAATGCATGCGAATTATGTCCTTTGGCGTAGTCCACGCTCTAACCACGCTCGTCATACATATCGATATGTCGTCTATTGAATTGACAATAAAGCAAGTAAACTAATTATATTGATATTAAATTGCATGAGTGCTCACCCAAAACGGTTTAACTAATACGCTGTCAAATCTGCATGCCTGTGTTTAAATGGAATATTTGATATCCGCTGAATTTGGAGTATGTCAAAGTAGCACTTTGTAAACCAAATCCGTTGCCACTGTATACACAAATCCGCCTACGACACGCATATTTGGCGTATTTGGCATATTTGCTGTCGATATGTGATACCACATCGAACCGGAAATAATTTATATATCAAATGATAGATAATAATACTCATAGTTCTGATGTATTGTAATGCAAAAACCGCCACAGGCAGTATTAGCCCATAATAACAGTAGTACTCGTACTACTACTGTGCTGAAAGCGGCTACTACTGTGCTAATAATTACAACAAAAATTCGTTTATTTATCAAGGGAAGTTGGCGCAATTGTGGTCGTTATAAGCTTCCATTTTGTTCCGAAGCAATTCAAAATAATTCCAACAATTCGATTAATAATTTAATCAAATCCCTGGCTTACTCGATACTGAGTGGTCTCATAGTTGAAACGGAACGCATTGTTTTGTAGTGTATGAATGTAATAAATTTTGTATATATGAGATATATTTTGGTTTTGCAAAAATGACTAAATTTTAATATAAATATTTGAATTCCTTTTTATGAAACGAAATTTTTAATGTACTATTCATTCATTTAATATTTGTTTAGATATAAGCAGAAAGGTTGAATTCAATAAAATATTATGGTATTTATGGTATTTATGTTTTAGAATAATAACACATTCACACTGTCTCATTTAAACGGTTTTGCTCATTATAGCTGCCAATGAGGACGATTTACAATACAAAGTGTTTTTATATAAATGAACTCATTATCAATAAATCAGACGAAAATGATCGAATGTAAACCCTAAAAATAAATATCCCACAACGGAAATTACCAAAATTTGAAATATGGTATTTGTCATATATTATCATATATATGGTATTTGTCATATATTTATATATATTACCAATTACCAAAACCCAAAGTGACAAAAGTATTTTTATTCTCATCTTTTTAAAGCATAGCTCGATCGAATTTATATAACACGGATTACAGATAACTAAGACCATCTGTTGAGAAAATGTTGGATTTATTTTTACTACACCATCTATATATACATATATATATTTATATTATATATACATATGTATATTAACATATATGTACATTTTTCTTTACGATTTGAATAAATATATTATTAATATATATAAATGTATATGTTAAATATAAAAATAAATATAAATTAATATATTTTTGGCTCTTTATATATTATAATGCATCTTCCGGGTTCCTATACAAAAAAAAGTCTAAATTCAAAAAAAAAAAGAAATTATAACGAAAAGTTTTTCTAGGAATTATATCGAAAAATTTTTCTAGAAATTAAATTAGTAAAATTGCTTTATATGTATTAAATATTATTAATCGAAAATTGTTTAAGTAAAATTTAAAAATTGTTTTATTATTTTTATTAAAACAAATACTTTTCCAATGAAGTCATACAAATATTAGACCCTGAATTACTTTGCGATACCTTAGAAGTCTTTCATAAGTTAAAATTTTTAAATTCATAAAAATTTGTGCGTAAACTTCAAACAAATTTTATTTTAAATTTCCTTGAATTTTTTTAACTTAAAATTTCCAGCTCTCCTTGGCAACCGAAGTACGTTTCATCGCTTTATTTACTTTTCCACTCGAAGCCGTTTAAGATACTTTTTCATGTGCTCCAATTTAATAGTTTCACGTAACTGCGTTGCTTCGCTAATGATTATTTACGTATTAAGCAAGCAATTCAAGTGCACTTAATATGTTTTTCTGCTTCGTCCTCATCCTTCCAACAACGGGTCCTGGTACTCCGTGGATATCGTTATAAAAGTAGAGTTCGCTGGAGCAAACTTTCTTTGGTTTTACCGCGTAAATGTTGAGGATTAGTATAAGAAATTTTGGTTTTAGGTAAGCTCGGCTAATACCTGTTAAATTGGAGTAGAAAATTCGAAAATTATGCATAGTTTTTAACCTTTGTTGGGTTTGTTGTGGATTTAGTTCGAAATAAAATTAATTAATATGGGTTGGATTTTTTTTAAATATATAAAAAAATATTTAAAATATTTCAATAAAAGTTCTCAACTTCGCAGTATAAAGTATATTGAGTTAATAAAAAATATTTTCTATTGGTTTGAAAAGATAGTTTTGCAAAACCGAAGGATGAAATTAAATAATTTACATATTTAAATTAAATTAAATTATATTAATAATACAAATATTAATTAAAGCACTATAAATATTTTTTTTGTTAATAAAGAGAATGTGCTATAAATGTGTAAGACTTCTTAGAATCCATGTCATCATTGAAAATATAAAAGAAATAATGATATTTGGTATCTAAATTCATTTGTTTTTATTTGCTATTAGTATTTTGTTTTGAAATTATAAATATTTATTGGTAACAAATTTATGAATTAATACCATGGACTACTATATATTTTTTATTGGTTTTATTACTTTTATGGTGTGCTAACGATTATCAAATAATACTGAGTACAGTAACAAATGGCAAATATAGATAAATTATATATCAATTTTATTGTCTTATCTACTGCGACTGTTGGTTATTCACTTCATCGTTATAGATTAGCAATGGAAGTATTGATAATTCAGAATTCTTCATCTAATCTATTTTAAAGAATAATGACGTATGTCATTTGTGGGAAGGAACATGAAGTGAGTTTTAGAGATAAAAAGTTCGTGTTGCTGAACTTCTCATTGTAAACTTGTAAAAATTCTAAAATTAACAAATACAATATTTGTTGAAGAAATCAAGTTTTGAAGTTTTATTTATTTCCGTGATTGTAATTATTGATGACTTACTTAAGTGGACATACTAATTAATCAATCATAAGATTGATTATAATTGTATGAAGAAGTACGTATGAAATGTGTCGGTAATAGATTTTTCAAAATAAATACTTAGTGAACTATATATGTAATATTATGTTGTCACTATAGAACAGAGGGGCAAGTAACGTAAAACTTTCGTAAATAAGAATCTACGAATACAATTGATTAGATAGAGTTTTCTCACTATTACTATCCTTTTCTGTTGGAAAAAGATTTCCTTTTATTGAACCTAAAACTCTTAACAATTTATTATAAATTGAATATAAAATTTTGATGTAAATAGCTTTCATATAAAAGTAGAACTTATGCCGTTTTCTATTGGTCAAGCTGGTGTAAGGTTTTCAATCAAGATTCATGAAAAATAATAATGCCAACTAACGCAACTGCTAATATTTTAGATTACTCTGAAAATATTCGATTAGACAACAAAACTTAACAGATTGAGATTAAAGCTAGATTGAATCCAGATTTACTAAACGAAAATGCCTTTAGAAGTGTTGATCATCGATTTTTCGTTATGTTCAGAAAATCTAATTGAATTTAGTGAATACAAAATTTAAGTGTAAATAGATTAGATTAGATTATACTGGCAGACCAAAAAGACTACGGGTAGACCATTCGATCAGATTCTTATTATAGCAATTGTGTGCATCACTTAGAGTGCGCGTTTTATTAGCGTTATTAGAATTTCAACAAAAACCTCAGGAATGTGCTCCAGTCCGAAAAAACTGACAGCCACTAAGTATTTTTATCCAATTCTCGAGAAAGCCGGGCAATTACAGAGCAGATGCTCTAGAGTTTCCTTTGCATCCGGCTTGTTGCATTTCCTACAAGCATCGTTGTGAATTATGTTTAGTTTGCAAGCATGTAATGCGATCAGACAGTTAACTGTCAACACACCAATTAATGGTTCACAGTTCCTTCATCTAGATGATATAACATCCCTGATGTACTTTTTCCTCGTATATTTTCCTCGTACACATGATCCTAGCTGTTCTACAGGTGGTTAAGTTCCGCCATCTTTCCTTTGCTCTCCTTGTCATGCGCTCATACAGAAGTTTATGTATGTGTTTCAGAGGTCTAAGTACTTCGCTCGTTTGTTCCTCTGAAAGTTTTTTCCTCTATGCCTTTATGACCAGGAATCCAGCACAAATAAAATCTACGGTTGCAGGCTAGTCTGGCTATAGCTTCCTTACATTCTAGTACATTTTTGTATGATGACCAGTATGACTTGATTGCCTTAATGGCTGCTTGGCTATACATATAGAAATTAATGCAGTAGTTTCTCGTTTCACCCATACACACAAGCTCCGCTACTTTGATGTAAATAACTTTGATATAAAAATACTACTTAGTGCCTTTGTTAATTGACAGTTTTCCGTATTTTTAAAAAATCAAGTACTTGACTTCTGCTATTCTCTAACTTTTATGGTGCAAACTTTAAAGTCTTCTAAAAGAATTTATAATGAAACGGTATGATTAATTAACTGCCTGAATAAAATTTCTATTTTATCAATATCAAGTAATGTAATCAATCTTTTAAATTCTAAAAATTTAAAAAAAATTTTGTACTTAAATAATCTAATGCAGCTCCACAACAAAAAGAATTTTGTAAAAGTACTCATTTGAGGCAAAGCCATTACCACTAATAGCAGCAGACCACAATTACAAAAGAGACTCAACTGCATTTCTAAGCTGTGTAATCGATTAAATCGAGTATGGTTTCAAATTAGAATTTTTTTACTTCATTGCGGCCACAGACTTTTTTATTGTGAAGGCGCTTCAATGGCATAGACCATGGAACAGTTTGAAATTAAGCTAAGTGAAAAAAGAAAACTGCCGGGAGAAATAATGAAAAGTTGTATAAAAGACTTCGAATATCTCTGTGATGCTGTTGGCGAAACTGAATGAGTTGTTTGTTTACATTTCTTTTCTATTTGGCCATTGGGAAAAGTAGCACTAAACGGATTTTGCACTTCCGGACGAAAACTGCAAAACAAGCAGATTGTTTATTACAAACAGTACTGCCATTCTCTTCTTTACTACTCTGCTCTATACGCTTCTGTTCGGTTCTGTTCTGTTCTGTTCTGTACTGTACTGTTCTGCTTTAGTGTACCAATCCTTTTAGCCAGTTTTTTTGTAACTCCTCTTAATAGTTCGAGGCTGTGTTTTCATTTACTTTCTTTTGCCTGTTTAGTTTTTTCTTGTGTGTTATCTATCTATGTTGCCTGCAAAATGAACATGAGCAGTAGCTACTATTCTACACATCTATTTCCGTTTTGATTTATCAATTTAATTCAATTCCTTTTTTTTTATTTTTTTGTACTCATTTTCCGGTGTTGGTTAAGTTTACATTTTTTCAAAAATTTTTTATTTACGCCAAACTCTTTGTTTTCCTATAGTATATTTAGCTTTTGTTATACAGTAGGCCACAACCGAATAACCATTATGGTTTCATGACTGACATGAATAACATTTTGTAGGTAGATAGATATTTAAGCTTGCAAATATACGTTTGGTCTGTATTTTAATCTTAAAGTGTGTTGTGATGATTCGTACGTAGATAAAATATCTACACGGAAATAAGTTTAGTTTCCTGATAGCTTATACATCATCGACAGGTTCTTCATGCCATTACGTGTTCCATTTTTGGTATTTTTGGTTCTGCAATTTCAAAAAAAATATTTACTGAAAATGATGTATTATCTTGGAACTCGTTAAATTTTGTTGATATTAAATATTTTATTGAAGTAAAATAAAAAAGTAATAATTGTACACATAAATTGTGCAGATTTGCTTACTCACCAACACATAAATCATTTTATTGAATTCTATTTTCAAAGCGACCCTAAAAGTATGCTATGAAATCGTAGCACTGCTCTGAAGCAAATATCAATTGCTTTGTGGTAGTAAAGTTTTTGGTAAATATATTGCCATTTTGATTTTTCCCTACAATTTCGGTTAAAATATTTAAACTTTTCATTACTAATACATATCGACAGATAGATATATATATTGTGTGTATATATTTCTATGAATTCAATACTATGGTATGGTGTAAGATATTTCCAAAATTGTGTTTATGAATTTCACTCTCAAATACGCCACACAAATTCAATATTTCAACACATCTGGGTTAGTGTGTTCAGATTGTTTTTGTGGAAAATGCAATTTTTATGCAACCTCAGGTTAAATTCTGATTAAATTAGTTTGTTGTAAAATAGAAATCATTGAATATTTGTGTTTGACATGAAATTCAATTAAATTTTAATTTAAGCACATGTTTAATGTGTTAAATTCTCATTACAATAATTTTGACATTAAGTCCATTTTAAGGTTCCATTTTATAGTTTATGTGACATGTACATGCATTAAAGTGCAATTTTCATAAGGAAACTTATGTGACTTCCTTCCGCAGATTTCCTGGAATAGCAGAAAATTGCATTTCTACTGCTGAAAACATTCATTCCTTTCACTATGGCAGCAGGTGTTCAGTTAGCTTTTTAAGGACTATTTCTTTTTTATTTTTAAAATATTAAAAACTATTTCATACATATTTAAAGCGCTGTGCTTAAATCTGTGAGTGAAACGTTTTTCTTTGGTAGTAACTTTTCGAGGATACAGGAAATATGCAGATATAAAAATCAAAATTTTGTAAGTTTTCAAAGATGCTTGCAATATGCGGATATAAAAATCAAAATTTAGTAAGTTTTATGAAAAGTATTTGTATATGAAAATATAAACATATGAAAAAAAAATTACTGCTTTCTTGAAAACATCGTGAATTTTGATTAGAAAACTACAACTCAAGTTATATACATAATAATAAACAAATGAAATGAGTGATAAATAAATAAACGTAAACGTTGTTGCTCCAAATTTAGCAGTCAACACACTTGACCCTTTGTGATACCAAAAAACACAATCTATCAAGGAATCATTATATCAATGTAATAAACTTGATAGAAAAAAAGTAAAAGTAAGCCAGATAGTACGTGAAACGACCATCAACTGTTAATAACCTACTATACTGTTTTTGGTGAGCGCTGGACAACATTAGGAACTGTGTTTACTTTTCTTCTCCCTCACTCCAGGAGCAATAATCATTGGATGTTATATCAATTCCAATAGTAATTATCACGCATTAAGAAATCATGATCGCCTATAAGACAGTTTTCGGTGTTGACGTCTACACAAATTAAGGTTTCCTTTGTATTGAAATCAGTATCTGTGATTTTTTACGTCTATAACATTGTGGCCCGAAACATAAATAATATTTACGTCTATTGAAAACTGTATATTAAATGAACTTTCAACCGAAAATTGATATGTCAGTGTTCACGAATGGCTCAAGAATGTATTGTGGGGTAGGTGTAATAGTATTTTAGCCATATACATATATATAATTACTTTAATCGGCTGCCTGATGACGCCATAGTTTTTTAAAGTAAAGTATAAGCTTATAGGGTAGCATGTCAGTTAATCGCTAACCACATTAAGTAAAGATATAAGATTGCTAATTAAAATGACAGCTAAGCGGCAATTGAAGCACTTTAATCTTTAACTATTAAGTAAAAAATATTGGTAATAGAATGTAGGATAGATATATGTGGGTTAGATTCAATTTGTAGACATCACTTTCATATATTTTCCCAGTTAGAGGAATATGGAATGGAATGAGTAAGCATATAATTAGGCCGCCTTGGTTCTTTAATGAACATCTCCTTAGGAGTATTGGAAGGAGTCTCACTAGAGACTGCTAAATAAGGTACCTGCCTTCACTTTCTGCAGCTGGCTACTAATTTGTAAAAAGCTAATAATTTGTACCTGTCAAATATCCCGCTCAACCTGGTAATCATATAATAAGACCAGGTTCATGGAGCTTATTAACAGTGGCCGAGTTTATAGTGCTAAACTAATTGCAGTTATATCAGTATACTACCTGTGCTGTATGCTGTATTTCACTTATAACTTACTTATTCTCTTTTCTATTCGCTTACTCATTCACTCTCTTACTCACTTACTTATTCACTTACTTACTTACTTAGCTGGCCAGTGCAGACGTGTGTCTTTGGGTGCGTCCAGTAGCCTACACCAGCTAGCTCGATTAGTGACTTGCTGTCGCCAGTCGGTAGTTCTGTGTTTTCATGTCGTTGATTACTTGAACCTGCCACCGAAGATGTGTACATCCTCTATTACGTTTTTCACCAGGGAGTACCGAATCAAACACCTTTCTAGCTAAAGCATTTTCTACGATTCGCATAACCAAGTCAGCTAAGCCGCTATATTCTACTAAAGCACTAAAATATTTAAATGCCAACCTTTACTTTATGTGTGCAGAAAAGAAATATCTCTAATACAAGACTTCATAGCTGAGTAATATTAATAATCTTCTTTCATTGCCATAAACGTGCTTTCCATAGTACTTAATATTAAAAGTTGGTGTTCTAATGAAGTATTTTAGTATTAAAATAATCTACCATTGCGATTTCGTATTCTTGCCTGATGTTAAATTAGACTTTACGATTTTATATTAGTTACTTATAAAATGCCTCTTTGGCTTCATTTAACTTGGCTCTATTAGATACCATATAATCATTGACTACTCTTAGTTTTTAAGCTTTGGTTCACAATGGTATGAGGAAGAAATGTGTCTGTGCAATAATGACTTGTTTAAAGAGCTGAATTTTAATTCAAGTTACGTATAAACATACAATACGAAGTCAAATTTAACAAAAATGTCAACATTTTGTGTTTCATACTTTATAAATTACTTTTGCTTTTAACATAAGTTGTAATATTAGTTGTACAACTAATATAAAAAGCAAAAGTAAGAGTAATTTATATATATAATATATATTTTTTGCTGAAATATTTACAACAATATTTACATACAATTTAACCTATATTGTAGAGTATCCATGGGTAAAACACATATATTTACCAAAAAGTTGTAAGTGGAGCTCTCAAAAAACTTACACAAAACAGTATATGAAGCAAATAAGTGAGCAATTTACCACATCCTCGAGGCACACAAACACATCAACGTATCCATTTAATTTGACAAATTTGTTTTAATTTAAATTTTTGGATACCTAAAAAGGAGCAAAAAACACTTAAAGTACTTTAAGGGTTTGTTCGTCATTGAAATTTATTAAAACTCTCATCATGCCTCGCACATACTCAGCAATTTAGAGGCTTTTTTGTAGTAAAAGTGGAATATTTAATTTAATTTTCACTTGAATTTTCACAATTTTAAATTCATATCATTCAGAAAACCTCATTTAAATGAAGTTGAAAACTTTAGCACTTATGATAAATAAAATTTTAAATTACATATTAGCAATATTAATTTAATTTTCTATTTGCAGTGTAATTAATTAAGACTTATATATTTCTCATTTGAAAATGTTTATTTATGTTTGTAGGATATTTTCGTTTTTCTTCACATTTAACTTAACTTATTCCAATTAAATAAAGTCAATAAAATTTGCTGTTTGTTGCAACTTCTTTTGAGTACGTACGGGCGGGGTATGTTCGGATAAGTTCGTAAATTAAATATTTTCTTTATCTAATTTAAGTAGACTATATTTGCTGCTTGTGCAACTTAATATGATTCCAAGAATTCTATATACTAAATTTAAGGAAAAACTTTTTGATTGCATCTTCCTAGTTGCACTTAAAATGCAGCTTAGCTTCTAAACTTTCTTTTAGTTGCAGTTAAAGTTTTCACTCATGTGTTTGATACTTTTCGTTTGTATTTAGAATTTTAATGATACAAAGTTGTAAAATCAATTAACTAGAAAATATAACAATTTATATTTAGATAATTCATTTTTGATACTTAAATTGCATTTAAATTCAATTTTATAACATGAAATTGCGTATAAACTTTATTTTGATGTTGTTTTGTCATTGAATTTGCTCAGCAAATGTATTATTATTAGTTTTAAAATTAAATTTAATGGAAACAATCAATAATATTTTTTTTTTGTTTTGTACTTGAAATTCAATAATTTTTTTAGATAAAATTCCAATAAAAGTTGGTCAAAGTTTCCAAAAAGTACTTGAAAAAATATCTCATGAAATATTGCACTGCCTTACGAAGTCTTCGGTGCGTATGAGTAACTTTTTTTTGGTTACAATGTGGGCAAGAATTTTTTGCTTTGATTCTTGTTTTTTATTTTATTAAAAAAATTATTATTACTAAACGAAACTAAAAACCATTAAAGTTTCTTAAATTAAATTAAAATGAAATTAATCATATTCTTGTTAATATACGAGTATTTAATTAAAAATGTTGCAAACTCTTTCAAACATTTACTAAGATTTTGTTCCTGAAGACATTAATTTCAAATAAAATGTTATTCATTTTATGTTCTTGATTTAGCAACAATGACTTATCGCAAAAAGAACTATCATCTAAGGCATCATAAGGTTTGTATTAGATTTGTCATCAACAAACACCATATATCATATGATCCTCACCCTTCTTGTGCCATTTTTCCAACCCTACACCAGTTTCAATAACCCCAATGCAAAGACAATACGTCTTCCTACAAAGCTATACAAGTTATAAACTATAACTTTCCCAACCTTGCTAAAAATCTATTTAAAAACTCTTATTCCTTTTGATTTCCAATAACATATTTAATCCATTTTAATATAAATGAGTCCAAAAATATTTTTTTCGACAATCAAAGACCAAAATATCATTCAAAACGTGTGTTATAACCAATATTTATATAATAGAATATAGAGTTAGAAACCGGGGCACTTTCTCTTAATTATATATGTGAACTTGATGTCTGAGCCAACTCCCCAAATGGCTTTAAATATTTATATTACTCGTATTTAGTGCATATATCCTCATGACAATAGTAGAGAAAATTATCTTTAACAATGAGAAGACAATGTTCAGAAGGAAGTCAGTGACTTTTGTGAATACGTCAACAAATAAAATTAAGCATACGGGATAATGAAAATCAGGAAATAATAACACTTAATGTAATCGCAAGTTTTCATTCTATGTTGTGAATCTGGGTCTCGTGGCAGGCTTGCATCACACAGAAATGGTTAAAACTGCATTTTATAAATAGTAAGGTCTTAATAAGCCATGAATCAAAAACAAAATATTCGCGTAATGTTATATGATATCGCTTTTGCGAATGCCGTTGAAATTTCGATCGTAAAAGTATGTGACATAAATCGGATAGAAAGAAGTATTTAAAACGTTTAGTATTCACGAAGACTAATAACAATATCATAGGCTAATCATATATCCACCTTCGAATTGTTAGGAAGAATAAATGGCTACAAAGAGCTTTTAAGCTAAATCAAATACAGGAAAATATCATAACTGAACCATATTTTCAGTAATCTAAAGTATCACATCCTACAACTTATACTTCCGAGAAATATTGAAATGAAATAAATCATTGGAAAGAATAAATTATAGTGGGATATATAAGATATTCTAGATAGATAAGGAAAATAGGATATAAGAGTAGATTGTCAAATTTGGGTTTTCTTTGCCGATGGTTAAAAATAGATACTTTTTTCAAATATCAAAAATATAAAATATTGTATTCTATACGTGCATAGTATATGTGTATATATGTATAGTATATGATAGCGAAAACTTACCAATGAATTTCCAAGACTTGAATATAATATAAAAATATATAATATTTCATATTTATTGATTCAAATATTCTTGGCTCCACAAAATAAGTAAAATCAAGTTCAAAACTGTTTTAAATTTCATATACACATATTCTTTATTTTTATTTTAACTCTTATGCTTATTAATTATTTATGATACAAGTGCATACTTAATTTCTAAATAGTCAACATTGAGTTACGAATTTTTCTATATATAATTTACTATTTTAAGGTTTTGAATATTCATTTTATAAAATTTTATTTTTGAAATATACAAATCAGTCTTAAATTTTAATAAAAATTTAATCATTTTTCATAATAATATAATGCCTATTAATTTATTTAGCCCTCAACTATATAGTAAATTCAACAAAACTTTTAAATTGAACAGTTTTTTATGTATATTATGAACAAAAAAATTAAGATACATAAGTTTACTTACAGAATCTGATAATAAAATAAAGTATCTTTAATTACTGTGCTGAGACAAACTTTGTTCTAAATCAAATGTTGCTAAGCCAATTGTAGCTAAACAATATGTTCCTAAGCAATTTGCTGCTAAGCAAACAGTAGCTAAGCAAATTGTTGCTAAGAGAAATGTTCTATGCAAATTGCTCAGAAAATTGCTGCTAATGTTGCTTGGAAAAATAGCGCTTCACTATAATGTTGTTAATCACAATGTTGAAGTACAATATAATATTGTTAAGCAAAAGTTTCTGTTCTCAAGATATGTTGCCAACTAAATGTTATCTTACTGTATTGAAATTTCTTTCAATTGTCTCGAATTTTAATATAAATAATTTATTTAATGCTTGTGTGATAATAAATAAGTTCCCTAAAGGCTTCAAAATATTCTATTTATATTTTTATACTTTATTTTGCCTATTTTGCTATAAAAAACCATACACATATCCTAAATATTAAATTATACCAATTATGTAGAAATCACAGTTGTGCTTAATCCATTAGCATAGCTTGGATGTTTAAAAAATTTAAGTGTCTCTAGTGTTTTTAGAGTACGGCTAACTAACTCATCCTTATACTTAAAAATCGTTCTATCTTCTATTAAATTCTCGCGAAACTCTTCGCACTTCTTCTTCAGAGTTTTCACACAATCAGCACGATAATGTTGTAGTTGCGCATCAACTGTGTCGACGGGAAATGATTTGCAAACACCACCCAAGCAAGCCAAAGGGAAGTGATTGTGTAACGTCAGCACACGCTCTGGATTGTGGAAACACTTAACATATTGATTGGGTTTAGTGTAGTTCTTCGAGCGCTGCACATGCTGCAACATATGCATGTATCTTGGTATATCTTTATGCCAGCCATGTTGATGCTGATCATCATCAAAGAAGTACACATTACGAAAATTGAAACTATGATAGCCATCTGGACGTGTTGCCAATGATTTAGGCACAACTTTTGCCATTATTTCTTGCCACAGCACCATATCGCCTTTCGGCATGATAATTTCATCGATATCCAGTAAAGCAATATAATCATAAAGGTATAAATTCTTGTATAAACAATCATTGTATGGTATGAGTTCATTCTGGCGTTTGTGATTTGTTTTCTTCTTTAAATATAAATGTTGAAAACCCGGCACGTTGGGTTGTCCACCTGGAAGTGTCAATGGTGTTACTTGCACTTTTCCTTCTTGCTCATAATGGTTAAGCACTTTTGTTATATTTGGATGCACTTGTAAATTGTAAAAGTAAATTTTATCGGCACCCAAAATATTCAACATTTCAATCCATTCAATCAGACGCACTGATAAATCATCGTATAGAAAATCTAAGCCTTTCACGCACACAGCAAAACCTTTCTTTTGATCATCGGGCGGTCGATTGTATATAACTCTTAAATTATTTGTTGCTGTATCACATTGTTTTTCCACCATTGAAACAGAGCTTGGTACAACACCGTGAAATGGTTTCGGTATCTGACATGCTATCAGATAGGGTTGATATATACCCTGCTTGTAATTACCCCACTTGTTATACCAGATATATTTATATTCAAATGTCTTAACTATGAAGGGTTCCTTTTGTCCATCAAACCATAATTGACAATATGTCTTTACTTTTGGTTCAATGCGATCGATCATGCCAAGTATGCGCACTGTAGGTCCTAATAATGATCTCTTTCTTATATCATAGTAGGCACCAAATAACTGAAATGTACCATTGGATGTACGCATTGTTTGCCAATAAATATTATTGAACTCTAATTCGAATATGGATGGATATTTAGCGCAGGTTGACGATTTCTGTTGTTGTATATTTTTATTTTTACTCCAATAGGCAATGGGTAGCGATGGTATTCGGTCCTCAACATCACGTACAAGTTGCTCATCATCCATTGCTAAAAAAATATGTGTAAAATAAAAGTGGTTAAATATTTTTTTTTTACTTATTATGTGTGATAATTAGTAATAATTATTGTGATATATTGTGAATGTAATATAAGTAATAAATATGCGTATGCAAGTTGAATATATTGTTGAGTTCAAAAATTCAGAAATCTTAATTTTTTGGAAATAAGATAATATCTAGATTAACACAAATAATCTTAAAGAGTGCAAAGGAGAAAAAAATATAACTCTACTATATAAATTACTATACTATTATTTGTATTATTATTATTTATACTATATATTTAAAATACAATTTAACATATACACATATGCCGTTAAAATATCCTACCCGGCTTCTTGATAGTCTAATATATGAGTATAGTATATAGTTTGACAAGTATAGTTTATCACAAGTCTATGTTCGGTGAAGAGCTGTTAATATGGAAAACTTGAAAATTCAATAAATAATAAAAAATACTGCTTCACTGCATAAAAGATATACAGTATTGAGTTAGGTCTAAGCTGTGATGATGCATGTTGGTACATATATTAACCCATACATTTCGAGATGTCTATTTTACATTGTAATACCCTTAAAATTGTCTGGAAGATCTCCGTGGGATATTCATGTTTTATCATTTAGTCTTTGGATAAAGTTAAAATGATCGATAGCGGCTATATTATTCAGATAGACATATGATGGAATGGTCACCGTTTAACTCGCTATAGACAGTATAGATAGTACATATATACAGTAGGGTTGAGTAGCCTTCTGTAATATAGTATCGATCAAGAAAAATCAAGAAAAATTGGGGTTGTCTTTAAGTGACTAGAAAATTACTAACTGCAGGGGGTTAAATGTTACTCCCAATCATATTGTGTTTAAATAATATAACTTTCTTAAATACAATGCAAACATTTATATCAACGACTTAACATGGTTCACTTGTAAAAGTTCATTTTCTTAATAGAATCAGTTATCGGTTATTAAGAGGTTAACGCGAGATCGAAGGGGATTGAGGGAATTTTATATATACGAATGATGCGTATTTTTTTTTATAATACAACTTTTTCTAATGCATCACAAAAATCTTTTTTAATAATTAACTTTATCTCCCATATAAAAGTAATGTATTTTAGCAATGAAGCGGTTTTCTGACTCTTTAAGAACGAAATAATGACATGAGAGGGTTAATGTTTATCACTTATAATTTATATTAGTTTCTTATAATAGTAGAATTTTTCCTATTTTTTATTTATTATAACAAATTACTTACCTTTCCTATTATCGACTAAGATCTCCACTGGCTCATATTGATCGCTTGTTGTCGAAGTCATTTGCGCCAGACGCTGTGAGTCTCTTTGCAATAAAATTCTTTGGTACTGCGGTAAGTCAATATAATCTTGTGGCAGTATATTTGTACCTTGTAGTTTGAACACTCCAATTAGAACAAAGGTCCAAACACAAAGGGAGCAAACAATCTTTAAAACAGCTTTCAGATTGAACATTTTTGAAAAATTTTATCATTTTCGCTTCAGCGATCAGTTAAAAACATTAAGTATTTAAGTGTCCTCCATTGACAATATTATAAGGTATCTAGTGGCTGAAATTAAAAAAAATAATATAGTATTAAATTAGATTGTAGTTTCACGATATCATAGTTGTAAAAAATAAATAATAATTATTTTTATGAAAAATGAATTTAAAATTCATACATATATACTTTCAATATAGCTTAAATATAGCTAAGCATTTATAGCATATATATATCATATATATGATGTGAGTGAGTGACATTAACAATTTGCATGCAAAAAATTAAGTGGATTGCTTAGTAATGAGGCACGACTGTTAAAAAAGTTAATGTTAAATTAAAAACTCAACAAAAAAAAAATTAACGAGAATGTATCTTAAATTTATTATTTGAAATTAAAAAAAAAACCAGCACACGCCACGCTTGCGCCAAAATAATATTCAAAAATGTTGCCAGTCGTAAATAAAATCATAAAACACCAAATGTCAAAATGACCCAAATTCATTAAAAACAACATAAAATGCAAATTTAAAAAAAATAATTAAAATATATTTGCTCTTGTAGTTTTGTTATTTATTTCCAACTATCGCTAATAAATTAGTTTCATTTTAAAAAGTAATACCACATACGAGTATATCAATCGAAAATACTTCCTCCTTGTTTATTCTAATAAGCTGCATCGAAACTCGTCTTTGGTACAATTTATCGAATATAGTATATATAAATAATTTCTAATTTTTTGCTTAATTTTAATTAATTAATTCTGGACAACTCAAAAACGTAACTGTTTTTTATTTGTGCAAAAATATTTTACTAAGCAGTTGGCATTCATAAACAAGTTTTACTTTCAATCGAAGTTCATTAAATGGAAACCTAAAGGCATTCTATTTTAGATTAAAATAGTTTCTGGGTCACATAGTCACATATGCAAAAGTTTTAATATATTTTTTAATTACTTGTATATATGTATATAAAGCACAAATATATATTTGCATTTCAAATTGAATATATAAACCACATTTCAGTCAATGAAGTAATTTAACTGGTTTTGCTAGCCAAACTGTTCTAGTTCGGATCATTGATCTTTAAAGAGCCTGGACTTTGTATTGCAACGGATTTTGAAGTATGAAAAACCACATGTGCTTGTGGTATATTAAGAATAACTGATTTTGTGAGTGTTTTGTCTAAACATGACTTTCAGTCTAAAGCTGCCCAAACCAAAACCACTTTGGCTTGAGGAAACACTTAAACACTCTTGAGCAGCTTAAATAATGACTTTAAACTTTAAATACTTTGAGCTGGCGCTTTATTTACTGGTTTTCAATTTATTTCAGTGGTAAGATATGCAATCGAAGAAGTAATATAGCTCTCATATTACATTGCATTGTATTTAAGATATTAAAATTATTTTTACATTATATGGAAAACAATTAATTTGGAAATTAATATGGAAAAAAGGTTACTCTAACTTTAAAAAGACCGATTTATTACTGTGACGAATATTTTAAAATGACCATAAAAGAATATTAGCCAAAAATAATAGCAGTCTCCCACGTTATACTTTGGAGAATTAGTTTATATGTGAAAGGTTTCCAAAATTTTGTAGTTCTTAACGTTCACTTTAAAGAAAAAACATCGATCCAATGGGTGAGAAATGACATAGAGATGAACTAATTTAATACTTATGGACTTCTAATTATGATTTGTTAGTATTTCCCGTTTCAGAATTGAGCCCTAAAAAAATTATGTGGTGATAAATGCAAGAGAAAGTTACTAGTACATACTAACAAATGTAATCAAAATTAGATTGTATGTTCTATTTTGACTTATTTTTTTTACTAAAATAATATTAAAAATCTTATTTAAATTAGGTTAGGTTATACCGGTGACCGCTAGGGGATTCACTTAGGCCTATTGGCCCATTGTGCTACCGTATAATAAGGAAACTAGAGTTTAAAACCACCTACAATATTTGACAAACTTAGAATGCTCTTTAGTGGAAGGTCTTGTAATTGATCAAGATCCTCAAGGATGGGGGCCCCTAACGTGTTGAGTCGCCGCCGTGCATAATCCATGCAAAGAAAAAGTAAATGCACTTTTATCGTCTTCCCCACAGCTGCGACAAGTATGATTGAAAGGAAGATTCAATCTACTAGCATCTTATTTAATCTCGATTAAATAATTTAAACAAATTTTTAATCAAACAATCAAAATGTTCTCAAACTATAATGATATTATTAGCGATGATACTTAGGTTCTCGCCAATACGAACGACATTGTCATTATTGTGAAATAAGCAAATAGCTAAAAACCATATTCCAAAAGTTTAAAGAGTTTTTAGAAGTCAGAATTGACATAGATTGCTTAAGTACTTATAAACCTCGAGCTGGGATTTGTCAATATTACCCATATTATATTTAAAAATTTGACATACTAAAGAAGTTGACACCTTAATTACTAGCTGTATCTTCCTGTATTTTAGATTAATATCTCTATATTCCTGTTTGTTTTGTATTTTCCTTTAAGTATCTATATGTATCTATATCTCAGTACTAAAAAAAGCTTGATATGGATATATTGATTGAATATATAGTGAGGTTTAGATATTTATAAATTAAAAGTCATGAAAACTTAAAGTTTACACATTTCTAGTTAATCATAAATTAAAAATGTGAGTATTGTTCGCTTAACCTTCACTCCTTTATGATTAAATCTAAACATTCCATCTGTTTATTTTTTTTTCAATTCACTTTATTTTCTGTGCATTTTGAAGCAGATTACTTCGGTACACAATACATTTTCATTTAGCATATTTGCGAAAATTGCAAATACTCGAAAATTTAAATTGAAAAAGAGTGAAAGGAAGTAAGAAAAATTTTCTTATTCAAAAGATGAATTTCCAAGATGAGGAAATTCAATTTTGAGGCAGAATTTTCAATAGCACGAGTTATATCTAGACTTTTTGTTATCAGTATCCATACTGGATATTGGCATCTTTATCTATGAGAAATCGACAATATGCTCATTTAAATGCTGAGCTGTTTACAGTCGCTTTATGCCGATGCCACAGTCGATGAATAAAATGCTCCAAATTGGCTTCGCAACCCATCACTAATGCAAGTCACGTAAATATTGGAAGCGTAAGGAAGCAGTAGTACTAAGCTCACAGTTATAAGTTGCAGATTATTGTCAATAGTAACTGAAGCAGATGTAGACGTAGACGTATACGTAGCTGTAGATGTAGACGTGGGAACATAAGCCAAAACCAAGCCAATGAAGGAAGAGGAAAATGCTACTTGCCGCATTGCATGATATTTGACTGCAATTATAATAAAAATGCAAAGTAATAACGCATCGTACGTTACGTCGAACAATGATTGTCAATTGATGATCGACAAAATGGATAACATTCGATATTTGACTATTGTCAATAAAAAGAAAATATGCAATATTAGAAATATGGATGTACTGTGAGTACTTCGGAAGTAGTTTCAAAGATGATGTGGGTTGCAATCCAATTGAGTTTTTATTAAATAATAGTTTGTGAACAAATTGAAAGCAGAAAATTATATGTTGTATTAATAATTTTAATCAATTTGTAGTATTTTGTAATACACCTTACAATTACTTAAGTAAATGTTGTAATGTCAGTTGAATTTTCAATATTCTATTAAGCCGATTAAATAATAATTGCTCTTTTAAATAAATAAAATTAGAGCATTTGCATGTAAATATTAGGATACTTGAATAATGGAAGTGTCATAATTATGTTTAATAAAATTAATAAAACCGAATTACACAATAAATCAATGTTTATTAAATTAAACTGGCTTGGTTGTATTAAACCACTACCCTTTATGACTTATAATAGCAGTTGATAGGCCATCTATTGTTTATAATTATAAGTTGGAAGAGTTCGAATAGAAAAGTAAAGACAAACACAAAAATTTAGTTAATTTATTAAAATTTGGCTGACTAAGTAATATTTGACAATACTCGGAACAGCGTTGTATGTTAGGAAAGACAGTGTAGAGCCTATTTTTCCTAACCTTAAATCCTTATGTTCCATGAAATACCATCTAGGAGGGTTCCTAGATGTTACATCCGCTTGTGCATCAGTGTCGGGCATTCCCCTAGAGTACATGGTATACAGTTTCTCTCTCTTCTCTACGTATCTGCAGTCTGAGTTGGATTGAGTTCCTAACTTTGTTAGGTGATTATTCAATCTACTGCGACCGATTACTATTTCTGTAATAAATCTTAAGTTATTTTTTGTTTGTTCTGTGCAATCCTTGAAGCACGTTGCATGACCCTTAAAGCATTTTAGATTGTGATAGTCTTGGTAACCCTTTCCAATATAGTACTCTTTCCTTTTCCTCTGTGCCGTTTATAAGAAAGTATAGAGTTTCTTTCCCTAGACCACAGAAGGGTTGTGGGCTTATCATCATTGCAGCCATGTCTCTTCTTGCAAGTTTATCTGCCACTTCATTGCTTTGGATTCCAGCATGCCCCTGAATCCATATTAAGTGCACCTGACTGTTTCAGCCAATTATGTTCAGCTTGTCTATGTTTATGACATGATAGACAATATTGCAATTTTACGGTTCCGGTAGTTAAGTTCAAGGTTGAACCTGGCACAATTATCTATCAAGTATATTTCCGCTTGAAAAATGGTACCATTTCTTCTCAGTATTTCTGAGTATCTGTTGCCTGGTCCATATACACCAGCTCCAACTCTATCACTGGTGAGAGTCGTCCGAATACCAAGTTATCAGATTTTTCCTTATTATTTGGGTTTTAGGCAATTTCCAATTCTTTTTGTATCCAAGCTCAGTTTTAAAGTTTTTTGTAAAGTTATATCTTACAATCATCCTGTCTGTTGGCATTTTAGTTTCTGAGATTTGTTTTGCAAGAATATCAAGCTTCTTACTGCTGGGCCCATGACACGTCATCTTGTTTGTAATTAGTTTTAGAGCAGCCCTCTTCGCTTGTGTTTGCACATGAACGAAAAGAGGTGTAAGTTTGAGAAATATTTCCATTGATGACGTAGGACACGTTCGCATTGCTTCTGTTATACTTACTTATACATACGTTAGCTATTAAAATAAAAATTTCAGTAATTATAATCAATAATTAATTTTTTGATACGAACTACTCGTTAGATTCGAGACTCGCATTAACAATGCTTCTGTGCGGTTCCAAATTTTCCATTGTGGTTACTCTTATTAGGAGGAAATGTGGAGTCTTAAGGGCTTTCTTAGCTTGTTAAGGAAGATTCTAAGGTTTAACTAACTAACTAACTACTCGTTAGCTTCAGAAACTAGTTTCAGTGCTACATAACATTGTAAATTCATAATGTTACGGGACATACTCATACTCGTATGTTACACTGTAAAAAATAGCATGGTGCAAAGTTTGGCACTAAATTTTATCTTATCGAATGACTTGTTTGTAATTTTTATGGAATTTATTGATCATAAAAAGATTTTTCTTTGTGAGATTTGTTAATATATCATTGTCATATTTTATATTTCTATTGTTTCATTAGTAAATGTAAAATCTGATGAAATTTGTGGAACAATTTGTTAGCATTAAAAATAAGCCACTTTAAATGTTCCGTATAGGAATTGTTTTTTTTTTATTATAGATTTTGTAAAAAGTCTTCTTTTGCTGTTTTATTATTTTTATTGTTATTTTTTCTAAATTGTTTGTTTACATTTGCTGTGGCCTGTCAGTTTTTGTTGTTGTGGTAATCCGTCTCGAGAATCGTAAATAATACTTAATCGCTTCTAATTCGAAGCAAAAAATTTGCCTTAACTACAGACGCCACAGTACTCCACAGCACAGAGGGGCGGAAGTCGTACTGTGCATATGCTTTGTTTTTGTGGGGCATATTTTCCGGGTATTATTCCTGATCCATGACACTTGTTGGTTTTATTTCGCTTCTCATTGTTTCATATTTCTGCTATTATTTTTCATTTTCATAATATTTATTTGGTACGCTTTGTTGCATTTTGTATCTGAAGCTTAACTATTTTTCATTTTAGAAAAGTGACAGTCTTGCTTCTAGTTTTTAACTATTTTTATACTTTTTCCGTTTGCCGTCTTCTACTTCTGCGAAGTAATTTTGTGTAAGTTCTGCTAACTGAGTATGTCTTTATCTGCTGCTGCTGCTGCTGCTGCTGCTGCTGCTATTGCTACTGTAGTTGCTTCTACTGCTTTTGTCATAATTTATATTGTATTCGCTTCATTTTTTTCTAGTATTCGGTATTCTATACTTTTGTTCATTACGGTTTGGATTACAGTTTTTCATTTTGATTAATTACTTCTCGTGGTAATATTTTCTGGCTTGTCAGTTATTTTTTCCTTTTCCCCGAAATATATCAAATTGACTTGGCAAGAATGATTCTATACACCATAGCTTCTAGTTAGGTTTCTTTGCGAATACTAACGTTCTTTTTTTTTTGCCCTTATCTACTTTAACTTAATATATTGTATATAATGGTTGTTGGTCCGTTTATATAAATGATATATTTGCTTCGTAATACAATCAATTAGTACCTTAATAGTACATATCATGTTAATACTGAAATCTTTTTCCTTTGCCTATGTACGTTATTTTGTTATTGTAAATTTTTGAATAAAAAATTATTAAATAACTTAAAAATTTTGTACGAACTTTTTGTTAAAGGTCTTGGGTGCATAGAATTTCATTATATTATCATAAAGCATTATTTTCCTCTTAATGCGTAAAACTTTTACTTTGAGATGATGAACTGCTTTTCTGGCAAATCCAGAGAAAATACAAGGTAGACAAGGCAAAACATAAATTGCTTTATTGTTTTAGCAAATAGTTAAGTGCTGAGTATCTACAAATATTAAATACCTCAAAACTTGGTCAGTAACTTTTTGATTTCATGCTGCAGTTCACTTTGCATACTTCATACTTTCATACCTTCTGCTTTACTATATAAGAGATCCAAGAAAAAAATATTTAAAAGTTTTTTTCAAGAAAATTATTTGAAGCAATTTGAAGTTTGTAAAGTTTGCTTTAAAAGTTGTTTTTGATAAAATATTGTAATTAAAAAACTGAAAATAATAAAATTCTATAGAGTTGAAAAACATTATTATATTGTATTGCCATTTGAATAAATATTTTGTTTACATTTGTTAACCTTTCATACAAATGAATCAAAAATAAATAAATCATTTAATATAAAACTTTTTTGGGTACTTACTTATATTGTCCATAAATTTTAGCAAAATGTTATTATCTGTAAAGAAAACACACTTAAGTACTTTGTTATAATAGTAAAAATAAAATAGTTAAATAGTTAAGAAAATATAAAATACATCTTATTTTATTATTTGTAGTAAAGTAAAATCTTTAATAGTTTAACAATGAGTTAAAATGTCTTAAATATTTTGAACCACAAGTTATTGTTATAAAATTTGAATGGAAATTATTTATCAAATTTTAAATTTTTATACAATAGTTTAATTTCAGTTTAAAAATAGAAAACTTAAACTTGGCAGCATAAAGATAAGATAGCAAAAGAATATTAGCAAGACATCTCACTAAAAACAGGGTTTAACTAAGGCAGGCTGTAATATTACAGGAAGGTTACAAGTAACGCTTAATTATTTAATGACTTTAGGTAGGTTAAATTAGCTTAGAGTGCGGGCGTTGCACATCAAAGTCTATTTGAACGCAAGAAATGGTCTGATGTGATACCACAAATAAAAATATTGCCAGCCCAACATCACCAAAATATGTCTACGGCCCAAAACATTTCAATTGGGCAACATAAAGACAAAATAGCAGAGAGTATCAGCAAGACATCTCACAATTATAACAGGATTTACATAGACAAGCTGTAATATTGCAGAAAAGTTTGATCACTTCATAATTTTAGATAAGGTGTTTTAGGTTGGAGTCTACTTGAACACAAGTAATGGTTTAATTTGATACTGGTATAAAAAATATTGCTTCTACGTCAGTCCAAGAAGACCAAAACAGGTATTAGAAACAAAGTGATCTCATTCATTAAAGTTAAAGATTCACTGGTTAAAAAAGCTGATAAATCAAAAATTATCTTAAAACCTTAAACTTTTAATAAATTAAAAATATTTCAGTGAATTTCCCAAGACAAAGGATTGTAATTACTAATTTCTTGTCTAAATCACTGCGTTATAACAATTACTAGGTGTCTTTTTATTGAGCATTGCCAACTGAAAGAAAGTGAGCTTACTAACATTATGATGGTTAGGAATAATCTTTTTTGCGTGAAAAAAACAATTGCATATAATTCATATAAACAAAATAAAGTTACTTCACTAAAGGTTAGTTAGTTTGTTACTTAGAAACTAGAGACGTCGTTGATCGCGTCCAATAGCCTCTCGACTAGCTCGATTAGTGGCTTGCTGTCGCCAGTTGGTAATACAGAGTATTCTCATATCGTTGGGCTCCTGATGCTTTCATCAAAGATGTGCATTTTCTACATTAGGTACACGCAGCAAAAGAGTTTAGTTGATTTAATCAGATTTTAACTAAATCTCAGGTATTCTTCTAAAATATTCTTACTCAACGCATCATGTTCGTTCAATCATATCATATGATGGTTTTAATATCTTCTTTACCACATGAGCTAAAATATTTCTAACAAAATGATTAGGTCAATTTAACTAGTATATGGTTAGAGCGTATTTTTCTGAGTGTACCGACTCAAACATTTTTCCTGTTTGAACATTTTCATCCATTCTTACGACAGTACCAAGTCAGTTGAGTTGCTAAATTTCTTATATGATTAACTTTATCAATATCGGAAGCTTATACAGTTTAACATTCTATTTAATTCGACACCAAAGAAATTCTCTTTCGAAAGGCAAATAGATAGGTAAAATCAAAAGATCTCTCAAAAAGTGGAATTAACTATTTCGGCTTATCAAACTAAAATTATAAAGATACGTAGAATCTAAGTGCTTCCAGCTTTCGATAAAGGTTTATAGATTTATGGTGCACAAGGTCCTTCACTTCGCACTAAGTATATAAAGTAATATGAACTTGCATTTTGTTAATATATATTTTAAAGGTATTTCTACGATGTACTTCCGTTTCCTTTGTTTGAATCTCAGTTCGTTTATTTTTGTACTGCATTATTAAATATGTTATATATTTCAACAATAAGTAATTCACCAGCTTAAATTATTTTCAACCAGTTTCTTTTACAAAGTATATACCATTTAACCTTTCAGTTTCTTTGTCTATATTTATTCCATAGGTGTTGTTTAGTTTAAAATCAAGGTCAAAAATGGTTACTTAATAGTATTTTATCGTTCTGGAAAAATTGTATACGTGTTTATAAATTATTCATTGTAGTGTTCACGTGTTTAAGTTCGGATAAAGACTAGCTTATATTTATTTAATTACAATTTACAAACTAGCTTAAACATAATTCAACGCCACTCTCTTATGTTGTACTCTTATATAAAGCTTATTCAATTTATATAAAAGCATATATTTTGCATTCATAATATGGGATTGATTATTAATAACTAAGTTATACATATAGAAGGAATCGTTGAAATCAGGAAGGTATGTTGATTGAAGTTTTTTGATTTTTAAACATTATTTATCCTCCCACAAAGCATTTTATAACCTCAAATAAGTCTCAATTCAGCCATGGCACAGCAATAAGAATATTCGTAACAATATATTTAAGGCAACTGAAACCAATTTTACTAAAGCATAGTGCTTATATATGTATCCACATATATAGTCAAGCAGAAATTTCGCATTGACATTTTGAAGGTTCTCTTCGACAGTTTTGTTAAACTGCAGTGATATGTTACACCAATGCTTTACTGGGACAATGGATAATGCTTTACTGGGTGCCTAGTCACACTGGAATCAATGGGAATGAGTTAACAAAGAATCTTGCATGTACTAAATCAGATAGACCATAGCTCTATTGTCGTATAAGTGATTTATAATCGATTTAAATCGCTATTAACGCCACATCCTACATAACTGTAGGTTTAACAACTGGTTAGCGCGTAAAATTACGGCAACGCACTCCTTTTCAGTAGAACAGAACTGAAGTTCTTGTTGGGTTATTTTACTGGCATTATCGTATTAACCAAATGGATCTATCTGAGACAACAGAAAGTCAACACTGCTTGTAATTACTAGAGATCTTTAGTAACATTCTTTGTGACTGTCCGGTTTGATTTAGTCCAGTTTGAGACATACTGCCTCATTTGTTGTTAGGTTGTTGTTAGCAGCAGATATTATGACTTTCATTCGAAGAGTTAAATGTCTTCTGTTTAGTAATGTTTGATTAGTTTAGCCATGGACGTTGGGATCTGCTTTACTGGGAGCAAGTGTTCTGTTCATTTTCATTATAAATGTATGAAACCTTTCAGATGATTATAATTAATGAAAAATCCTTAATGTCTGCAGTTTAGTAATGGTCGATTAGCAGGACATACCATAAGTTTAGTCATGGACGCAGTGTTCTGCACGACTGGGAGCTAGTGTCCTGTTTCTTTTCTATTTCATTCTATGAAATCTTTAATATGATTATAATTAAAAGAAAAACATCATGGTGTCTATTTTACAAAAAATTTCATTAAATATGAAAATCACCTTCACTTAATTGCATATTTACGCTTCTAAAAAGCAATTCATATTATTCGAGAGCTTCAAAAACACATAAATAAGTTGTAAGTAACAAAATTTATATGCAACGACTTCTTTGACATTATGCAAGCAGTTATATCTATTTCGTATTATTTTATTGTTTATGTATTGTTTATAACCATTTTTAGCTTGAACATTAATATTACGGTGACATTTCCACTAAAAAGTCAACAACATGATACAAGTCTGAGCAAAATTTTTATATACCAAAGTTGATGGCATGCAGCATTATTATTTATTACGAAGTCAAACTCAGTAGATTTGTCTACTGAAAACTTAAACTTAAATAAGTCGTACAAAGAGCAACTGATGTAGTATTTATGGTATCTTCAAAATATATCTCTCAAGCATTCTTAAAAAAAATAAATGAATTATCTTAAGAAATATAATGAATGAACTGTTTGACATAATTAAAAATTTTCCCACACTGACTTAAAATTTTCTTTTAATAAACTTCTATAGAATTCGCAAATTAAATTCTCAGTTTAATAATTTTTTTGCTTTATCTTCTTAACATTTTTTTTAATATGCTTTTTAATTTAACAATTTCCTGCAGATAAATGGCAAAGCCACACAAAGTTTATGGGTTATTGAACTCTTGAATACTTTGGGAAGATACATGATGAATGTGTTATGTAGATAAATTTGAAAATATGAGAGTCTGAAGAGAAAGCCTAATTTAAGTTTGGCTGTTAGCATATGTTGTAGTTTTGTGGCTTCAAAACCAACTCATTAAAGACAAAATCGTGTTCGTCTGCTGTCTACGCCCATGATTAGAACTAAGTTTTACCAACTGAACAGCACTTCGAGAAAAAAAAAATTAGTATTAGTTTTTAAAAGCAACCGGAGAACACGAATTAGCAAAAGCTTACTAAATTCTAACGAAACATTTCTTAAAGCCAAACATGCAAAGTACATAAAATACTACTAAATGAAATTGCAATGCATGAAGAAGAAGAAAATTTTTCATATAAGCGCAGCTTAACCACAGCAGCAACAATTTTGCATGTGCTTTATAGTTGAACCAAAAAAAAAAAAAAAATTGAAATTTCACCTTTAATTTTCAGAGTGCACCAAATAAGAAAATAAAAACTAAAAACAAGATGCGACCAGGTTAAGACCAAGTTAAAACCAGCTGAACATGTTTCCTACAGATACAAAATTGTATGCATTAACTGCAACAACAACAACACCACTACCAACAGCAGCAGCAGCAGCAACAACAACAACAACAACAATAATAATAATGATGCTACGTTAGAAACAACAACGATAGTAAGAGCAATTGCATTAGTAGTAACTAGAAAACAACTTCAAAATACCAATGTCGTTACCATCGAAAACCGCAAACGTCCGAATTGTAAAACGTTTGCAGCCACAAACATTTGTAGATACTCCATGCGACTCTCCATGCGATTCTCCATGCGTGTTTGCATTTCGCAGTTGCTGATTAGCCAGACATTTTCCATTTACAGATCCGAGTACATCGTACATCGTACATTGTATCTATATATATATCGTTGTTGTTGGATGCTTTGGTTTTTGCTCATATTTTTCTTAACTAAACTTGAACTTGCTCCACAAGTGAATTAATACCGCAAAAGATTTATTATCGTGACTTGATTTTAAATGCGCGCATGCGTAACACCACGTTGCGGCTCCATATTCAGTGCCTCACGTAGTTACAAATTAAACGTCTAGGCCCACTCATTCGCACCACACACTCGACTTCCACTTCAAAATGCTATTAAAACAGATAAACTTGAGCTAGATTTTTAGATACGAATGCATTTATACTTTGACTGCAGCACCGTCAATGCTGAAATATTTGTTTGTTGTTGGTTTTCCGCTCGTAAAAAGTCCGTTTTTTCAATCCAATAAATTCAAATTAAATGTTGACATCAAATGAAAGTTGTTTTAATTTGAAATTTATAAGAAATTTAACTAATAGTAGATAATCAATAAAACTAAAGTCACTCATACAATACCGTACGACAAAAAAGTAGTAATATTTATTTGTCCATTTGTCCATTTCGATTTTTCAGTGGTTTTGGATTAAGTTTGGATTACTGAGTTCAAATCTGTAATTTATGAGTTTTTCGTAGACGTCTGGGTCTGCAGCAATATCGGGTTAAATTTTTAAAAATAAATTCATAAAGGATTATAGTATGTTTCCACTGGCTTCGTTAGACCAATTAACTTACTTGAGATTGCTTGAATTACTTGAATCTCAATTAAATTAACTGGTCTAATAAAGGTAATGGAAACGTACTAATAAAAAAAAATTTTTTTATTATATTTTTACATAAAGAGGTTTTCGAACAGAAGAAAATTTATTTTTTAAATAGTTTTAATTAATAGTATTTTTGGCTGACCATACAGCTGTTTCGAGTATTGCCAAATAACCTTCATCAGTGGTCTTGGAAATAATTCTTATATGTAATTATTCGTAAATAATTATTTTTGAGACTGCAAGTACCAGGAATCGAACTATATTTTTACTATATTTTTTTTAAGAGGTTTTCGAAAAATAGTGAACTACAACAACAAAAATTCTTTTTTAATGTTGTTGTTGTTGTGGTTTGAGTTAATGCTATTGCACACATTTACTCTTTTATGGTTGGGGGGCTTAGCCTTGCCCCATACTAAGCTTTAACTAAACTAGAATTATTATCATTTATTTATCTTTTAACTGATGACGAACCATAGCACAGCATATCTTCCTGTGCGTCCTGAGGTGGATTTAAGGTTTGTTAGAGCGGGGTTAGGCAGCGTATCAACTTTTGTGAAAAATTTTAGGGCTCCGTCCTTGATATATTTCGAGAACAGAGCCTCGAAATTCGATTCTGATTCGATTCTTGGATCTCTATGCATGTCTGTTATTCTAATATACCCAGGAATCTTAATTAGTCTTCTTAAAGCCTTAGTCTTAAGATTTTTTTATATTATTTTAATTAATTGAATTTTTATATATTTATTTTATTACTATAGACGATACAAATTCCGCGGTTTTAGTTAACTTGTTGCGAATAAATAGATAAACATTTTTATTATCGATATCCTTTCCAAAGGTCATTTCATTCCTCTACCAATATTATGATACTATAAAATTGTTATAAATATTTATTATTGGTCGATCTTTAACTCTTTTCTTTATTTTATTTTATTGAACTTCATGTATAATGTTTATTAATGTTATAATTACTAATACGAGTATATTACTATTAAAATATATTACATTATTATTATAGTAATATAGTCAAACTTCCATAGCTCTAACTTCTTTAACTCGAATTTTTTATAACTCCAACTAAATATGGTTTAGAGGGTTTAGAGAGCAAATTACATACAATTCTTTAACTCGAAGTTTCCATAAATCGAACCTTTTCTTTTCAAAATGATACTTTGAGTTATGGAAGATTGAATGTATATTATAGTACTATCATTATATGTTACTATCATTATGTTACAATAATATTCTTCTTCTTCTTTCCTTAAATTCTGTTGTTACAAAGGGTTTCAACAAAAGTTGTCCATCTCGTACGGTTTTAAGTTAACTGCTTGTCTTCGCCCCGAAATTTTCCGGGTATTTCAATTTCTTTTAAAAGTGTTCATCTCCAGCTGTCCTTTGGACGGCTAGACCTTCTACTTCCTTGAGAGCTCCAGTCGAGGAGTTGGCAGCAGATCTTAGAGGTAGACTTAAATAGTGTGTGGCCAATCAATTTCCATTTGTGATGCTTAATCAAAGTTGTTACTGAAAATAATGTTGCATCTTTCCTAAAGTTCTAGATTAGTTGTCATATCAGGCCACTATATTTTGAGTATGCGGCATAGTACACTGTTGATAAAGTTTTACAGCTTGCTTTTTAGTGCGTCTGAAACCATATGCAGCACTCGTAGAGTAGCTCATAAAGAGATAAAACATTAGATTTGACTATGCGTAACTTAGTTTTGATGGATAAGATGGTTGTGAGCCATATATTCTGTAATTGTGCGAAAGCGTGCAGAGTTTGCTGAAAGATCTTCCAGTTTAGATCACATATTTGTATGTTTAATCGACAGAAGGCATATATCGTGTGCGTAATCAATATCTTTAAGTTGTTCAGTGAAAGTTCCAAGGATTGCCACGATTTTTTTCGAGTAATGGCGCAACGAACCTAATTGAATATTGGCCTCCATTTGTAACTGCACCCATGTATCTCTGTCGCTTGCTAAAGTTCTCCAGTTTGTTGTTCCAAGCAGCTTTGCCGTTTGCTCAACGTTGTCTATACAACGTAAGCTTGGTCAACGTGTTTTTTTTCTTACTTCTTGTGCAGATTGGCATATTTTCTTTATTGGGTTATCCATGTTCATTCTTCGGATATGTCCAGCCCATTATAGTTGCTTTAATTTTATTCGTTTGCTTATTCTTGGTTGGCCTAACTGTTTTTGATATTCGTCATTGCATCTCAGCCGATAGAAGTCGCCTTCTATTTTGAACTAACTTTTATAAAATTATTTAAAGTTACTAGGTATTTTGATTTCATGAAATTTTTATTTAATTAATTTTATGCTTTCAATATAATACTACTTAAGGTTTTTTGGCATTGAATGGGTCTCCTTTTATTTCTGATAAATTGTTAAAATGAATGTACATATTTTAAACTAAATCTGTACAATTAAACGCAGTGATTCTTAACTAGATACAATAATTTGAAATGTGTAACTATTTAGGTTAATAGTAGTACTGATGTAAATTGTTACTTAAATATTTAAATAATAAATATTAACTTACACGTATATTTGAAATGTTAATAGCAAAATGTGTTCACCTACTTTTACTTTATAATGAAAACATTTTAAAATATACTACATATACACATAGTAGTATATTTTAAATATATATAATTTGCATGTTTTTTTTCTTTTGTTTTTCATTTTTAATATAAAATATTGTTGAAAACGTAATAAATCTACAAAGAAAAATTTTATATTTAAACATTTTTAATTTCATGCAAATTTATGAATTTGCATAAAACCGCAACTTGGACAAGATTTTAGTTAGAAAGTGAAATAAAAATTTAAGCCGTGGCAGTTTTGAATAAAATGTTTTTATTTCAATGATACACACAGAAACCGGGACCGCGCCCACTACTGTTGATTGCAACTCTGGCGTATAATTACCGCAAATGCAGGCTTTAATTTGCTGCCATGCACTTTGTGTGTGTGGGTGATATGAGCATTAAATTGACAATTTAATTTTTTCCGTTTTAATGCACTTTTTTTAAAAGAACTGCATTGGCTTGCGTGTATATTTGCAGATATGAGTCTATGCAATTATTATGCAGAAACGCATAATTTATCGTTTAAATCTCAATTTTACGAATATTGCAATTTTCTGAAAAAAAATAACATTTTTTCTGTTGGCCTGATATGTTGAAAATGTTGCCAGTATTAAGTTAATCAAAATTTGAGTTGAAATCTATACAAAGATATCAAAAAAAAAACAATATACATATATGGTATGTATTTAAAAAAAAATTTTGTTTTAAATTAACTGAAGTGTAGGGATATAGATAGTAGTATTATTAGCTTTATTTTACTTCATATTAAATTTGTTATATTACAAAGAAATTTGTAACAAGTATATTAGTTATATATAGCTTATAGTACGGCTGTACGATAGCACATTAAAATAGAACACACTTATGTGTGTGATATAGAGATGTAAACATATAAATATATAAAGATATATAAAAATACATATAAACAAAAGTGGTACATTAGAACGAATCACATCCTCAGGGAACTCAAGATTGATCTCATCAAAAAATACAGAAAGGATAGAGTCAAATCTCAGAATGGTTATAGGCTCCTCGGTGAGGTATGCAGATCTGAGATCTGATTCTTAGTCTGATGAATAATAGTCTGATGATAAACAATAATCCAGTCAAGGCGTAAAGAGGGGTTTTGAAAATACCTCGAGTTAAGAAAGAGTAAAAGTGCTCAAGTGCACTGGCTCAAATAGTTTCAATATAAAAGTGAAACTGTTCTTCTATCAACAAAAGCTTTAAAGAAGATCAGTTATATGGAAAAAGTAGCAACCTTTACACTTAAACCTACCTAATTGCATGCTTTTGTGTTCATCTTTCCACAGTTAATCTAATAATAATAATGATCCAAATCAAGATTTTACAATGTTTAAATAAAATGGCCAACCAATCTGACTCTTACATAGAGCTAACTATCTACTTGCTGTACCGATCCCAAAATTTAATAGGAAATTCAATGCAGAACAGCCAGTTCGATAAGTATGGGTAGATTTCTATTCTTTCAATAAAACTAATGTTTACTACAGACTATTATATAGTTTGAGGCAGGCATTTAATTATATACAACCATGATTGGATACAGTTTTATATATTAATATTGCTTATAATTCACTAACACTCGTTTTCGCAAATTTGTTTTGAGGTCGACATGTTTATGAGCAATAAATACAATAAATTTATATCTCACCTCCGGATTTTATACCACAAACTACTAGCCATGCATTGATGTTAACTTTAAAAAAACATTGTAAAATATTTTAAATATCTTTATCTTATATATATTTTGTAAACAAAAAGGTATTATAGAATCAGATCTATCATTCTTAATCTTATTTAAACTTGTTCTCTCCTAAAAGGTACATAAAACTCTCATTAAGATTGCCATCACAAATTGGTTCTTGTCGAAGACAACACAAAATTACACAGTATACAACCATGGCTACGATACCGTCCAATGATATTACCACAATTAATATAGGAGCTTAAAATTGAAACCGTTCTTTAAAAATACTAAATTATAGAATCGAGTGTAGTAGGTTAAACTTTCTTAATCACCGCTTAGTAAAATCATGTTTCTCCCTAACAGACATCTATCCATTACTTATACAGTGCTTTATTTAAAACCAAGCTTTCTCAACTCACCGCTCTTATAATATATTTAGAAAGCTGTTATTTATTTCAATAAATGCGTCAGGCTAGTGTATTTTATATTTCAACTCACCTCTCTTATATTATATTTAGAAATTGATTGGGTATTTATTTTAATAAATGCGTAAGTATTCAATTCAATTTTGTTATCCTATTTCACAATTATTATAGGAATCAATACCGTTCATAAACACATTCTTACTAACTTATTTAGTTTACGATATTAGCAAAAAAAAAGACTTATATCACTTTGAATTTGAAGCGTACGAGTACTACTAATAAATGGTACTCAGCCGATAAATCAGCAGACCTAATTGGTTTGTGTCAGACCTTATATATTATTTCAAACGTAATTGCTGCGTGTTAGTCTGAACAAGTTTCTATTAAACCTAATTGGTTTGTGCAAAACATACTTCAGGTATGTCAAAAATTACTAACTTGAGTTTAACCTAAATGTATTGAATAATTGTTTAAATTGAATAAAGTTCAGGACAAATAACAAAACTATATATTTTGATTATAGCCATATAGTCAGCGCTCTTTCTAGCACTCTTTCTGGTTATGACTATAAAGATATGTTATGCAGACAGTCAAATCTCAATTGTGCGCAGAGGAACAGGAAGCTTTCTTACCGTGTCAAAACAACAGTAACTTGACATTTAACGTTACCATGATTATTTAACGTGACCCATTTTTCAGTAAATCAAAGTAACTGTGTTAAATGCCTGTTTTGGAAATGAGTTATATTTCAATTGATTAAAATGTTTTAAATAATAATAAATAAAATGATAAACTATTACAGTATTGATTACGTTTAATATTAGTATACATTGTTATCAAATTATCTTCTAAGAATTGAAAAACTAAGATACATAATAACTTGAATAGCTTGAAAAGTGATGAATGTAGCACTTTATTGCCTTTTCTATCATTTCAACTATAAATTTTTATATACCACAAATTTATTTGCATTTGCATTTCAATTTTTCCTCTTAAAATGTGGCAACTCCGAGTGATTACAATTTGTTTTCACATTGTTAACATGGGATTTGGCAATAAGTGACAGTGGGCCGCATTTGATGTCACTAATCTACAAAAAAAGTTAATAACTGTCAGTGATGTTAAAAAGTGTAAGTGTCATTATGACATAAATGTTTATATTTCACTTTCGGGCAAAATTGTTGTTGCTGGCGGAAATGATGCTTGGAAAATTGTATAATAAAAAATACCACAAAAACGAATAAGGAAAAAACCATTTAATTTATTAATTTGCATGAAAAAAACTGTTGCCATTTACCATTTACAAACACACGCACTCATACAGTGTATAAAAAGATAATTCAATATATTTTTAAAATTAAATTTAATAAAGTTATTATGAAATAAAGAGTATTTTCATTTAATTTGAAATTTTTTTTTCCACTAAAAAATTATATTGCACAGCTGGAAATTGGAAAAACAAAAATTAAATTAAAATATTAAAATTTAAATCTGTTAGTTTAACCCAAATTATAGTGCTTAATTCGATTTTCTTTTTTATTAAATGCATTTTGCATATCGAAAAAATAGTAAAATTATAATTAAGTACATATTTCACAACTATTTAACTTTAAAACATTATTTTTTTGTGGCGATACAAAAAAGTTGTAGTATAGTGTACATATTAAATAATGTATTTAATAAATCTCATTATGGTTTTTAACTAAAATGTTCTGGTTTAGAGTTACTGGAAAATTTTTTATTTATTAATTTTATTTCAATAATAATTTGGTGGAAAATTATAATTGCATTGTTGCTAATAACATTACGAAAAACTAATGAAATAATAATTTAATTCTAAGAGCCGGAAAAAACATACTACATTCTAAATAGTTTACCATAAAGGTAAAATAATTGGGGATTCTTATAGCAAAGTACAATCCTGAATATACTCTAGTTTGCTTGATTACTGATAAATCAAACCATAAGCATAATTGCTGTTATTATAATAAATATATAACAATATTTTATTTATTAATAAATACGAAATAAATTTTAATGAACAATAGATAAATTAAAATTAAAAATACAGATGTCCTTAATTTTTTTTATTTAGTAAAGCTGACGATTCAAAGTTTTTTGACTTCTTTCTTAGGGCATATCAGTTTAAAAATTAAATATATAAACTACAATTTGATATAATCTACATAAACATAATCTAAAAATATTTTCCTCAGAAATTTACAATACCTAACTTAAAATACACATCATATGTTAATGTACAACAAATGGCTATGATTACATTTTTATACTCAGAAAGTTATTAAATTTATTGAAATAAAAACATTTATAGATATCAACTATACTAGGTTTGAAATATATGTACAATACCGAACCAGTCGTGAAACTCTTCGGATATGCAGACGTTGTAATGGTTTAGTTGCCTAAAATAATCACATAAATTTAACTCCTCGGAAGATTCACACTAAATAATCACTTATATCCATTATGCATGGTTGTACAATATGTTGGTGTCTTATTCAAACAGATATGGATGAATAATTTAAATGACTCCTCGGAATAGCTATATTTATTTAAGCACTTTAAGCAACCAAGTCATTACATCATTTTTCAACTTAAGATTTCTGTAAGATAATTTTTAGAAAAGTTATAGCTTACTTATAGTCAACAGTTAAAAGATATTCAGATTTTGCACTAGTGAAACATGCATTTTTGATAGCTACATGAAGAATCATCTAGTAAACAGATTTCCATAGGTCTTGTATCCAAACATCTAGAAAATCTCAAGGCATGTCGTTAAAATGCGTTTATTTTATTTCTTCAAATAAAGAGACTGAAGTTTTCTCATAAAAGGAGTCAAATTCTTATAGGACTTCAATGAAAATGTCTTAAAATAGACCTTGTTCTGAAATTTGCATGTATCGCATGGAAGCTATCCTTGAAAATCGTTTACTCAAATACTTCTGATATGAAAAATGAAACCTTTAAGAGTTTTGTAACTTCAATGTATCACAAATCATATATTATGATAACTAAATTTAATAAACTTAATCTCAATTTGGGTTCTCATATACCGTATTCATCAAATTTGGTTTTCTACCACTACTCGTATGTCTTAAATGAATACTAGAGACAAAAAAGTATCCTTTCGCCGCTCTTTTTCATACTGACATTGAAGGAAATTATGAGAAACACTACAGATGGCAGACAAGGCATTAGTGGTCACTGTTTGGATAATTAGAAGACTTGGAAAACGCAGACGATTTGTGTCTCTTAACATATTGACGATCTGATCTGCCACATAAAGTTAAAGTATTAAACACGAATGCAAACAAAATTGGGCTAAGCATCAACATGGAGAAAACTAAACTGCGATGAAACCCACAAGGTCATTATCGAACATGGCGAAGAATAATTAAAAAAGAATTAAAGTATGCTTGATTTACTTAGAATGATGTTATAAGAACAGCTCCAAATATAATACGATTTAAATCGATAGTGGCCTCCATCTATGCTCCAAAAGAACTGCAGGAAATTAATAGCAGAGAGAAAAAGATTTTACTTAAACAATACAGTTATATCTGTAGCAAACACTTATTTTTTGATTTGAGATATATAGTCGTGAAAATTTACGTTTTTAAAGCAACCTGTGCTGTTGTTGAAAAAGATCATTTTTCCAAGATTCAAATGATCTCAAGTTCATTAGGGGTATCCACTAAGCTGCTTAGGTCACAGTCTTTCATAGTCTTTCATATCTACATCCAACTGTGCTTATACATTTGTAGCAAAAATGTTAAATTAATTGTTTTTCCTTTTCTTCGCGGCTGAAGAAGAAATTAAATGAAGAAATTCTTCTTCTTCTTGAATTCTTGTCTTCTACGCTTTCTACAGATTTACAATTGTGCTCTTATTATAAAACTTATTTTCAAAATAGGTCCTAAAAAAGTAGGGAAATGCACTATACTTTTTGAACTATGAAAGAACGATAATGTAAGGTTTCTGTAAAAAGAATCCATTTTCAATTTGATTACATCATGGTTCATTCTTTTCAAATGGAGGAATTTCATTACTGAACAATATTCAATTTTTTCCATTTTATAAGAAATCAGCATTTCAATAAATCAAAACTTCTACAGCTGTTGTTCAAAACTTGCTAGATATACAAACTATAATTGATTTTGTTCTGGCGTTACCACCAGTTGTGAAGTCACATACCTATTAATCCACCTAGTAAATTCAAATTTCGAACTTCTCTGATACGGTCGTTATTTAGAATAATTAATGCAAATAGTTCATTGCTTGTTATTTAGAGGTCTAATTATATCAGGTATTTGTTAGTTCATGAAATTTATAATTTTCGGGTATTTGTCTACTATATATGGTAGATATTTTTGATTGGAATTTGCTGAGATTATCAAACTTTGAAAAGAACTTAAGTCACTTAATATATTATGAAGAATGTCAATTTAATTTAAGTGCTATTAAAAAATGCATGCAGTGCATTGCATTGAGAAAATTAAATAAGAACATTGAACGCGAAAAAAATAATATTTATTTATGTAAATATGAGTACATACATAATGCGAAAACTTGTATAAAGCATAAGATTGCCTGATATTAGGAATTAACATATTTTTTGATATAATCGCTTATGTGAGACATGCAAATTTGCATGTCAGAAAGAAAAAATTATAAAATCATTTGTGTAAACATAAATATTTGTGTAAGTTTTGTTGTTGTCAGAATATGAAACACGAAATTTTCGTGCATCTGATTAAGTGGCTACCTCCATGCATACATCACATGTGCCCATAAACCTAACAAAAGGTGGACTCATTACAAAATTTCGACAAAAATAGCAGATTTCGACTCTTTAATGTGCAAAGAATCGCATGACTTGCTTGGCGCATACGTCAAAGCAGATGATAATCAACTAAGTTTCATGTCAACACAAAGTCACTTGATGTTTGTCATTAAATCAAGCAATCAACTGGTCAATTAAAACGCAAAATTAAAAAATTTTAATTTTGTGGTAACTACATAATCAGAATAATGATAATTCAAGTAGTATTTGCTTTAATATTTGGCATATAATTTCATTTGTTTTTCACTTGGGTGCATTCGAAAAGAAGAGTAAAGTAATTAACTTGAAATTGTAGTTTGCCTGACGTTGTGCGTGCCCCTCGTCATGCGTACCACTCACTTATTTGTGCTTAACTTGCCGTGAAAACTGCATGAGTACGTGTAGTTGGGACCACAAAAAAAACAAAAAAAAAATAATTGCTTTAATACTACACCGGTAAAGTGGGTTAAAGCCAAAGTACCTGAAATTTGTAATTGAACCGAGCCATTAATCAAACTGGCGTAAAACTATATGCAAATTGCATTGTTGCATTTATTGCGTTTATTGCAGACCTGCGGATGAAATACCAATTCATTGATGGATGGCACTTCTGCCTCAAAGAATAACAAATACAATAAAATTTACTTTTTAAAGAAAACAATAATTAACAATTTTCAAAGGATGTCTGAAATTCAGAGTAATGCAATTTTGGTATTTCAGATATGCAGATGTTCAGATATTCAGAAATTCAGAAATTCAAGCTTTCAAAGTACCGGTCCTCACTGAAACTCATTTAATTTTGTTTATTTATTATTTTTTGTTTGGCACAATTCACTTGACGCACTTTTGTAATTGAATTCCTTTTTAATTTAAATTTAGGTCAATGAGACTCTAAAGGATATGGATTTCCAGAACACAAATGTGTATATGCATTTCATGTGGAAAACACATTTTTGAACAGGCTTTAATTTGCATAAATTAAAAAACATGCACAATTATTCATTTTTTTTTTTTGCTCATAAATAAATGATTTTATTATTTTCTGTAAATTTCTTGAAAATATGAAAATATTTTTAATCTGATATAATTTAATTTTTATACTTTAAATTGCAATTTTAAACTGAAACGCACTTCACATATTGTTGATTGTTGACTTTTAATATTATTTTGGTGATATTATATGGTAATCCATAATTGTTTTTTTATTTTCATTAAAAATTGCATTCTGAATGAATGGTAAATTTACACAATTCCAATAAACTTCGTTTAATAGATACTTGTAAATTTACAATGTAATTGATGGCAAAAGATATGTTATGGTAACATATATTTGAGTGAAGCTTTAATTAAAATTTATTGTTCCATGCAATAACTATGCGTTAAAAAAAAATTGAAATTAAGTTTTTTTTATAAACATCTCTTAATTTTATTAAATTTTTTATTAAACAAATAACTCATCCATGTCTAATTACCCACTTAAATTTTTTGTGTAATAATATAATTTGAAAATTAACACATGAATTTATATTTATAATTTTATATTAAAAAATGTGTGATCTTTTACCCTACAATTTATTCTAATTTCATATTATCAGATGCTTATATCAGATGTGATTTAGTAATAGAGTAAACCAATTGATTACAGTAATAATAATTTAATATAATGTTAATTTGAGAAATATATAATTGAGTTAAAATTTAATAAACTAATATTATATTGTATATATTATATATTGTATATATATGTTGTTTTATCTTACCACTTATATTACTTTCGTATTATCTGATATTTATATCCGATATAATTTAATAATGGAATATGCCAATTGATTAAAGTAATAATAATTTAAAAGAATATATATTAGATTAGTTAGATTAAATTAATACATAATTAAGTTGAAAATTAATACGTTTTTATTGTATATATTTGTCATCGTTTGTCTTGGGGAATGTTTTGTCTACAGCCAATTTTTTATGAATAAATGGTAGGTGGAGAGGAGAAATAGTTACTAAGTATTTATTAAATAAAACGTACAAGTTATAGTGTAGATTCCTACAGTTTATACTACTTTCATATCATATGATATTTATATCCGATCTGATTTAACAGTGGAGTAAACAAATTAATTAAAGCACTAATAATTTAAAAGAATATTTATTTATTTATTTTCGAAAATAAAAAATTATTTTAAAAATAATAAATTTCAAAAATAAAATTCGTGTTTATAACTTAACTACATATGGCTGTATTATTTATGGCAATGCTGCTTCATCCACCATTAGAAAGCTCCAAGTTTATTTATATATTGTACTCAAACATATGCTAAAAATTCTATATTATATTGAACACAAAGACTGGAGAGTGGAAAACTTGCAAAAGTATATCAAGGACACTAGACAAAAGATCTTTCAGGTCACAGTGTATTCACAGCCTATTCATAATAATATCAAGGACAGAGCACTGAAATTATTTGATTCTGTGAAACCACAAACTAATTCAGAATTGCACTCTTTCAAATGCCATATATATTCCGTTAGAAAGATATGATGGGCTTCAAAAAAAACTGCTATTAAATCATTATAATAACTTATTATGAGAACTCAACAGAGTTTTTAATACAGTAAATCATCTAAATGATCACAGACACTATTGAGTAAAATTGTTTTAGACATTAACTTTCATTTGATCAATGAAGAAGAAGCATAATTTCATAATTAAATAAATAACTGAACAAGCAAGCATAAGTTTTTTCTATGTTCAATACAGATTCTCAAATTAAATTTGGTACACAATCTACTTAGATTTATTTAAGAGAATGGCTTAGGGTATTAACTGTCTGAAAGTAAGAGCGCTGTCTCATGTTAAAAGAAAAACGAGGACGTAACTGATATCTGTTTCCACTGTCTCTGCTCGACCGTCAATTGTAACCAACTTTTTTTTCCTCGTCGGATTCCAGGTTCAGTCCTACAATAATCAACATTTCGTTAATGACCATTTCCAAGGTGGTAACAATTCCCTTATATTTGTATTCCCATTTTTTTTATTAAGTTATTGAAATCTACATTTCTATTGCTTATTTATTACTAACGAAGTCAATATTTCATTAGTAGATCAGTGGTAATATCTTTGTGTAATTATCACCCATACCTACTCCACGTCTAACAACATCAACATTTCGTTAGTGACCATCCAAGGTGGTAACAATTTCCATTTGCCATCACTAATAAATCATTCCTGAACAAATGGAATGCACATTTCGTTAGTAACCGCACAAGGCGTGGCAGAAATTTTCATTTTTAGCACAAACCAATTGATTTCACAGCAAAGAAATCTACATTTCTGTAGCAAGACTTCCGTCTGCGGCGTACATTACGTCTTCCAGATACTTTCGCAAACTTTTCACTGTTCCTATCAAATAAATTTATTGTAAGACTGAACCTGGAATCCGGCGATTTTTGGATTTGAAAATTTCCTCGCCATTTCCCACATCTCTTCATGAAATAGATTCCTTCTCATAGGATCAAAATAATATTTAAATAAAATATAATAGTTTAAGTAATTGCCTTTTTAAATTTGCGTGAACCATTTGTTAGAAAACTCCGCATTTTTTTCCCAAAAATATATATTACGAAAAGATTTCAAAGATCTCTAAAAACTCTTTACTGTAATTTCCAATAAATCTTAGACCTGTTTTAAAAGAATTTAATAGGTGGTAATATAATAACGAATTATTCAATTAAAATCTTAATATGTTTTGTAATTAACATTTTTGTCTGTAGTGAAAGGCAATGATTAAAATTTTTAAATTTTTCACATTAGGTTTAGCAATAAGTAAACTGTTATGTAAAATTATTTCATATTTTACTGTAATTAAAATATTGTAAAAATTTAAGTTTGTCGGAATTTGGAAGTGTATCTTTTATGTGTTCAAAATTTGTAATCAATAAGCGGCGTTGCTGAGTTACACGGCATTTGTGCATTAAATTTCAGCTGCGCACTGCTTTAAGTGTTTAGAAATCCGCATATTTGCGTTAATCCCATATCAACTCAGCTGCCTGTCGAACTGATGCACTTTCAGCCCAACACGAATGCACCATAGCCCCTCCCTTGTGGTTTCAACACTGCAATCTCCCCAGCAGTACAAATAATGTTATTTTTTTCTAATATCCGCATTTTGGTATGTTGCACATTGTACGGATTAGCCTTAAATATTTATTGCCAAAGTGAGCAAATAATTTTAATATCGCAAAAATTGTTGGCGCATATTTTCAAATGAAAATTATGCCATTAAAAATTTTATTAAAATACTTAAAAATTTGTAGAAAATTTTAAAAGGAAATGTAATAAATATTGAACGATAGAAAATTTTAACGACCTTCACCGGGCTAACCCTGCCGGATCAAGTAAGATGAGCTCATAATAACATTTTAATGGCTAATAATTATTTCTATTGCATTCATTAGAGATATTTTATCTAAGTATCTTTTGGAAAATTACAAACTCGAGTTGGAGTTTTATCTGATAATGACAGTTGAAATTTTCAAATAGATAATAAATTAGTCAGTAATTTTCAAATATTAATATTTTAATATTATTAACTAAGAAAAATAAACATTTTTTAACGATTTATGCAAGCACAATGAAGGTAATAAATCAGTAAGTTTTCACAATTAAAATTCGTAATTAAAACTGAAGTTATTTTAAAACTACTATTCGTAGTGTTTGTTTAGATAATAATAACTTGGTTATGCAAGATTTCGTGTTTTTAGAGTTGCTTATCCACAACAGTTCACAACTAAACAGATTAAGTTAAGGCCAAAGATTAAATTAGTTTCAGTGTAATTATCCGGTGAACTAACTTGTGAGCTCCTTCATGTAGGATGGATTACTACAATAAGTTTTACCTTAAAAATATAATTAAATAGCATAAGCTTTAAGTTCTAAAAACAGTCATAGTAAATTAGTTTCACATTCCGTACTAATGTCTATTGATGCAACTTTAATGATAATAAAAAACCACATTGAATGAGTTAGTATCAGGTGGATTGTTAAATACTTGACTTCACAGATTTTTGGTTAGCTTCTTGATCCACTTGTAAGAAAGTCAGGGTTCCTGTTGTGAAGTCAGGTACTCATCAATCCACTTAGTATAAGGTTGAAAAGCTAGTATAAGGTTAATATTCCAACAGATTTCTTTTTATTACAAGCACACCTTCGCAGTGATTTGATATTTAACTTATTGAGTAATTGCTATGATAACTATGAATTGCTATGAAAATTGTATAAGGGTTCCGGTGAAATTCTTGATATTACTTTGTGGTCCCCGAATGTTTCCAAAAACCGTAGCCCAACTTCTTCACAAAAATAACATAAGATTTTTGATATAAGTTCTTATTAGTTCTTTGTAGTTTCTGAATTGTACCCACAATTGTAGACTGGTTTCTTTTTAAAATGACCGTAATGGTTTTGAAATAAGTTCTTGAGTCCTTGTGGTCTCGAAAATTTTTCAAATACGTTTCTTTTTGCTTAGACTTATGAACTCATTTACTTCTTTACAGCATAGCTCGCAAAGGTCGCTAATTTCAAGTCCTAACCCCTATGTGTAACTGCTTATTAAGTGATGCATGTTAATCTTGGAAATAAAATTAACAATTTCGGCCCTCTGCGTAATTTCCCGAGTTCCATAGTTTTAGATGAGTTAATAGGCAGTTGAACTTGTTTATTTAAATAAGGAAAAACCAATATCTAAATCTATGGATACTGTTTTGTATGGGCATACCTAAGACAGTTGTTCTTTAAAAATTTTGTTTTATAAAAATTGTTCCACAATACAACAAGAATATTAGGTTTGAATAATCATAATTTTTATACCTTTTTGCGTATAAAGCATTTTATTCCCCGATTTAAAAATATTAAAAAACATATATTTTTGAGATATGGGTGTAAAAATTAATATAGTTCAAGGGTTTCCTGTCGCAAATCAGTTCATTTGATGAATTATTACTGCGGTAGTCCGATGTCCTGTGTTTAAACTTTGGAAACGCTATTAAGCCAACTGATCACGTTTGGAGATGTGGTATATAATAAATTTATTATTAATTTAAGATTTAAAAAAAATAACGACTAGGTTTGACTATTAATAAAGAAACGATTATCAGTTTCAATTCCCTAGATTCGTTTATAATATAGTTAATCTATAATATATGTGAATAATATTACATTTATTAGACACAAAATATTTAATAAATAAAATTTAATGAATTCTGATATAACATTTCTTTAAAATATGCAGATGTATGTACAATGCATAGAATATTGGAGAAATATGGAGGGATCTCTCGTCTTTAATTCAATCTGTTTACTAGTACCTGTTAAGATTTGCGCACTATCCACATCTGTTGTTGTTGATGTGTCTCTTTTGTAATCTAATAGCATTAAATTTTTAACATTAAATTGTTTAAATATTTATACTTTTTTAATTTATTTAAATAATAAATTATTATGTGAAATATTTTGAGTTGATAGCCATACAGAAAATAGTTTTATCATTTCAATTTGTTTATTTTTAAACATTTGATTGACTCCTTTTGACTTGTTTAATATATGAATAATTTATTAGTCTTTATTTCCCACTACTCACTTAATAATAATTATTATTTAAACATTTTTTTAATTGTTTTTATTTTTCAAATGATTAATACATAATAATTATAAATTGACATATTAGAAATCTTATATGTCGTTGTCATGTCCAACTTGTTTTTATTCATTTTAATCAATAAAATAATTAATTTTTACTTTATTTTAAAAAATTTGGTTTTAGTGAATATTAATGTCATAATAAATCTTTTTAAAAATATTTACAAATATTTTTAAATCAAAAGGATTTATTAGTTTTATTTGTTAACTTCTATAAAAATCTATTTATAATTGTTAATTGCAATAAATTTAAATTAAAAAATTGAAATAAGCTTCAGTAGTACCAACATCAACTCTTCTGGTATTTTACTAATTTTTGAATTTTATAGATAACTATCTGATTATATATCTACTATAACCAAGCGTTAAAAATATTCACAGGCGTACACTAACCATTATTTCTTTAATTATAATTTTTAATTATTAATACGAAATTATTATTATTAATAAATAATCACAACGGAGTATACATAAATTAGTAATAATGGAAATATTATATAAAACAAGATTTGTTAACAAATTTTAATAAAAATGTTTTAGTTTAATAATAATTGTCATTATTAAAATAATTAGTTTGTAATTATTTTATATTCCTTCTCTTTACATGTGTATTATTAAAATGATTTCAATATATTAAAAAATAAATTATACAAATGAAAACTTATTTTGTATTAAATTAGCTACCGGTTTTACTAAGCTATTTAATAGTGTTTAATGTGAAATATATTGGATAGCATCATTTACTTCGATTCTGCGGAATGTAATCATTTCAAATTAATATTGTAAATATATAAATATTTACAGATTATCAACTAATTTAAAAGAAATTCGAATCTATTCTAAAGATCACTGATAATGAGTACCTGGCAATACTTGAAACATCGTTGTATGGTCAGCTGAATTTCAACAAATTAGTTAAAACTTTTATTGTTGTTTCTTCATTACTGTTCGAACCGTTCTAACTTAAAAATAGATCATTTTTATATTTTATTGATACTAAAACAAAAAAAAAATTGTAAATTGCCTTTGCCGAAGTTTCAATACTCTTTACACGTACTATCACTATATTGATGCATTTACTTTAAAAATATAATTATATGTAAGTACTCAAAAGTAGTATCGATCGAAATTTATATATAAAACTTTATATATTTATTTATAAAGCGAGGAAACTATTTCATAATATCTATTAACTTAAACGAAAATAATATATTAAACACATTATATAAGGATCATGCGATTAGATATTAACTACGCGGATTTTCTTGCCGTAGTCTTTTATTACTCATCACTTAATAATTATATATTAACTTTTACAATTCTTAGTTCTCTCTATAGCGGAATGTTCTAAGTAATCACTATTATGAAAGGATGAATATTTAAAAAATACCAATTCCTATATCTACACAACATAAGTACTAAATTTTTGTATATACGTGAAACGAGATTTATTATATCATTATATGTAAATAATTTGTTTTACAACATTAATTCATATATCAATATCATTGAATTTATAAATACTAAATGTTATTTTTATAAATAAATAAATAGTTCCACTTCATAAATTCGCAAATCGGCAAAATAATTAAAAACAATCCAACAGAAAACCAAATTCGGCTAAAGAATACCTTTCGTTATGTTTATTAATAATGAATAGGTGTTATATGCTCCTAAACGTATAAAATTTCTTAAAAAATTTAATTCAACTTTTACACCTTATTAACCCAACAATATTTTTAAAATGCACGTTTAATTTGAATATTTTATTTAAAAGCAGAATTTTATCATTATCACTAATGATAAAGTAAGCAACCCGAATTCCTGAAATAACAGTTAGCATGAGTACTCGACTTGTTTAGTATTGCCCTTTCAATATCCTACTAGTCCGAATTGAAATGTATTGTATATAGAGTGCCACTCTAAAAATGAAACTACCACGACATAAGAGTAGTTCAAGCTAATAATAAATATATCTGCTGATCCATTCTCTTTAACTCACAAGCTGTTTAGTCTTTTCATTCTTTGGTCTTTTTAAATCAATTTAGGTATATTAACATCTCCCCTTACTAACAGTTCATTGAATTAATGTGGTTAGTTATGTGCATAACTTGCAGATAAATATAGAAATAAATATAGTTAAATATGGATTTATTCGATTTAAATCTCTCGCCGAGGCCCACATTATATACTTTGCATTTTCTCTACAAAGAAAAGATTAACGAATATGGAGTTAATGTTAAGATTATAAACTGTTTTATGTTCACATTCGACATTTCTTATGTGTGAATCAGTAAATGTGTGTGTATATATAATTAACAAAATAATTCAATTTAATAAATTTATTCCAATAAAAAAATAATAATAAAATAATAAAATAATTTGATAGTAGTAAACTATATTTAAAATAACTTACCCAGACGTTATTAATACAAAATCTGAAAAAAAAAGGAAAAAATTATTAGTTATTATTTTTTTAAATAAATTAGTATATTTCTAGTTTAATTATAACATTTTAATAATTATTTCAATAAGTTAAATATGAGGTAAGATATAGAGTAAAAAAAACTTTTTTAAAGGAGGAACTAATTTATTTTCTATTACCGTAAGTCGGTAAAGTAGATCTTATATTAATGTACTCTCAAAATTTTATGACATTTAGGTTCTAAAGTACTAGTAAAAATAAAGAATTCTATTAAAAATAGATAGTTGTGTGAAGCAATTATTGACAATTACATGGGTCGATCGGACTGATTCACAAATCATAATCGTAGCAGTTACTGAGACCAAGTACACGTATTTTTCCATGTGTTCAATTCTACTTATTTATTAATTTCTTTAAATATTTATTTTAAATAAATGAATAATAAATTTAGTTATTGATTAAAATATACTTTAAACTTATATAAGTTATTAAGTAATTATTAAAGGATACATAGTATGAATATAGAATATAAGCTCGTGAGATATTTTATGGTGAAAATAACAAGTCCTTCAGTAGATTTATGGTAACTTAATTTACATTCTTATGAAGTATACTGTAATCAACAGTTTATATATATAAATATATTTATTATCAATATCACCACTCTGATGATAAGAGGCGTTCTTCTATAGTTAAATTGTCAACCAAAATATTATATTCAGTACTTTTATATCAGTTAAGGATATCAGATGTTATCACTTGATATATGTATAGTCCCCATTTTTTTTAAAAGCTCTTAGTTTATAAAACTCATTGACTACAAAAAATTAGAAACTCATTAAAACTTTAATAGTAAAAGATTTCAAAAATATTTTAGCAGTTTTTGCCTCATTCAAATTGTCAAATCTCCTTTTTTGAACAATTTTAGTTGTTCCCATGAGACAACAACTGCTACACCATAACAGAGTTAAACTTGTCTTCAGAAGTGCATAGAGAGTAGAGACTCCGTACAGATTTTCTACGGGTATGGGTTTAAATTATGAAATTTTCAAATTTGGTGCTTAATCCGTATAAATCTCTACAGTTTGCACAATCTCATTACTTGCAAGTCAACCAAGTCACGGACTTCACTCGACGCGCATTCGTAGGGGAAATTATATTTCATTCGTATTTTTACTTAAAACACACATCAGCCATAGCCGGGCACTTATGTGGCCTTAAGGTTGTATAATCCCACATGACTGTCAAACGGTTAAGTGAGTTTTTATGCAACAACAACTTTCCACATAACAATGATAACAAAGGTACAAGCCAAAACAACAAAAAAAAAAATAAATAAACTGACTTCTGGGAAATATTGAAAATGTAAATGAAAATAAAAAATTTAAGAGAAAAAATTTGTTTCCATTTTTTTGACCCTAATTTCGAAAACCGAAAAAAGGGATCAATGCCAGAGAACGATGTGGAGTGGAGAAGTGGTGGTTGAGATACAAAAGTAGCGAATTTGAAAAACGTGCAAATCAGCAAATAAGCAATTATGAAATATAAAATGGTTCAGATAAGTTTCCCATATGAAGGCAGGAAATTATGTTAATAAATTTGAATGATTCTGCCCTTTTGAAAGAGAATTTTCGCAAGTCTTTCTTAAATTTTCCATTATGGCCTTTATAAGCATAAGTGATTTGTTATATATTGTGTATCAAATGACTTTTATTTAGAAATTTGGGTTCGACGTTTTAAGGGAACATAAAGGCTATTGAGTAGGTAATAGGTTTTTCGAGAAAGAATTACATTAATAATGTTATTTGAAATTTATTCAAATTTCTAAGAAAGAAATTTTACATAAATATTTTATTCAATTTATTTAACTTTTATTTTTTATGGCAGATACGTAGATAAATTAACCAATTTTTATATAATTTTCATATGAAATAGTTTATTTTTCTTTGTTACAGTATTAAAGAGTTATTACACTCTCATCTTCACTACTACTATGTTGAGGCTAGTTGAGTTGAGTCCGTGCACCTAAGCACTTTTACTCTCTATTAACTGCGACGTTTCTACAAAACCCCTCTTTGCGCCTTGACTGGATTATTGTTTATCACTTCATTAGACTAAGCAATAATTGACGTCAGATCTGCATAGCTCTCCGAGGAGCCTGTAACCATTCTGAGATTTGATAACGCGGTGTTAGTAAGTCCGTCAGATTTCGCAAATAATTCCAGGGCTCTATCCTTTATGTATTTTTTGATGGGATCAAAAAAATAAAATAAAATAGTTTATTTTTCTTTGTTACAGTATTAAAGAATTATTACACTCTCATCTTCATATGCTTAAGAAATTTCATTATTTCAACTTCCTGTCAGTGCTATATCCTGTAAAGTAAGGTAAATGATGTTGGAATAAATCTCTTCAAATATTTCACTCATATATCCTTGTGTTACTTTTATTCGTCTCAGTAGCATATCATTTACCATTTTAATGGGACTAATTTATTTATAAGCCTTGACACACGTAAATGTAAACATAATTAAAAAACATTTTTTAAATTCCAATTTCCCCTTTTCCGCTGCGCACAGCATTTTCGCAAAAGCGCTTAGGCGGTGGGGTGCATAACTTAACGATTTCGGCGATTAGACAGTTTTTAGATTCACATCAGCAAGGAATTGCTAATTTACGGGTAATGACAACATTTCTCAAAAATGTCAACAAGTATAAAAACTCTACAATCTGCCAGTTGTGACAGCCGAACATCCTTGAAATATGCGTATCCTTATATTCATTTCCTTTTTTTTTGCTCTATTGCAATATTTCAAGGGCACTGAGTTGGGAAATAATTACTAGTGCGTCTGATACCGTTATTTATAAAATACTATGTGAGGGTGTCCTGCTGTGCATGCGTAGCTAATAAATCTATGTCACAATATCCTTTTGTCTTGACTTCTACCGCCTCGAAGCACATTAAATCAAACTCCGCTGTCAGTAGTGCTATGTTTCATCGTTGTCGGTTTGTTGTTTTTTTCCTCGGTTGGTATTACTTCTCTTACTCTTACTCTCACTCTTATTCTAAGACTAGCATTGTGTGAATTTTTGAAAGGGTCCTTTTTAAGTACTAAGCTATCGAAATGATTAAAATGCTGCAGACAGGGAAAATATGTTGGCAGTAACAACCGCTTTAGCAGCTGGCAATAAACACTTTTCATTTAATTTTTTTTTTTTATTTTTCTGTGCTCGTATTCCGACTTTCTTTAGCCGCCCATTTAAGTAGCTACTGAATTTTACGCAAAAAAATAATATATGAGAAATTAACAAGCTAATGCCTCCTGTTTCCGTTTTGGTCCTTTAGGTGTGGGGTATGATATGGAAGTTGTAAATTCGTTGCTCACTCCAAAGAGCAGTTGGCACAACTAGTATCCTGTTCTTGTAGTTGTAAACGAGGAGACTGCAAACTTAACCAAAATGCATACTCCGATTTAATTCGCTTTAAATTAATTTTAAAATTACGCCACATTACAAGGCATGAAATAGAAATTATTTAAAGGAAATTGTGTTAAAGTTTGCAAAAACGATTAAAGGCCAATTATGGTAACATTTGTTGGAGTTAGCTTAAGTAAAGTGATACCAAAAACAAATGGGATTAGGGCAGCAAGTTGAAAATAGGACATTTATAGAAAGTTTTTTCAATGGATATTTAAGCAACAACAATTTATCATTAGGAATTACACACAAATATGTAATAGGTACTATTAAAGGTATATAGTAATTTTTTAAAGTGTAAATAAATCAATTTTTTAGCACAAAATTTAAGATTCTTTCAAGTTTTCAGTTAATATCAATATCAATTGAGTTTTTAAAAAAAATTCAAGTCCCCAGTAAGTTAACCCTATATGTTATATCAATATAACATCAGTTATGACTTAGTTTCGTCTGTCTAATGATACACCTAAAATGAGTAAATATATAAAGAGTAAATGTGCTTAATCGAAAAGTGGACACAATCTAAGTGGTCAGAATAACATAAAGAAAAAATAAAAGTGCTTGATCCAAAAGTGGATACACTCTAAGTGATCAAAATTACAAAAGAGTAAAGGTGCTTAATCCAAAAGTCAGAATTACAAACAATATAGGTGCCGATTCGAGAAGTGATGCCTACTCCAAAAGTGGACACCTAAGTAGTCAGTATTACAAAAAATAAAGGTACTGATTCGAGAAGTGAATACAGTTCAAGTGATCGAAACCACTTAAAAGTAAAGGTACTTATCTGAAATGTCCATACTCCACAAATCATGAACACTACAAAAAAGTGAAGGTACTTAACTGAAATGTCCGTACTCCACAAGTACAAAAAAGTAAAGATACCTAATTGAAAAGTCCATACACTTCAAATGATTAAAACTACAGAAGAGCAAAGGTGCTTAATCAAAGAGTGGGTATACCCCAAGTGAATAAAACTACAAATAAATAAAAGTGCTTATTCGACAAGTGTATACAAAACTGAATCAAAATTACACAAAAGGAAAGGCGCTTACTAAAAAGTTCATACACCCTAATTGATCAAAATTTTCAAAGAGTAACGTTACTTAATCGATAAATGGATACACCCACAGTGGTCAAAATTTCAAAAACAAAAGTGTTTAATCGAAAATTAGATACACTCTTAGTGGTCAAAATTAGAAAAGAGGAAACGTGCTTGATCCACTTTTGGATTAGGTGGTCAGAATTACAAAAAAATAATAGGTGCTGATTCGAGAAGTTTATACAGTTCAAGTGATCAAAAATATAAAGAAGTAAAGGTACTTAACTAAGAAGTTCATACACCTCAAATCATCAAAACTACAACTGAGAAAAGGTGTTCAATCAATATGTGGATACACCACAACGTTATTAAAAACTAGGGCAAAATAAATGTTTTTAATGCAGAAGTAGATACACTTTAAATTATCACAGCTACGAAAAAGTAAAGGTGCCCAATCGAAAGATAGATACACTCTAAGTTTATCACAGCTACAAGAGAGTAAATGTGCTCAATCGAAATGTAACTATTTTGTGTTTAAAAATCACTATTAGCGCAACACTCCTTGTGATCATCAAGTTAAGCAGTTGATTTGTCCGTACAACTGCGATATGGCGTTCCTTTACTGAAGAACGCAGCTAACGCCGTTAATAAGTTATATAATGGGTCAGTCCATTAACTCTAAGTTTGATCTGTGCTTAAAAATGATAAAGGGCCTACAAAGCACTTCAAAATAAGCATTTAACAGTGAAAATTTTCTATGATGAGTAATATACATTTTTTCTTTTGAACCCAAAAATTCAGACATATTAGTCTTAAATAGAAATCAGTCTTAATTAGAAATATTAGTCTTAAAAATTAAACAGATACACTTGTAAAACGTATAATTTTATACAATTGTGATGATAGATAAGTAATTAGAAGATGTTTATTAGATCGAATGTCATATAAAGAAATTATAATCTTGATCAGACGGGGGGTATGTATTTATATATGTATTTATAAATAAAATCCGTTTCTTATCTCCGTATAGCTGTAGGTACGTCTATTTACTGCTCGGTAATTAATTATTATTATAATTAATTATTATTATAATTATTTAGCTATTAATTCAATAATAAGTGTATAAATTATTTTACAATGTATTTGTCTGTAAAGTAGTTTATCTAATTTTAAGCTACCGGAATGAAGTATTTCATCGTGGGTTTTTGTAACTTCACACATATGTAAATATATATATACATATGTATATATAAAATCACTTATAACAAGCAATTATCGGAAATAGATTTTAATTTACAATTAGATATGTGCGTTGGTTTTTAATTAAAAAATTTTATGTGTGACTAGTAGGTGCAAAAACAAAAAACATTAATAATTTGTATTTAACACTAGAGAAAATTGTCTATAACGTAGCTACCGGCTTTACCGAAACCAATTTTTTCTAGTTTTATTTTGCAATTGTAAAAATATGCACTGCAATAATAATAAGAATAAATTATAGAATTAAGTACAACAGCAATTTTAACTTTTAAAAGTATATAACATTTTCATTAAGAATACGTGCCAACAACAATTTATATATTAATAATTTTTTTTTGCATAAAAATTATTAAAAGAGTTTTTTTTAAATTTATCTGGTGCAATACACCCAAACCAATTTCATATTTAATGTTATGAATAATATATTTGCTCATATAAATATAAATGTATATGAAAATGTAGTGATTTATAATCCAGATCTGTACAATAGAACTAATCGCTTAGACCTTTTTGAGAATATCGTCACCTTGCTTTCATTTATCGAGTTACGTCAACGACTGTAAAGTGAATAATATACTTGTAACTGCGGTTTTTTCTGCAAAAAAAATATCTTTTTATGAATAATAATTTTAATAAAATAAATAAAAAAAGAAAAAATCATTGGTAATTAAAATGATTTGAAAAAATTGCACCACTTCACTTATATAGAAAATTTTAAATAGAAATAATTGTAAATAGCAAATAGTCAAGCAAAATAAAATTAATAAATTTAATTTTTTATCAAAGTAAATTATTAGGTGAGTCAGATATTGCCAATATCTATAAAGCTTGAAGACTTAGTAAATTGTTGTTGTTGTTTGAGCAACAACGACACTCACTCCTTTGTTTCTGGAGCAAACGCATAAACTACAGTTACATTCTACTCATATAAATTAATAAGTATTTCATTTCATTGTAATTTTTCTGTTACAAATTTTAACAACTATTTTATTGTAGAAGAAATTTGTCATATAACATATAAAAATGTCAGTGATAATAATTGTTTTTAGGAATATAAGTTAGAACATTAAAAAAAATATGAATATTTTCTTAAGAATCGCTTCACTTCAACCGGATAATTGAAGTGAGATAGTTTTCTAAATAAGGAACTATCATGGCAATTGGAATGAATAATAAATATATGCTTAACCAAGATTTTTTATTTCATTTAAGCAGTTATATTTCTGCAAGATTCGATAATACCCCTAGCAACTCTCCTCAACTTGAATTTTTAAAAAAAAACTATACATGGTAAAATCAAGATAACATGTCATAAGCATTACCCAAGTAAAAATATTATAATTATCTTAATATGTGTAAGATACAAAGCGTAGTCTTGCTTTATGTGAGTACACAAGACTTGACGGTTTGAAACCACATTAATATTTTTGTTGAAGTCCCCAACACCAGTCACGACTCTACTTAAAGTTCTTGACAGTTAAAAAGAGGATATCGTCACCGAAGTAACTGTTTCAAAACAAAAATTCAGTTAAGTCATAAGTACTTCTAGTGCGTTCTTTGATTTAGATAAAAAAATTATGTAGAATTTTATAACTCATATTGGAAATTAACTCATATTGGAGACTTTTCTAACAATAAGTAAAATCACTTCTCCAGCTCTTAAGCACAACAGAACAACTGCAATATTATATATAATTTTGGTTACATTTGTTAATACTTTATTTGAACAAAATAACATTTATTTAATATAATGGATTTCTTAATGAGATATTCGAAGTAACTTATAATCTGAATATTGATATATCATATTATTGAATATCATATTATTGGATTCTTATAGATGTACTTTGAGAGAAAATAAATATGTGAATAGGGAACTAATTAAATTTATTTTATAATGTCTAACCACTTTATAATGACTTAACACATTATAATGTCATTATGACGTTTTCGATTGGTAACTCTGGATTTAATCTACATTTACTCTTGATATGTGAAATTTTGTTGCACAATCAAACATATAATATAGTAATATAATATTTTTGTAATAATTTTAGTAGACATTTAAATTTTTCATAAATACATAAATTGAATCAATTCACACTTTATTAGTTAGGTTATATAAAACAGCTGTTAATTTCAGGGTAATCATTCTACTCTGGCAATATAACTAGAGTAGTGGTTCCGAACCGATGCTCCACTGCGTTTGGAAGATAATTACAAATGGTCAGTGAATTAAATTTAGCGGATATGGACACATAGCTTGTAGTTTGTTCACTGAGACCTCACTTATTAGAAAACAAGCACAAAAAATTTCTAAATAATTATACACCAACTTTATAGCCTAGGTGTATAAGGTACCGATGCACAACTCATTATACCAAAGATGCATAAAGCATTTTAAAATAATCATATAGTTTATTATTTTTAATCTTTGTGGTCTCTTATAAAAACAATGATATCATAGGCAATGGGGAATCAGTGATCTAGATTGCTTTAAATTAATCTCGAGTGTTATACATTTTACTCGAGATTTACCAAATGAAAACAGTATAAGTGGAGAATGTAGTTCTTGAATAATATAAGTAAGTTAAATCATTTAAATTTATATGTATATGATATGTACTATTAAAACTTAAAAACTAATTTTAATATTTATGTTTTAAATTATCATGTAAAATTTAAACATTATTTTTAAAACCACTCAGTGATCAATAAATAACTAATGATAAATACAAGTTTTTATTATTTTATTTTATTATTTAGCGCGAAGAACAGAAAACTGATCTATAGCCAGATAATTAGACCAGCATTACTTTACGGATGTGTCGCGTATAGCAAAGCTTCCGACTCTGTTATGCAAAAGCTACAAGTTGGCTTGTAGCTTTCAGGCTCCCCGAAGACTCTTCAAAGTGCCATGGTACATCTGCATACATGATATGCTAAGAGACCTTAGAATAGACCCGATCAAAAAAAAACATAAGGGACAGAGCCCTGAAGTTATATGCGAAACTGACAAGCTATCCTACTTAGCATTATCTAATCTTAGAGTAATCACTCTCCGTATGGAGTGGTACGCAGATCTTAAATCAATCACTGAATAATTATGAAGCTTATAGGGAATGCATAAATCAGTCAATGAGATGGGTGGAACCCTGTAGTACCCCCAGCTATCAAAGAGTAAAAGTGCCCAGTTGCGCTGACTCGAAAAAAGGATCAATATACATACATACATATATTTCAATATTTAGGTAGTCGTTCGAACTGGTTTTTATTTGTTTTGTTTATCTAAATGGATATCTTAGGTCATTATTAGGGATCAATTATAAAATTGAATGAAGTAATAAAAATAATGTTAAAATTTTGATCAAGTGAAACATTTATCAAATAGTAATATTTTCTATATCACATAACGCATAGCACTATCACTTAAAGGCGAACTTTAACTTTAATTTTTTATATATTTTCTAACATTTTCCTAAACATAATAAAACGAAATAATTCAGTTCTAAAACTTCAAGAAAGTCAAGACATCGTAGATATAAAATTTTTTATTTTTATTCGAAAGATTCGCGTTGAAGATTTTAATGCATCTTAAGTTGTTCGCTCACATTCTGAAGTTTTCACGTTTTCCTTTGTTTTATATTGTTTTGTTATTTAAGTTGAAAAATTTTATTATCTTTTTATGACCCAGAAATCTTTAAAATTCCAACAATGAACTACCAAAAAATTTTCGTCGAAGTTCTGAGCACAAGGAAAAGTAATAAATTTCGGCGTCAAACGGCATCGCAGTGCTCGTATCGCGGCTGCTGTGAGTGTGAAATGAATGTGACATGATTTTTAAGTTATCGCCTCACTCGATCTTAGTGGGTCTCGCTTAAACATCAATTATGACCAGATTATTAGATGGCGTTGTGCGGTATAGTGAGGCATAGTGAGGCATAGTGAGGTTTAGTGGAGACATAGCCCATAGGTTGAGGGAGGGCGTTTGGAATTTAATAAAATGATGTGAAATTTCTCACAGTTTCATAATTTTATAGCATTTTAATGAGCATTTTATGACAAGACGAAACGGAAAGAAATGCTCAAATGCTTCTATGTGATACTGAATTTTTATTAAGTTCTGTCACATACGTGGAAGACGAAGTCACAACAACATTTTTGTGTAATCACTATTGCTGAATTATTAATGTAACTGTAATGGTTATTATTTATATACAAAAAGTCTAACCTGTTCGTTTTGCGTGATTTCTACCCATAAAGGAGGTCAAAAGTGTCGCAAATTCAAATAATTTCATTATTTAATTAAATTCTTGTGTCGAAGCTGAGCACTTGATTGTATGCCGGCACGATACTTGCAGTCTTTAATCTACGCTAAAAATAATGAATTAGCATCGAGAGAAGTTATTACTTGACTTACGCAAATTTAATTTGATTACTGATTTAAATTTTTATGCAAATTGAATTTTGGCGTGTCACAAGGACATTGACTTAGGAGAAAGCATAGAGGTTGATATAGGACAATGGAGCAAGTGCGAAATAGCTAATGGGTAGGTTAATTGAGTTTTGACTTCTTTGAACAAATCTTTTCACTGAAAAAAGTAAAATAAATGCTTTCAGAAATAATAGATGTAGGTGGAGCATTTTTAAGCGTTTTACCAAATTACGTTGGAAATTTTTGTCAAAGTATTTTGAGTAAATCTCATTCATGAGTAGGTGGAACTGGAGTTTATTTGTGGAATTTACTTAATAAAGGTGCAAAAGTTTATTAAAGTATCTCTTTGAAATGAAATGTTGTATTATATTTTTGTTTTAAATGAATCATTAAGAAAACTCAGACACTAAGTTAAAGTTCAGGTGTTCGATTAAAAAATTCTTTCCTTCTTTGAATATTGCTTTTAAACATTTTTAAATAAATGTTACTATAATAATTGTTATAATTGCAAATAAATGTAAAAACTATAATACTTTATAATATATTAATAAATAGTTGATTAATATTTTAAGCTAAGAATTTTTATTTAGTTGTACGATGTATATCCAGATAATAAATAAATTGTGAAGGTCAGCTGCATATTACACCCCCTGTAATTACCATGCTTATTTAGGTATTGTATTTTGAATATGCATTGTTTATAGGAATTTTATTACTTCTTGAGTTCTAATTTATTTGATTTATTCAACTATTTTCAAAATAATTTTAGTAGAAGAAAAAGAAGAAATGCCAATGAACTGGATGATTGTAAAGCATAACTTTACAAAAAACTTCAAAACTGAACTTGGCAACAAAAAGAACTGGGAAGGCTTTAACTAATTTATGTATTCGTCATCGGCTTCGCTGATTAATCGATGACTAATCTAAGGTCTGCATACCACCTCGTACGGCTAGTATAGCTTCAGGGCTCTGTCACTTATATATTTTTTGACCGGGTCTATCTTAGCATATCATGTATGTGGATGTACCATGGCACTTTGAAGAGTCTTCGAAGACCCTGACTTTGAGAAGCTTGTAGTTTCTGATTAGTAGATTTGGCGGCTTTTTTATACGCGACACACCCGTAGAGAAGTGCCGGTCTGGCTGTAGTTGTATAATGTGCAACTAATATAAATGTATTTGTGTATTTAGCGTTTAGGTTAGAATAAGGAATATGTTAACGGAATAAGATAGAATTAAGAGTAAGACAAAATAAAGAGTCAGTCTGGTGTTGACACTGAAATAGGGAAGACGGCTGTGGTGTAACTAAAATGTGTTAGATTTCCTAACTAAAAACACCAATTAATTCCACGTAATTATTTTAATAAATACATACACTGTAAAATGCAACTAAAACTCTGAATATTAATTGTAATAAATCTAATATTTTATTGTGATAATATGCAAAATTTATTGCAATAAACCCTTCAACTTAAATTTATTACTTAGTAGTATGAGGTTTTTTTATTATTATTAACAAAGTCATAATATAATTGTGAATTATGGTATATCTAACTTAAATTATAGAAGCTATAGCTATTTATTTAGTTTATTAAAGAAACTTTAAAAAAAAATTTTTATTTTTGAAATTATTAAACAGTTTTTTTCTATATTTAACTGAGTCACAGCTCTCAGTCATGGTACTTGACATTGTTTTTCAGCTTAGTTTAACTCCAAAGTGCTTAGATTTCATAAGCTGAATTTTGTGTACAAATTCTTCTAGCACAAAGGATAAGAAATTTAGATAAAAATTTCAACAAACAATTTATATAAAACAGCTTATAAAGCTAAGTAGTTACTATGAACTCTGAATTTATTCTTATCCTAAACTTATACTTTACATAAATATATAGTACTTTATTGTCAAGGCATTGCACTTTGATAATATATTGTTTCACGAATTTATTTTGTCTTTCAGAAAAGGTTAAAAATATTTTAGTAACATTCAGAAATATTATACTCTCTTTATAATATACCACTTGAAAGCGATTTCTATCCCCTCTAGTATTGCGAAGTTTTACCTTAATTTTTTTTCGATGCTCATAAATCATTTTTCTGAGTTTACATATTCAGTAAGGAATTTGTTAAAGCCGATCAGTTAAGTTTTGTTTATTTATTCTCTATGTAAATCATTTCTGTATGGAACTGTATAGCACTTCCTTCTGCTCCTATTTTTCGAAATCATTTTTATGCCATAAATTGCAACTGTGTCATTTGTTTATTTTAAGTTTCCAACTTTGGCGTCAACAGGAAATTGCAGATTTGTCATAAAGTTGCATTTCTTTTGTATGTCAAAACTTTTTATGCATAAGAAAAAATGATTTCAGTATAAAAATTTCTTTTGCAGCAGAAAAATGAAATAAAATTGGTAAATTTATGACTTCTTGGCTAAAACAAAAATACGAAAAAAAAATCAGAAAAGTTTTACTTTTCAGGAAAAATAAAATTTCTTTGCATTATTGAGAAAATATTCTGAAAGAAAACTTGTGACATTTTTGGGTTGCATTGTTGTGCAATATGAGTATTATTATTATTGAAGGGAAAGTTTAATTTTTATATAAGAATTTCATATGTAAATACAATTAATCTCATTTTCATTCAATAACTGTCATAGTTTTAATAAGCAAATTATCTGTTCCACAACATCTTTAACATATACATCCATACAAAACATGTCGGGATTTCTATAATAAAATGAAAATGTTAATTAAATACTACATGAGAATAATTTCAATTGCCTCTCTTATCAAGGACTAAGATTTGATATACAATACATTGTCTCGAGTATCGTAAAAATAAGTTAGATTATCTTTTGCCCATCAAGTAACATTTTATTGTAAATTGAATGCTGCAATCCTTGCGATTAGTGTTTATTTTTCTTATTTTTTATTTATCCTTTTTTTGTTGTTGTTTTTGTTTAACTCTGTTTCTATTTCCTTTAATTCCGAAATACAATTAAATACGACTCCATTTATTTCCCTCTAAATAACAGTAAAACAGTCTAATTCTTGGTTTTGTTGTTGGTTGAAAATCGCATCCTGACAAATGGCAACGCAAACAAATGGAAGGAGCGCCAAAAATAAACTGAAGCGAATTTAACCAGTCAAGCGGATAATGGAAACCACAAAATTGAACGCGACATTTTTGCCAGAAATCGATAGACAGAGAAACAGACGAGCTCTGATCCGACCAGTTCATCAATGGGATTTGATTACTAGCTCAGACATTGGCATTCAATGTAAGGCTGTTTGTTAATTATCAGCAACGTGAACGTGCCCCAAAAAAAAAAATTGAATTTTATTTATTTATTTTTTAAGAATAAGAATACAATTTTAAATTAATTTCTATTTCTATTTTTATTTTTTGTCATAAAATATTTTTTATATACAATTAAATTATTTAAATGCAGTCTCTTCTTCATATTTCAAATACACCATATAAATATTAAGGTTCTAATAAATTTGCAAAATTTAAAAATGTAAGAATATTTTAAGTTAAATTTATAATATTAATATTTTTAAAATATCACTGCTTCCAAAATATTTCTACAAGTTGATATTCTTTGGATACACATTTTATTAAATTTTAACTTATAAATGTGCGAATTTTTTTTTTTTCGGTATATATAGCAGAGTAGTTATTTATAAAACTGTTAATAAATAACAGTTTCAGTATGACAGCACTCAAAAAGTTAATAATTCATCTCTCAACTAACTCCATTTGATTATTGAATCAAATTTTATAAATCATTATTTACAGACATACATCCAAGTAGCATTAAAAAATAATTTAATTGTATTATATTAATATATAATATATTAATGTAGTTTAAATAGATATAGAGTGTTCAGAATATTATAAAAGTGATGCATTAATATATAATAACGCCTAATAATATCACTATTTTTAATAATTGACAGAAATGTACATACGACTAACTCTACCAAACAAATATATTTTTACTTTTTCTAGTAATAATATTTTTGATCAAATTTATTATCATCATAAGTCGATTATAAATGTCGATCCATGAGAGTAGTTATTTTTTATTGTCAGTCAACTATGTACACACTTTTTGTTAGGGTTTTAATCTATTTTTAAAGTGCAATAAATTGATATTTCTTAGATTCTCAATCTCAATTCCATGAAATTTAATAAAGATTTTGACTGACCTTTCATGAACTTACTGACAGTTTCGATTACATCTGCGATGATTGCGGGTTTCGATTGTCGAGCATCTTGGTAAAATCACGTAAACCACTTAGAAATCTGTTAAGAAATATTCAAACATCATCATAGACTTGGTAAAATAATTAAAAATCTTTTTAACTTTAAAAGAAAACTAAGTATTATTCGTAGCTTTTTGTGCTTTTCGTAGTACTAATAACATTAACATACTGATACGTAGTAACTTAACTTTTATTCAATGATATCTTTTAAAATTTTAAGAGTATATCAGCGAATGATCTATCCTAGCTACGCATGTAATGGCCATAAATAACTATTTTCTCACCATTATTTCACAGTTTACATTAAATTGTATAAAATCTCTAGCATATGTAACCCAGTACTCTTATACTGTATCTTCCGCCTAATAGCATCTGTTGGGCATATTTACTAAAATTTAAGTCTTTTAATATTTATAGTCATATTTTCCCAATAGTAGTAAGAAATATCACTAAAACTTTTATTTGTGTGTATTCTAGTCTATTATCCTTTCCATTATTCCTCTTATAATAGTCCGACAATAATGAAATCTCCATTGAGCTTAGAAGTTTTTATTTCGTATCAAATTACCTCTACCTCTATTTTTCAACATATTTTCTTTTGATAGAATGCCTTGAAAGCAATAAATAGACATCTGCCAATTTTAATTCTGCTACATTTCTAAATCGTATGTAAAACCAACTGCAATTCCAGCACAAACTGCACCGTTGAATGTGAAGCTCACGTGCAACTCAGGAGTGCACTGTGCATGAATAAATGAAGAAATTGCGAGAGAAGCCCAGCGCATTTCAAAAGAAAATGCATTCGTAATAGAAAAGGCAGCACCTTGAATGAAGCAGACAAAGTGCATCTTGTTAATGAAAATAAAGTATCTATTGTATGTTGTACAAAGCAATGCGAACAGGTGCGGCGTGGAAAAGTAGAGAGTATGTACTATAGACAGAGGCATTTTTATATGAAATGAATTGCATTTCATTGCAGCCTGAATTATTCAGTTTCAATACAAAAACAATGAGTCTTGAAATGTATAACAATTTTCTGTTATTTTTGCCTTTATTAAAATTTATGTAAATTAGCGGTAGTATCTATGTGTGTAAATTAAGCAGTTTCATTGCTAATTTAAAATACTTTTTCATTTTTCACCTTTTATTTTGTTCTTTGTTTTACCCGTCTATTATGTTCTTAAACTTGTCAGTACTTGATTCCTTAATTAAATTAATTTTCTTCTAATAGCATTCAAAGGCGTTTAATTTACTTTGTCTAAATTTAGTAATTGCAACTAAAGCGGTACGCCCAAGCTTTTCTCTACCGCACAAAGTGTAATTAATTTTATATCTGGAAAATGACTGGTTGCAGTTTTTGTTTTTTCTTGTTTGTTTAAATGTTAAGTAAAAGTTGTTTTGCAAAACAACTTAGGCAAACCCAAAGAAATATGAAAAAAAAACACTATTTAACTTATATAGAAATTGAAATGTTACAAAAGTAAAAGTTTAAAAAAACATTTGCAATAATTTATTAACTTTTTATATGCGATGAATTTTAAATTTAATGATATGTTAAAAATCAGATCAAAATAAATTCAAGAAATTGCAAACTAGATATTCATTCACTTTCTTTTTAGTTTAGTTATAAAATTGGCAATCTGAGGTCAATATATTATACATTTATGTTGTGTTTATAACACATAAGTTTTTTTCATATCTATTCTCAATATCTACTAACCTATAGCATAGGAAAAAACCTACATATCCATTTCATGTCTTTAATTATCATTTGAATATCAGAAACTTACTTGAAAGCACGTTTTCTTTAAACTGAAAAAGTTAACACAACTGTTCTTCTATATGAAAATGGAAGAAAAAATGTATCAAATGCATCCTAAGACTTGAATAATATAGATGCTTTATATTGTTATCATAAGATCAATAAATTATATGTAACAATGTCTTATAGGCCCTTATATAAAGCTTCATAAACAGTCAATCAGCTCTGAAATCACTGATGTCATTCACATTCCAGTCGATGGCAGTGTTTCAATCTTTTCAACATCTTAGCGACGAAGAATTCTGTGACTCCGCAATGGATATTGGGATATGAGGGGCACGACGACATTGAAAGGGTGGATATTCTGACCAAAAATCGAGCAAGACATGCTCAGAAGCCATCTGTGGAGTTAACAATAGCTTCAAAACCAGCCTAGTACGCGAAAGGGAAAAAATCTAACTGACTAACTGCATAAAAAGACATGCGGCAGTCAAAAAGTCTTATTATCAGTGAACATATAAAGACTGAAGCTGTTCTAAACTTAAGCAGAACAAATATCAAACTCTACACTGAACAGCTAACAGGCCATTGTAGACCACGATGACTTCGATAACGAAGACTTCTGGAGAGTGACATTTCCAGCCCTACACACCTAGCTAAAGTATGCCTAACAGGCCATTGTAGACCACGATGACTTCGATAACGAAGACTTCACTATCTGGAGAGTGACATTTCGAGCCCTAAACACCTAGCTAAAGTATGCCTAACAGGCCATTGTAGACCACGATGACTTCGATAACGAAGACTTCACTATCTGGAGAGTGACATTTCAAGCCCTAAACACCTAGCTAAAGTATGCCTCACAGTTGTCACAAAATTCTTTAAATTTCGATTTCATTCCACATACACAAATTCCATACATGTGTGTGACATCACTTCTTAAAAAAGCCACATTCAATAAATGTACACAATGATATATATAATAACTATGTTCACCGTGTCATCTTAAATGTCTTCAGTTCATTTTCTGGATATAATAATCACAATTTTAAAAAGCAATTTGATATTAAATTTTAATTCACAGACAATAGATTATTTTTTAAAGAATTTTAGAGAATATTTTTAATTTCAATTTACAGACAATAGATTACTTTCCAGAGGATCTCAGTCAATATATGATCTTATGCGTAATAAATGTTAACAATTTCTAGACTTGTGTAATTGTATATCATTCCCATACTGTGTATTAAATCTCTTAAAATACTTAAGAGTGATAGCATTGCATAATTTAATTCAATTTAATTTAATATAATTAAATGTTATAAATGAATATATTTTCTGTTATTTAATATAAATTCACTCTAAAATCAGCTTAACCGCTAATACAATTTTAAATGGTTAAGGCACTTAATCAGATATTAAGCGCATGCAATACATAACTTTTAAGATTAATTTTTTTTTGAATATTTTTTTATTTGTAAATATTTATTTTATTATTAAAATTGTAATTGATTGAAGTGCATACAAAGTTTGTAAAAGTGAGTTTTACACACGCAATTGCAACGAATGAACGGCATTGCAATATTCATTGCAACTCAAATAGCAAATAAAATTAATTTAATTTTCGTATACGTTTAAGCAAACATGAAATATTTTTCAAAATGTTCAAGTTACTTATACTCGTAACTTTAATGATTTTATATTTTACTCGATTATTAAAACAATATTGTGAAAAGCAAAGTAAATATTTAAGTAATTTATGGTTAAGTAGCACTTTTACATGAGTTGTTTTCATATAAATTGCATAGATATATCATGTATTGTGTAAAAAATATTAAAAATTTCAAAATATAAATATTAACGAGAATATATATATTGTTATATATTTAAACTTATATATTAAAAAATAATATGTATTTTGTAGTTCCATAATTGTAGTTCAATTCATAGTTTGAACTCATAATTGGATGGGAATGTGCCGTAAAAATATATATCAAAATATTTATTCAATCATTTTTAACACATATTAAGAATAACTAAAAATAATTATATTATTTTTTAATTTTTTGAATATTAAATTTTTCTCATTAGAAACATGTAAACTTCATATAGTCTTTATTAAATAATTTTTAGTGCTCTCCAGATACGTTCTGTATACTTCTCACTTGTTTCTTTTTATATCAAATAAAGAATTTAAGACATTTATTCAAATATGTTTAGCGTTTTTGTTAAAAATAATTCATCTACCTTTCACACTATTGTAAATAAAGCATTTACTAACTTTGTCATGGTGTGTTTATTGTTCTAGACCCTCCTATGAAATTCGTCGACGTAAAGAATTGTAAATGCAACCGTTCCATTTAAGAAAAATCCGGCGTCCCCACATATATATAAGTACCTAAGACACATAACTCAACACAAATTATCCTCAAAAAAAGGTTTACGCCCTCTAGAACGGGGTTCATTTTGTCAATGACACTCCTAACCACGTATTATTTAATAAGTCTTAAGACTAACCATCAAGCATAGCTTGTATTACATTAATTAAATCATTTCTCGAAAGTGTGAGCTTTTAACCCCGGTAAGTCGAGATTTTATGATACTTCGACTACCAAACATTGAGTTTTTGTTGGATTGAGGTTATTAATAATAATATTTGCAATATAATGAAAAAATGATAAAGTCGATGAAGATTAAGTATTTTGCAACAAAAATTTATATATTGATTATATGCTATTTTCCAATAGTGATGAGTAGCCATCAATAGCATTTATAAAAAGATATAGCATTTATTAGTGGTTTGTTGAAATTAAATAGGGCCATTTAGACAAATACATTACACAAAATAAAGTGGAGTGAAGTTCAGAAAAATACCTGATTATGGTATCGCAACTCTGATTGTGCTATTTTACAGAACCACTTATTGACGCGAAAAATTTGTTTTAAATAAGTGTCACAATTAAAGTAGTGGAATAAAAATACACTTAAAAATAAGTACATTAATCATTTCAAGAGTTATTTGAAGTGTTGACTGATATAAAGAGCATTTTGAGTGTCAATACTTCACAATTTATTACTAGAATATATAGCATTGAGTTGACCAGAGAGATGGCTATAAAGCTCTCAAACAATCAGAATGAAAATATCAATTTCGTCTAATAAGATCATATATAAAGGACTACTTTCACAAAGCTCCAAGAAAGGAGTATTCAATGTCGTTGATTACCAACGGTAGCTAAATCGCCTTCTGATCTATTAATCTATCATATTAATTAAATTTGACACTTTGGTTTGGAAAGTAAGGTCCAACAATAATTTAGTATCCACAATAAATGATTATTTTGAGATTTAAAATAAATCAATCTGCAAAAAGAAGATAGAAGTTTCTGAGTAGTACTGATAAACGGATTTATAACATATAAATAATATATGTATAACGCTTGTGAACGCTGACTCTGAGCTTCAAATTTGACAATGAACAAGTTCAACTCTTGGTAGTTGTAGTCTCAAGAGATTACCTACGAATAATTATATTTAAGAAATAATTTCCAAGACCATTGATGATGGGAATTTAGCAATACTCAAAACAGCTATATGGTCAGCCAAAAATTCAATTAATTAAAAATAATATAGAAATTCAAAAAAAAAACTCTCTAACAAATATAATAGTTTCTACTAAGTAAAAAAGTTGTTTTCGTCATAATTAACGTTTAATTACAATTAATAAAATAATATTATTATATATAATATATAAAATAATAATAATATTAGAACAATATATTAAATGATTTGAGATTAAAGAAACCCTCAAACTTTGTATTTTAATAAATTTCTTTTATTTTCATTAAAGCAAGTTACCTTATTTTAATAATAAAAATATTTTTCAATAACTTTTTTATATGTATATTACCGTAGCTTTGTATAATAATTATTTGATAGTCCGTCATTAAACATCGTAAATATTTTTTTTTTATTTTTTTTTTGAAATGGTTCAGATCAGCTTAAAATGCTGTGACTTAGTTATACTTCAATGCATATAAAGAAGACTCTAATTAGTAACTAAGTGTTAATGATTAAATCTCATTATCTCTCAAAAGCTGCGCATTTAATTTTTTATAAAAAAATTAAAAATATCTTTTTGGTTTTATTTTTTTATCAAAATATTTTCTAAACCATAATGACTGCTCCACGAGAACAAGAAAAAAGTTATGTCAAATTGTTAATTTTTAAATAAATTTTTATTTTATTTTTTAGAAGTGATTTTATGTTTTTTATTATTTTAAAAAAAATGGAGATAATAGATACAAGAAATTTTCAAATCTAAATATTTTTTCTTATTTTATATTTTAGTCGAATGAAAGTTTCTATATTCCATAGTTAAATAACCATATGCGGAGGTATATACAACATAATCGTATATAATTCTTTAATTATTATTATTATTTATATTAAACGTGTTTCCAGTGTTACTTATATTACATATAATATCAACAGTACTATGGGGACGCAGGCCTTCAACAATTTAATAACATAGCATTGACACATGTTTTTTTTCTAATTAAACTAAGCCCATGATTGCTTGCGTGAGTAGTGTGAAGTGGTTTAATTTGTATCTAATATGACTACGATTTAATAAAAAAATTAAACGTTGCGTGATTTTCAACGTACAACTTAATTATTTTAGTAAATGATGTTGTCAATTTTTACATTTAATAGCTTAATATTAATTGTTAAAGTAGTAAATGGCTGCATACATATCATTTTTCAAAAAAAATGTTATAAATATATATATACACTATACCTATGAAAAACTTAAAAGTATTAAGCCTCGGGCTAATATAGTTGGAGATGTTAAAGAATAAGTAGTAGGCTTATATATTTTAGTTGTAATGCTGATGTTTTAGCAACTGTTGCTTGGTATTGTAAGAGTCGTTAGCTACTTTACAGCTATAATCGCTGTCTATAATAATTTCAATGTAGTAGGAATCTTAGCTACTGTACGGCTACAGTCATTTGGTACTGTATTTCGATTACAGTGACAATCATCAGGTATTTTAGCTAACCACAGTTGTTTTATCGTGGTTTAGATTTTCGATGACTTTTTAAGCTTTCACTATTGAAAAATTGAATTTATTTTGGATTTCCTACGAACTATCGATATCGATAGTCTAAATTATCAGTACTCTTAAAACTATCTAGTCCCGGTACTTTAAATAGTCAATACCAAATTTTGGCAATTAGTCCTTTGGATGTTATATAATCTGACTGAAAATCTCCGTTCAATATTTCCTATAAATGGAAATACTTTATTTATTTACGAAGTGCTTTTCGTCTTCTTTACGCACATTTCGTCTTCTTCCGAATAACAAAGACAAGATAATGTTTGGACATTATCTTGTCGAAACAAGAATCAATTGCGTATCAATATAAATAAAATGTGTTACTTTCTGATTTATGAAATTTTATCTATTACAATTCTATCTATTACTATTTTATTTATTAAATTTAGTTGCAATAAAAGTGTTTCTCAAACAACGAATACTGAAATGGTGCATAGTTATTAATTGTTTGGTTGTTTATTAATATTATACCTACGAAGTTGCCAGGTCTAAATCAATAATTTTTCAAAACTATTAACAGTATCTATCAATATCTATGAACTATCTGTCAATAATGAACTAGTAAGTATAAAAAAAACTTTCCCTAGTGGCGAAAAAAATATAAATACTATTGATAGTACCATCGTTAGTATTGGAAAACCATCCATACAGACCATAACAGTAAAAAACTATTGATACACTCAGATAAATAATTTGGTTAATTTAAACAGATATTAGTCATATTAGTTCAACCATACCACATGTTGGCTTTCATATTTTGTTTACTACATGAGCTCCAGAACTGCAGACCAGGTGACTTCAAAGTCTTGGGATCGCTTTTTAACTGGCCTGGCAGAGACAACCAAGGCAGACTTATCGGATTTCATTAACTTCATCTGGAAAACCAAATGGTTTAACAAGAATAGTACACGAAGATAACAAAGGTTAGCAACTCGCGCCCCCAGGCAAAATCTTTGAGCGTATCACAAGAGGCAATATATACTCCGACTAGAAGTACTGATAACTGTGAACACGCATCTTCTTAACCTAATCAAACCTACTACATTATTCTAACGAAATGGTTTTCTACTAAAATTTTTCTAATAAAATTATCAGGTCAATTTAATTAGTAAGGTTAGCAACTCTCAACTCCTCCGGCAAAATCTTTGTGGGCATCACAATGGGTAATGTAGGTATGCCTCCGAGTGGAAGTGCTGATAACTGTCAGCACGCGCCTTCTTAACCTTACCTAGCCTACTACATGAGCTTAGGGCAATTTAACTAGTATGTGGTTAGTGCATATTTTTCTGAGTGCACTGTTGATATTGCCATTAATAGTTTATAAGCAATGACCTATATAAACTTATTCCTAAAACATTACTTTCAAACATATTCCTCTACCATTATATTATAAAATAAATATTTTATTTAAAATAATATTTTATCTGTATCCTAATATAGCATAATGTTGTAACAATATTTCTATTAATATAGATTACATCCTTCATATGTTAACTGCGCTGCTAATGATATTGTGATATTGATATGATGTTGTATTGTAGATATTATGAATAACTGACATTGTGTTGATTTTGGATTTCATTTCAAATCCATAAATCATTAATTTGTAAATAAAATAATTTTCAAAACAAATATAAAACAGCAATACTAAATGTATCTCCCTAAACGGTTGTAATAGAATATCTGAATTGTAATTTATCAATAGATATTTTCCACAACTTTTACACGCAATCATAATTGCCACACTCAATAATTTCTCATTTCATTTTATCTACTCGTACATAATTTTTTTGCTAAAGATACAGATGAAAATGTAAATTTGTATATATGTGTGTCTATTCGTTTACAAGTTTAGTAGTTATCATGGCAACTGATAATTAACAAATCATTGGGATATTAATTTTTTTGTTGAAACCCCACTTCATGTGGTAATCTATGTGCTTTACTGGGCTCCCATCGCAAACGTGTGTGCAAATATTGAATCAATTTGTGCAATGATTTGGTTTATTTTTACTTTCTGTGCAATTTTTTCTGCTCACATCTACTAATGAGATACTTTATTAATTGATACACTTTTGGTAAATTTTAACGAACTTTTACTTTTTGTTTTAATGTTTTTAATGAAGTTGTGTTGTGTTGTGTTGTGTTGTGTTGTGTTGTGTTGTGTTAATAATTATTACCAATAGAAAATGAGAAATTTTTAATAATTTTTCATGTCGTCAAACATTTCACAGTTTTGTTGAGATAAAAATTTTCAAGCGAAAAGATACTCATTTTCAGTTGAAAATATTTATTGTGTGTATACAAATAAAGTTATGAACTATAACATAAATTTTTTTACGATTTGGTTTGTTGCTTTGTTTATGGTTAAAACATTCAGTACTCATATATCACAGAAAATATTACATTGGGTTTACATACCCATCCATTTTCATCAAAAAATAATTTAAATCAAATTATTTTTGGTCTACTTCATATATTGTTTTAGGATTATGTGAGCTCAATTGGAAAATCCGCTTTATTTATAATGTGTGTTCTCCACTATAAAGAGAATTTTTGTATCATAAAAGTATCTCACAATAATATTCAAAACTTTTTTTCAGCTACGAGTATTTTCATTCGATTTTGTGCTATAAGTAGTAAAACATACTTACTGTTTTATTGTTTCCTGTACTTTTGTTTAGTTGTATGTGTACGAATATTACAGGAAATAATACATTTCGGTTAGAGGAAGAAAGTCCCTGGGAAGCATAGACCAAATAATGAATGAATGATGTATGCTCGTAAAGACATAAAACGACAAAATGAGATTTGTTGGCTCAAAAATGGGTTAAGTTAAGCGTGTAAGATAAACACAAGATACTTCTTTGTTTTTCTCGAGTTGCAATGAGTTTAAACGATTTGTGATTTGTTTTTGTGAAAAGTGACCTTTTCGGACTTATTTTGATGAAATTTTATGGCAGATGATAAAACAAATAAAGTAACAGCTTATGCAAATGGAATTTATTAGAAAGGATCACGTGCAATGATATGCTTATGATTGGTACATTTCCAAGTAGATAGAAGAAGCACGGATATATAATATATACATTTTTAAATTTTAAGTTGAAGTATATAAGCTATGAATAATGAAAATGGAAAGTTATTATAAACTTTGATAATATAATTTAAAATTTTAATCATTTTGTGTATTTATTTCACCATTTGGAGACTATGTTTCCATAATGATACCTATATATAATTACTTAATTATTAATATATATTTATTTATATTTATTTATTAATATTTATTTATTAATATTTATTTATTAATATTTATTTATTAATATTTATTTAATACATTAAAAAACGTTTTTCGAACAGTAGTGAACTACAACAACAAAAATTAATTTTTTATTATTTCAATTAATTGAATTTTTGATTAATTAAAATAATATAAAAAAAAATTTTTGTTGTGCTTCACTAGAATAATTCGAATATCAAAGAAAATACAAACACAAAAATTTAGTTACTTTATTGTACTTACCATCAGTGGTCTTAGGAAATATTAGAATTTATTTTTAATTAATTTATAGTCCGTATATAATATATTTAGACTATAAACTAATTAAAAAGAAATTCTAATATTTCCTAAGATCACTAAGGCTAAGTACTTGGCAGTACTTGAAACACCGTTGTATGGGCAGCCAAATTTCAATAAATTAACTAAATTTTTGTTTGTCTTTTCTTTGCTATTCGAATCCTTCCAAATTAAAAAAAAAACTTCTATGTGATCATAGGAAGCGTAGCTTTCGGCAAAAATAATTTATCTTATTTTAATATTATGGCCTTTTCGATTAGTAAATCGAACATTTTTAATAGAGATTCTCTTTTAGTGCACTTTTAGTGCAATTTTAGTGCAATTTAAGTGCACTTTTGGTGCAATTTCAGTTCACTTTTAATGCAATTTTATTTTCTATTGATAAATCTATCAAATCTGATTTGATAAAGTGTGATTTAATTCGAGATATGTATTTAAGAAAAATGAAAAGATAGTAGATGACACTACTATAAAGTTATTAGTTTACACTAAAAATGTTCGATTCAACAACAAAATTCAACAAATCGAGAGTAAATCTGTATTGAATCCAGATTTTGCAACCGAAATCGCCATTAAAATTGAACAAATGACATTATTACTAAAGTTAATAAATGTAGTAACTCCGTCTATTATATTTATGTTCTTTATCGAAGCTGAACTCGGTGTTTACACTGACTAGATTTTGGTAAGATTTTATTGTTTGAATTTGTGAACTCATGTAAGCAAATTAAGAGTGAAGAGAGTGTGAGAAAATTTTTTTGTGGTTAAAAACTGTTTTTGTAATAATGTGTTTATGTTTTCGTTACATAAATCACCATAGGCCATTATGCACATATGTTTGAGAAAGCTTATGATATTTTAGTTCTTTGGACCACCTTCTTTCGATGCACCGCTTCAAAATAAGCAACTTAGTCGATCGTTGAATACCCAACTCAGTCACAATATCAATCGGTATAGGGATAAGGGTTTTTTTTTGGGAGAATTATGCGTTGGGCTCAAAAAGCAACTCTTTCCTAACTATACATAATATACTTAGAACATAAACCCACACTGATTTGTTGCACATTGTTATAATTATGTGCTTTATCCTTACCATAAATCAATGTATGCTTTTTTTAAAGCTACCAAAAATATCATTTTAAAGCATTCTTAGTGCAAAGCTAGGGAATACAATATAACTATCAAAATTTATTTTTTTTAATGTTAAATAACATCAGTAACGGTTTTGTTGGCAACAGAGTTTCGTGTTCTGTCAAAGTTATACTAAATACTGGACTCACGCGAGGTTTGTTTGTAATTTTAGCTGTCAAAAATTTTCATTTTGCATTGAACGCAACAACAATTGACAGCTGAAATTACAAACGAAACTCTCATGTGAATCCAGTATAACGTTCGATTGGACAATAACCACATATTATATATTTCCACTAATAATGTCAAGCATTTTATTGATTGTCAGCACATGAAGTTCAACTTTTTGAACTATACTTCTTGAAGGCAATTCATTCAAACTTCTTCAAAACTCTTTTAGAATTCGCTGTGCTACTTCATTAGTTGAGTACTTTCACTATTACTACTTCTCAGTGAAAAATATCACAATTGGGGTAACATTTATCCTGCGTGAAGTACCAACACTCTTATGTCGAAGTGGAAAATGTTTTTTTTGTTGCACATTTGTGCATTGGCAATACTTGTAAGCGCCATTCAATTCCCATACACCCTAGTAAGCTACTAGGTACCTTACTTCAAGAGATGATTGCAGGAAAAGGACAATCATTATAGAAGAATACACTTTTAGACTGAAATTTTTGCAAAATTATAAAGTAAAAATGCACAAAAAATAAAAAAAAGGATAAAGTTATAAAAATTTTAAGAAAAATTAATTATTTCGTAGATTATTTGTAAATTTTTGAAAAAATCACCTTTAAATCAATAACAACTTCTGTGACCTATTTAATTACAAAGACAGATATAGGTACTGAATTAAAATATATTCAATGGACTAAAAGTTGTAAGTTGTTTGTAAGCATCATTATTGAGGTATTAGGAATTCTTTGGATTTATGTTTGTAGGGATGGAGTTTCTTTCGACACTCTGTTGAGAATAAATTTTCTCCATTCACACTATTTCTTTTATTTCTTTAACCAAAGACTGACATCCTGAAGTTAAACCACTTTAAAGTGAATTTTTGTGTATATAAAAACCAATATATGTTAAAAGCATAATACGGTCACTTATTATAAATATTGGTATTTTTTTTTATTTTTATTAGCGCTATAGCTAAAGTACAGCCTTGAAATTCTTGAGAGGTATTTGCCATTTGACACGAAGTTCTCTAAAATAATTTCTCACCTCTTTAAGTCAGTGGTATCGGGTGCGGTACGGTCCAGTATGTATCAGTTATTGGAATATTTCTCACCATTTGTATTATTATATATTTAGAATCTTTTTTTAAAAAGAAAAGTATAATTTGTGTGTTATAATAAAACCAGAATCCCAGCTAATGTTCATACCGCTACTTATTAAAATTAATTTCAATATTTTAATTTTGTTGTTTTTAAATAAATGATTTTTTCTAGTGTGAAATTAAGATATAATTTATTACACAACAGGAATATTCCCCTTTTTTATTTATTAATTTTTTTTTTGAAACAATTATAATAATTATGTTAGTTTTTCCTAAAACTTTTAAAATTTGATGTTATTTAATAATTAAAAAAGGTTAGAGTTAACTTAATATCTCTGTGAATTCTATGAAGGAAGTCGATAAATTTTGTACAAAACAATTAGAAATGAAATCTTATCTTATCGTTTAAAAGTGTGTCTAAGATGTGAGAATAAATTGGAAAGTTGTTAGGGTGAAACATTGAACATTGATTAGGGATTAATAACATCAGCAAATTAAAAATGTGAATATATAGGTATACTGTATTAATGAGTATTCATTTCCTTCATAATGAGTGTTCATTTAAGGCAATATTTTTTTTATATGCATCATTTTTGTCTACGTCTTGCAAAATAAAGTATCATTGTTACATGAACTAAAAGATATATTCAATTTTGAACCGACCTAGCCAGCTTACATATAGTAGTATAATGACTGATTTAATACAGCTAAATATCAACCTTTATAGGGACTACCTACCTAGGTAATTGTATAGATAGCTAACCACAACCACGCATAGACGTGAGGTATCCATAATGATAACATATTAGAGTCCTCAAAAGTAATTTATGACGTTGGATGTTAATTAAGACATGTGTGCCATTATTGAAATTCAAAAGATAATTTATCTCAATATCAAAGACAAAATAATATTAATCTCTAGTAAAGAATTATAGCGGCCTTTTATTTGGTATTAGTAGATATTCTCCGATTTCCTATAACCAGCACATATTGCCAGCGTCTTTGTTAAATCAATATTAAAAAAATTTGATAAAATTTAATATGTTAAAAATGAATTGTGTTTTATATCTATCAGCATTCAAAAGCGACAAAGTTAATTAAGCACCCTCCAATTTATATCCATTTTTTCCTACCACAACCTGACTATGGGAATTAAACAAATAAAACATCTTCAGTGACGATATAGGTATCAACCCTTAATTTACAATATAGTTAAGAAATAATTATATTATAGAATCGGTTTTTAGAATGAAAACAATGTTAGTTAAAGAATATAAAGGACTCTGAGATATATTATATAGATCAACTCAGTAGTGGTGTACGGAGTTTTATTACCATTGCCAGTATACAAAAATAATCAAGTTTTGTGCATTTTAAACTATAATAACAACTTTGAATATTACTGAAGAATTTTATATGTGCGAGAAATGTTCGATTGCATAAATAATTTCGGATATGATATGGTCGGTGTTTAGGGAATAATCCATTATTTCGAAAAAAACATCTTTAAGTAACCAATAAAATTAATTTTTATACCGCAAGTTCTTTAGGTTTACAATAGAATTCATGTCTCAGTTAGCCCATGATTATTGCGTGGTCTTTCAGATTCTATGTCTGGTTGTTAAAATGTTTGGTCCAACTGAGTCAATAACTTCGGATATGACTGAACATATTTTAACATATTTTATTATCTCGGTGTATAAGGAATAATGGAGTATTTCGAATAAATTATGTTAAAGCAACCAATAATATTATTTTTATTGCGCAATTTCATTAGCTTTACAATAGAGCCCATCTCTCCGTTAGCCCATCATTACTGCGTTATCTTTTGGATTCTCTAGCTGGTTGTTAAAATGTTTTATCCGACTGATTTAATAAATTGGTATATGATTGAAGAATTTTATAAGACCGGTGTGTAAAAAATAATCCAATATTTTGAATATTTTAAATCAATATCTTATCAATATATTAAAGAAATTAATAGTACTGTGAAAGGTCAAGTATATATTTATTATTATGCGTCTAATAGTTGCGCCTAAAGGCCTAACTAGAACAATTTTAGGCTATTAATAAATTTTGTAATTGCTGTGGACTTAATTTTATCTATGGTATTTGCTTCCAATGTAATCGAGTTACGTCTTGCCGCCGATGGGCAGTTGCTTAGAATATGTTCTGATATTTCCTTCTTCTCATGACAGAAACGACAGGAGTCACTTTCCATCGCATTTTTATTTTTCATGTGGTTACACTGTAGACTTAACAGTGTTCAGTAAGAAGTTCAGTGGAGATTTTAATATCGTTTCTGCTAAGGTCAAGGATAGCATCAACTTTGATGAGTATTTATTTATTAAAGTATTTATTTAAGATGTATATAACTTAATAAATAGTAATAATTACAAGCGTGTATAAAAAATTTTGAATAAGTTGAATAAGTTATAAAGTTCTTTTTGACTTTGTCTGATATTCTTTTAAAAGGTCTTACTTACATTTTCACTGTTCTTGGAGATTTCTTCGCAAAATTAATAAGACCCTAAAGTATTTTTACATTTCTGAATAAGTTGTAAACTAGCAAAGTAAAAATAAATAAAGGTATCCATAATATTAATGCGCAATACCAAACGTAACACTCAAATCTAATCTCAGTATATTATTATAATATTTTATTTAATAATTAAAAAAATATATATATACTGATTATATTATTTTTTAACATTGCTTGTTGTTTGTTTTTAATAAGTTTCCACATCTATGACTAATTTTTATGACTGTTCACGTCATTTTTACGCTGATTAGGCTTATAAAGTTCCGCGTTCGTAATTAGTAATTCGTGTTTCTATACTAAGATACTACAGATACTCTTCAAATAATTATAATTCTTCTACTGTACTTTGCAATTTAATAACTTTTCAATGAAAAAAAATTTTTTTTTTGTTATTTAAATCTGTAAAACACAGCAAATTTAAAACTTTATTTCTACTTCAGAAGAAACAAAACTCAACTTAACAATCGCGTATCTTAAGCTTCTTTTTATTTTATTTTGTATTTAATTTTATTTGTCTGTCTTTCAGTCTGTGTCTGTCTGTTTGTCTGCCTGTCTGTTTATTTGTCTGTCTGTCTGTCTGTCTGTCTTATATTTGCGTACATAAGTAGCTTATAATGCTAACAAGCTCAGTAGCAACTTAGAGTCGCATGTTTGACCCTAATCAATTAGATATATTCACAGACCCAACAACAGTCCTCATCCCCTTCGACTCATATTTAGTGTTGGCAAAAAGTTATTGTTTCAAACAAAGTTTTAAGGAAAGTACATTACAGCTTGTTTCATGAATGTGTTGCTTTAAATTAAATCTTCATGTTTCTTTATTCAATTGTATCTTAAGCAAATGTAATTTATTTACATTTTTTTCCCATTTCCCCAATTTCCACAATTTATCTCAAAAGTACTTAAGTTACTTTAAACTTAAAAACTTTATTTTCTTCTTGGCTAAAGTTTCAAAAATTTGCATTTAGTCCGCGGGGCAGGAATTAAAACGAAATTAATTTAATTATTTGTACAGCAATTGTTGTTATTCCTGGATTTGTTGCTATTTGTTGTACTCTATTCCGTATAATTTGGAACAATCACTAATTAAGTTTAGCTGTTTGGTTTCGGGATTATCAACACATCTCATGAATCTCATCCTGCAAGCCTCTTAAGCGAATTCTGTTTGCACTTCTCCTACAATCTAAGCAAGTACGAGTATCAATTAATGCCGTTGGCAACTGTTGCTTCGCTGCAGCGCCAATCACCAATCGCCAATCGACGTTGTTGTCAACATAAACAATTGCCGGCAACAATTACCAATTATGCATCAATACATTAAATAATAAACATTAAATCCATCTCGATACATCACACTTGACAGGCAGCAGCGAGTGTTAACCGGTAACAGGTAAGTGATAAGGGGGAAGAATCTCGCCGTTGATATGGTAATTAGAAATTTCATCAAACTTAAATATTCATTTTCTTTGTGTTTAAATCTCACGTAATGCAACTTGTTCAGATATTTGCGGTAAATGTTTGCGGTTAGTTGAGTTAAATAATTGAATTAAAATGAACAATGAATGATTTTATTGAATAAAGTGTTTAAATTTATTAAATACAATAACTTGCAATACACGTGTATAAATAATTTTTTATTGAAAATTCATTTAATTGTAAACAAAATTCATTTTTTCACCATTTTTTCATATTTTTTATTGAGATACATTTTTATAATGAACAACAAAAAGATACTACTACAACTATACATGAAAATCTTATATAAGTTGTTAGCCATGTTCAAGCTGAGCTTTAGTGCAACTCGTTTGATTGCTTTGAGATGAAAAAATTACAAATTTATTACTTGTTATTAATTTAATGGATAATTTTGTTCAGTTTTCCGCTTTGTTTAATAAATTCATATAAAATTCAAGTAATTTATTTTAATGATATATAACTATATTTATTAAAAAATTGTGTACTTTATAATAATAAAAATTGTACACAAACTTATATGTATATACGGAGGGAGCAACATAAGTTCACTTTACTGACAACGAAGAATATACTCGTATCTTTGACAAAAAAAGAAATTGACAGTTGATTTAGCTCACTTATATACTTTGTTGGGCTTTACAGTCGTGAGCCATCGTTGACCGCGTCTGATAGCCTCCACCAGCCAAACTGGTTCTAATTTATATTAGTATTTCAATATTTTATTTGACCTTTCACAGTAAGAAGTCCAAATGACTAGAAGACACACATAATTAATAACAAAGAGTTGGTACAAATACCATCGTTATTGGAATAACAGATTTTATTTATCATTATTTAGAAATTTTGATGTAACCTTAAACCCATAGAAATATTTAATATAGTATAGAAAGAGAATCCAACATCGCTTTCGACCATCTCAAGATGGTTTGGATTATTTTAGATCCGATGTTTTTCTAGGGAGATTCTTTCAATTGTTATTGATAAACTGGCCCTAAATATCATGACTATATCGCAAATATTAACCAATCAATTTAGATACATAACGAAATAGCATGATTGGTTCATCTATTTTTAACTGAAACTTAAAAAGTGTTAAATATACGATTTGCTTAATAATTTCTTCATAAAGGAAAGGGTTAAGTATTTTAAATAAATGTAATGTAATGAAGTTTGGTTCTACAAATGCAACCTAAAAACAAAACAATGGTCGATGATATGAAGCCCTCCCTGCAAACGCTAGTCCTTCCATTAAAGCCAGGTACGAAATTCGGCAACAAAAGTAATGATTTTAATTTATTAAGCAGAAGAAAAGTTATATATGTTATTCCTCTGAATATTAGGTAGACGGTAACTGCTAAATGGTAGATTAAATTTTGCCACAAGTTCTCGAGTATTTATTGAGGAACCAGATAGAAATAAAACTTTATTATTTCTAAAAAAAGCAGTGGAACTACTTAAAAAATGAATATTTTCATTGCACTCTCAGGAATTCAAGAAATTCTGTCTCTGAATTCTCTGGTTTTAAAGCCGTGTGAATTCTGCTTTTGAGATTTCGAGTTTTGCGGTTTCGAGTTCCAAAAATTCAAAAAGTTTAAGAGGAAGGATACAATGAGGAGAAAATTATTACAATTAATCTCGAAGTTGGAAACTTGAAAAAATATTATTTTCAGCACTGCTTTAAGAAATGGTAAAAAAATTGAAAAAAATTAAATATTATTTTGTTATCACATTCGTACATGTAAAAACATACTTTTTTGAATTAAGTAACTACCTGGATAATATATTATAGTAAAGTCGGATCTATTTCATGGTTGACAAACATAACTTTCATTCAATGCTCAATTTATCGAACGAATGTAGAAAAAGATATACTAACTTTATACGAAATTTGATTAGATTTAAATGCATAGAAGCATTCAATAAATTAAAACGGAACTAAATTAAAATATTTCGTTAATAATATTCAATTCAGTGTATATTAATTTTTTAATATAATAAAAACTGCTTCATTCTTCGAACGCTTTCAAAACCTCTCTATAAAAAAAAATTTAATTATTTAATTATTAATTTTTGTTTTAATTTTTAATAAAATTAAATTTTTGTAAGTGTTAATGTGTTGTGTGTCATAAGCAATTTTTTTATATGGTATTCTTAAAGATATTTTAATAGTAGTAATAGGAAATATAAAATTACTATATGATATTAATTTTCAGTTTGGCTTGATATCGCATTAAGAAGATATCAATGCAAAGTAAATACTCTACATAAAAATAGAATGGAAACTATACGGAACAATACAACCAGTTAAACATTCGTCCAATGCTTTATGCAATCCAATGTATAATAAAGATTAACAAATGCAATTAGCATTTAACCCACATAAACACCAAAATTATTCGACATTTTCAATGAGACACTAAGCGGATAAACCAGAAAATAGACCAAAGGTGCTGATTGGCACCAACATACATAAACCACTGATAATAGTATATATACTAAAGATGAGTTGAACTAAACTAGAACAAACTTAAACCTAGTATTTTGTGAAATAAGAATAAAATGGATATGTGACTTGTACTGTGAAGGTCATATAATCGCATACAATCCAAAAATAAAATTTTTGAACAGTACTTAATGTTACAGTTCTGATTTTATATTTTACCTTCAAAGTCACTGAGCTTTAGCCAAGAAACTTGCTCAATAAGATTAAATTTATTGTTATTGCAGCAATTTCTAATCTTAAAATTTGTCGACCATGAAGAATTACATATTGCCAATTATTCAATTTAAGTATTGTGAGGTTGATTACTCATTCCAATGGACGATTGAAGTTCTAAACCAATTTTGTATGCAATAACAACACTAGTGGATTTTTATTTTACTAATACATTAATATACATGTCGTATAGGAATAAAAAATAGATTAATAGATATAGATAAGAGATGAAGATATATATTAAAATATTATTATTATTATTATGACATGTTCTATAACAATTTAAGAACTCAATCTATTCGTATAAGCTTTACGCGATAATGCTTTGAGCACGCTGAATGGTTTGTTCGTATTAAAAATGGATATAAATATTTGATTTTAATTCAAAACCGATAATTATTGTATTACTTAAGACTTCTAAGTAAGATTTGAAATCTTATTGTTAATATAAAATAGTTTTATAGTTTTTATAGTTTTTAAATATGAACTATTATAGGAGTTTTTAGGAGTTTAAAACACTTTTTACTACTAGCTTTGGTACTACAATGGGCCATTATTTGAGTTTAAGTGGGCTTTCTTGGATACAATGCCCCTCCAACTTTTTTATCTATCTACTAGTTTTGTTAGATGCCTGCTCACATAAGGCAATAAGTCCTTGGATTATCCCTCTAGTATCGTATCAACCATTTTATTCTACTGACTGAAGTCTTGTTGTGGAATAAGTAAATCCCTTACTAAGTCTATATTAGAAAAATGCTTTGTAACTGAAGGAAATCGTTACTGGCAGAACACTCGTGTTAACTACACAATTCTACTGACTGAAGTCTTGGTATGGAATGAGTAAGTTCCTGTCTAAGTCTCTATTAGCAAAGTGTTTTGTAACTACAAAAAAAATCATTACTGGTCACCATTTAGGTTAAAGAGTTGTTTTGTCCTTACAACTACGGCAGGCACCAGAGCAGTGAATATCAACTCTGCTTGGAAGCAGGTAAGACCTCTTGCCATATGTTTTATAACTTTAACGACTTTTGGACTTAAATGAAGCGCTACTAGCATCATTTATATCATCTATGTTACATAAGAGATCAAAGTATAACAACAATTTATTTTAATATGCTTAAATAGTTAAAAAGTAGTGATAACTTTCGTTAGGCAAGCCCATTATGAATAGTTAAGAAGTAGTGTTAATTTTTATTTGGCAAGCTTATTATGGCAAGCACCCGTGGGTTCAACATTAGGCATTATCAAACTCTTATACACTTTTTATTTTTCGCAACAATTCACTTTTTCCTATACTCACTTATATACTTTTAACTAATATATCATATTTAACTAAGTATTCATATTAATTAGTCATGAATTCATGTTGACATGATTTGCTTAAAGCATTAGTGATTTCATTATTAAATAACTGCCTTAAACTCTAACTCTAACTCTAACTTATGAAAATCATAACTTTAACCTTTAAACCGATTGTTAATACATTGGAGACTAAAAACTCATTTCGAGACATTTGACTGCACACTGAAGTTGTACTATTTCAGCATCGCAGTTTCATATTTAATGTCGAATTGTGGCCTTAAACCTTTGCTTGGCATATCAAGCAACAGACACTCAAAGCCGCTTAGAGCGTTACTTGCAAGTCATCCGTCACGTAAACATCACAAACGTCATAAAAATGTATCTACAAGAATTGCGTCTACAAATGCAATCAACTTTGCATAACTTTTATTCACAATTTTTTTAATTTATTTTAGGTTCATGCATTTTTGTTTTGATTCAGACAACAAAAGGCAAGTTTTTTAAATATGAGATAAAATATCTACAACGTACCTTAACGCAAATTTGATGCACTTCAAAACGCAGAAGAGCGTAAAATTGTTACCTTTAATAACAAATCGAATAAAAAAGTATCTTTAATTTGATCTCAACATTTTTGCACTTCGAATTAAGTAAGTAATTATGAACTTGTTATTGTTATTTTTGTTGTTTTGGTTGTTGTTGTTGTTTAGCTATAAACGAGTGCTAAGAAAAAATTTTTGCGATTTTTTTTACTCGCACTCCGCAACAGTTTTTCTTCTGCAACTTGTTGCTCTGCTTTTTGTTTTACGAATTTTTACTTTCTTTCGAATTGCCTTCAGCTTTCATTAATGTTTACACTTTACGGCATTTGCGTAATAATTTTTTTTTAATACATAATTTTTTCTTTCTTCGATATTTTAACTTTTTTTGTGGATTTATTTTTTAGCTTAAGTGTTACAACATTCTTGGGCGAATGGCCCAAGTCAGAGTTGGCCGCTATTAACGGATTTTTACGAGTCCTTTAACGGCTACGAAAAATGTCTTGATTGCTTTTCGACTTTATCATAATTTCACTGCGCCTTTATTGGGTAATCATAATAAAAATTTACCAATAAAATAATATACAAGTACAAAACCGCCATAAACAACGTCCCGCAAATCCGCCTTGTACCAGACTCACAATCTCACCGCCTTAACAGTCGCGCTTGCCGGGGCTTAAACGAATTTTCCACTAAAAATTTTCGGAATTTATTAAGCAATTTTTATTGGTGCGCCTCTAAAATTTCAGATTCAATTCAATTTAAATTGAATTTTTATTTTATGGACACGCAGATATTCACCTGAAATGTATCTATAAATTTACGCGCTTATTTTTATGATAATTACAGGTGAATAACTTTTTCTGATTTAACATGAGATTTTTTTCGATTTTTCTCATTTTTTATGGACTTCCTACTTTTGAGCTTGTGTTACGGCTCGCATCTAATGACGACGATGATGAATTCTATTTGATGTGGTTTTTTTCTGAGACACAATACAAGAAATCAGGTTTTAGTATCTTTTTTTTTCACATTTCATTTATTGAATATTTAATGCTGAAAACATGTTTTTTTATACACTCACTTGCCTTTGCACATTTTACAAGAAGTAAATTTGTTTATATTTTTTTTTATTTGTTGTTATTGTTGAAAATGTTATTTTTAGTTTTACAAAGCAGCGCAATTTATTATTAATAATTTATTTTATTGTATTTATTCTTCTGCTGAACTAGTTAGCGCGTTCTTCGTATCTTGTATCTGAAATTCCTGCGAGCGTAAAAAATGTACACAACCTCACTCGTTGAATGCCGGCGTGCAACTAAACGAGCCACACTGAAACTGAACTGTTGAAAACAGGGTGCCAAATGCTCTCTGCAATTCAACTACCTAATTTTGGTTTTGGTTTACCTGTAGAATCCACAGTGGCTCGAAATGTGCCCCAAGTCGTAAATAAAAATTGAATTGAAATGAAATGAAATGATATTCGGAATGCTTGTGTATCTGCAACTACAGATACGTTGTGATGGCTATGAATGACTGTTAGTTGTAAAATAACACTACGATTTACAAGCATAAATATTAAAATAAAATATGCATAAAAAAATAATTAAAAACACAAATTACTACATTTTATTATCGTGCATCTAATATTAGAACTATTAAAAAATTAGTATTCTTTAATAAAAAGTACAGAAAATGTATTCAAATAAGGTACAAAACACAGAATAAAATATCTTGAGTAATTAAACTGAAAATATATTTTTTATATGTTATTGCCATTAAATTTGAAACCCTAGGGACCTTTTTAAAGAAGTTTTTCACTGGCTCATTACTAACAGGCCCTACCTGTAGCTAAAACAAAAAATTGTTTTGTATAAGAGCATCACAGTAGTATTATGGATACCATAATATAGTATTAGTATACTACAAAATATAGTATAGTACAACTATTTTATAACCTTATGCTGAGTTTTTCCGAGGTAGTGCAATTGAACACTTTTACTCTTTCTTAGCTGGGGGTCTCTACAAAGTCCATCACTTTTTTTAGACTCATTTATGTATTTCTCACAAGCTTCGTTGATTATTCGATGACTGATTTAAGATCTGCATACCGCTCTGTACGGATAGTGACTACTCTGAGATTAGATAGTGCTATGAAGAGCATACTGTCAGTTTTCTTGTATAGTTTCAGAGCTCTGTCCCTGATGTATTTTTTGACTAGGTATTCAGCTATTTAATAATAACATAAATCTAACTTCATATTAGTGCTGTTCGTATTTGGTTTTACGAAGTATTCGGAGAATCCGATTAATCGGGTAATAAACGAAGTCTCCGGATTTGAAAAAAAAATTGAATTTTTTGTAAGTCCGGAGACTTCGTTGCTATCCGATTAATCGAATAACTTCAGTTTTTAATTTATTTAAATGCCCGAATAATATGAACAGCACTACTTCATATTCTTTAAACGGCATAATGTAGACTTATGATATTCAGCTAGTTTTGTAATGCTTGTGTTTTAAATATTAAAAGATCAAATCCGGAGACTTCGTCGATTAATCGAATAACTTTGATTTTTGAAATATCCGAATAATGTGAACAGCACTACTTGATATTCTTGAAACGCCATAATATAGACTTATGATATCCAGCTATTTGTGTTATGTTTGTGCTTCAAAAATTAAAATATCATAACGTAGACTGTGGTATCCAGGTATTTAGTATTTCTTATGCTTCAAATTTTGAAACTCTCTAAGGAGCTCAGTCAAAACTACAATCATTGGGTCTTTATAGTATATCAGATTACAAGAATCAAGCAATATATACAAATTCTCCTGATGTTATGTTTGATAACATACGGAAAAAAATTTAAAAGGCTCACAAAAGATGTATCAGTTTAGTTAGTAATATTGTAATTATACCTAATACTTCCTATTTAAAAGAAACTATTATCATACTGCTATTAATCAAAATTGAGCAACCATTTGAAAAATAAACATTATCTTTCCCTTAAGGAATAACAAGGCATTATTTGTTTCTTCTATGAAATATATACCTTAAAAAGTCAATATTTCGCTTAATTATTAAAATATAAAACACAGCAATTATTGCATTTGAAGTCAATAACTATTCAGCTCAAAGGTTATCATCTTCCATGTAACTGTCATTGAAGGATTACCACTTTATCGACATTTTGGGGTAAACATAACCATTCATCCAGTTCTGATATGCAAATAACTCATTCTGCGCAAGTTATTGTTTTTGATTTTAGAAGTGAATAATATTATAAGACTTTGTTAGCAGAGCTAGGATCACTTTTAAAAAATTATTCTTATCATTTTATGGACTTTTTAATTCTATTTTGCTTCTCATCCAGTACATAGTAACATAGAATTGCAATTTTCTTGTGATCTCAGCACAGTAATGAAGCTAAGTGCTTACTTCAGATACATTTTTTTTAGTAGTTTTTTATATCTTACTAAATTGATATTGAAGCGTTGCACCTCAACAATCTTTCTGAATTGAACTCTATAATATTTTACTGAAGCTATTCTTTTAAACGATGGGATAGTGGCTTACTGCCACTTAAAAAATTTAGTTTCCTATATCCTTGCGGATATAAATGGTAACAAGGATTTGTTTATTATTAACTTTGAATTTTAAAAAATTTGACCAAAAAGATAAATAAACCTCATCATATATAAGTTGAGAATTAGTTGTTAATTTTTGTCATATAAGTTATGAATTATGATTTGCTTTTTGTTGAAGGGAAATAATTCTCTTTCCATAGTTTTGCAGATGGAAGATAATCTATTAAATAAAAGATTTTATTAATAGTTTCAAGAAATTAGTTTTTAACAATTCCAAGAAGAATTTTATTGTGTCTTGTGTCTTTTGACAATACTCTTATTTCTAATTTTTGAATCTAATTTTTAGGTTGAGATAATTACTGATTAAATCGAAGAATGAATCATGTTATATATGTACTTAATACCAAAATTTGGAATATTTAAATACTTCCTTTTGAAATAAAATCAAAACGATTTAATTTCAGATTGTACGATGTAGATGATAAACGAAAAATTTATATTCCCGTACAGAAACCTATATAAATTTTCTAATACTTTTCAATCACATGTCATCTGAGTTACTTGTTTTAATTTCTATTTCTTTTATTTTTATTATTTTATTAAACGCCAATATTCTGCAACTATAGTTTAATAGACAAATTTAATTAATTATAATTAAATTATTCTTATTTATTTTAATTATATATAATTTTATCTTAATTATATCTTCCTACTCTTTAATTACTATTTTACATAACATTTACCTTAACTTAACATTTGCAGAAATTATAATTTACATAAAACCCACAAAGTTTCTGCAAGTAACATAATGTCTCTCAATGAAAACAACTATTTTCACCACAATTTTATTTCATCACTCTCTAAACACTTATGATTCTGTTAACACTTTGCTGAAACACCGTCTGCGCACATATTTATCTTTTGAACTTAGGTATTTATTTTGTTTGTTTACATTGCGTTGTGTTTGGATACGGTTTTTGGTTTTGGTTACATTTAACCATAACCTACCCTAATTTATATTTGTTTACACTGCACAGCTGCGGCTATCAGCAAAGGCGCTGAGGCACTGTTTGAACAAGAAGCATTCATTGTAGTATTTTGAACAAAATATTGCACAGATAAGAAAATATTTACATAGAATACTTTGATTGTAGAAAGCGAAATAATTTTGATTTTTACAGTTGTTATTGGTAAGAAAGAATTGTCATCACTCATGACTTCTTTAACTAATATTAATAGTAGCATTTTTATTTAAATTTATTCATACCCAAGGTTGTCATTTAAAACCAGAAACCTATAAAAAAATATACATTTATTTTTTTACGCTGAATCAACAGTTTGTTTACGAACAACAGTAAAATTGGTAAATAAAAGGCCAAACTGCGGTATATGGTGTTACAGCACTTAATGAATAGCATGAATGTTAATTTACAAAAAAATGTTAATAACATAAAAATTAATTTCATACTTGTTAATGCACCCACAATCTGGTGTGTACAGCGTTCTTATTGAAACTGGTTTTATGTAGTTTTTATGCAAAATATATAAACAATTTGAGCGTGAATATAAGAAAATTTACTTTTTTTATTTGTTTTTTGTATTTAAATTTGCTTATATCTTTTTAAGCAATATTTTATTAAAAAAGTGCATACGAGGCAATTTGTACCTAACAGCAATTTGAGATTGACAGTATATTTCTTGTGCACACAACTGTTTACATTAAACAAAAATAAGAAAAAGTAAAAATAAAAGTATTTAACTGGGGTTAAATAGGTATAGGTGTAGGTATCACACGATACTGTTTGGATTATTAATGATTATGAATGACTTTCACTCAATCGGAGTGTCTGACAACCACGATGGCCAGAGCTTACAGCTTTGGAGGTCCTTATCAATAGAGGTTGGTCCCTTTAATGTGGATATCGTGATGCTTGTAGTTAAAACCCAATGTTTGTATTGGTTTAGTTGTATTCGATGTGGGGTTCCATTTTCCAACCTGTTACTGTGACGTTAAGAACAGCAGAGTAAACTCCTTAAGGGTTCTCAATCTCGGAGAATGCTTTTAAATTTATATTAAAAGTTTAACAAAATTTACCAGTTGTACTATTCAATTATAATGACTTTGAGGAATTTAAACACTTCTAATTTTCTCCCAATCAAGTCTCAGGACGTGAGATGGTCGCTTATCAGATCGATGTTCTTTGCGATACAACTATACTCGTATTAATAACAATACTCATATCATTCCAACTAATTCTTTTAAAACAATATTTCGCAATTTGAGTTATTTACTAATTGAGTGCTTTTAACTTTCCAGTAGTGAATTTGGTGTAAGTCCAATATTATCACTGCATATTTGAATAACTTTAGAGTCGACTACAGTTCCTGCAAAACCCCGTTCCTGCAATCCTTTAATAATCTTATCGGAGTCTTTAGCACAGATTTTCTAATCTGGTAAGATTAGGAATCTTCAATCAATAAATATTGTTAGATTTTTTATAGCATTTATATGCATTTAGTAATAATTTAGTAATTATGCGTAAGTCATTTTTATAGACTGTAAATATCAAGAGACTGAACTCGTATCCTGCCAATATAACTTTTGAATAAATTAATCAAGTCCTTTTATATCGAAAAAATGGAATTAAAACCTTAAGACACCAAATACAATATTATATACACAATAAAAAAGTAGTTCCCTGTATCATCTAAGCCTATTCAAATCTTTAACAAGTAAGATGGCGAAATAAGAGTTATCGAATTACAGCAGGCTCAGTATTCTCTTTTAATATAATTAACTCTGATATTTCTATGGTTAACGGTTATCAATAAAATCAAAATTCTAGTCTTTAAAATTTTTCTGTGAGTCGCAGAGAGTTGAACAACGGAACTCTTGATACAGTGTATCACCCAAGTGGTCACAAATATTGAGTAAAGTTGCTTTAGACACTAACGCGGGTTTCATCAAATACGGAAGAACTACAGAAGACAAACAATTGGGTCAAAAGTTCGGCATACCATTTAAGTCCGTTATAATAATATTATAATATATAATAATAAATATAAATATTTTAGTTTTATAAATATTTTATGTATTAAATGACTTACTGCACGACTAGTATTGAAAAAACTTATTTTTGTGGAAAAAAGAGAAGGTTACTAAAAGCATTTTTTCCCGAATTTCTACGAATCACACCTTTAGGAAATGCAGCATTATTAGTGACGAATATAGCTTCACGAATTTAAAACGCAAATCTGGCTGCGTCCTGTTTAAAAAACTGGGGATATCAGCGACCATTTCCCGATAGCCGCGACTGTGCAGCATTATATCTCATATAGTATCGCTTCGTATATGAGGTAAAACTATAAAAAAACCCTATCTAAGCCCTTTAAAAATCGAATTGATTCCAATAGTTTCTTTCGTGTACCTTGGTGTTATGCACTTCATGTTCCACAGCGGAGAATGGAGAATAAGTTTTACTAAATAAGTGAGTCATGAAATGTTTATGCGAGAACATCCGCCCAAAAATGCAAACTTTGAGAAAGGTTGATTTATGAATTTACTGCAGTAATAAACCATACAATAAAACACCTCTTGTACAATAATTTTTGACAAAAAATCAGCGACCATTCCTCACATAGCTCCCTATGATTTTTTTTGTTCCTAAAATTAACAAAAATACTTCAATGAAAGCATTTAAAACCGATTATGATTATAAAAGTATCATCTCTAAAAGAGTTAAAGACCATAACTCCATCAGCTTATAACATATGTAGATAGGATCAAGCGCTGATACAATCCTATGATATTGGATAGAGATTAATATAAAGGTGCTTAAATAAATTTTGATTTATTGATGACTTTTTGTATTTTATTTAATAACTACATTCACACATTTTGCTAAGAATTTGTGCCAATAAAGGCTTTGATTATTTGATTTATTTAATTATTTTATTATTATTTTATAATTTTTTGATTATATATATTTATTACCAATATAATAAATTTTGATAACATTCTTTCGCATATATTTATGATATTGAACATTTGTTATTATTCTTCTACAAGTCGATTCTCGAGGTTATTGTAGGTCGAGGCTATAATAAAGTATTATGTTTACGAAAGATATGATCTGAATGTTTAAGCTAAACATAAAAATTGTTTATATTTAATAAAAGATTATTCTAACTTTAATAGAGGAATATAATGATATCGCCTTGGGATAATCATTCTGTTTTTTACATATTGTATGTGATCAATACGTATTTATATTACAAAAGCTTCAATCTTATAGAAGTAATATATATGTAGCTATTAATTTTTAATAATTATTGTATATAATTATTTATAATTTTAATGTTGACAGATGTGTGAGTTCAAAGCCCTGTCATCTACTGCAGGCTCAACTAAATCAACAGCTTCGAAAAGTCACATTTATCTTAATTGAGTTTACTTAGCAAAACGTTTGTGGCTACTGTCAGTTGTTGAGCTGAGCTGAGGCCTCTTCTCATATTCGTACGTGCTGATATCGTAAACGCTTAAAGTGTTTTTAGTAGATTTTAATGACACATTTTGTATGAATAAATTAAGAATGCAAATGTTCTTCTACTTCATCTTCACCATCTTCTTTGGCGTGGTCTCTTCAACGTTGGCATGTACGGCAAGCACACCGTGTACTATAACAAGAGGATCGAGTTTTGCTAGCAAGCAAAGTCGTTTGTAATGATGTTAACGTAAATGCTGTTAAAACTGTTAATGTTGTTAACAGCGGGAATTGTAATGGGACGGACTCCGCCTATGTAAAGTAAACAAAGTTTGCTTTTTTTTTAACAATTTTGCTTGTTGGTAACTTGTTCCTGGCTTCGTTTAGAATTTGTTGCCTCTTTTTTATTTATATATATATTTTTTTTTATTTTTTATTAATAATTTTTAAAACATTTTTTTTTAATGTATTTTAAAATATTTTTTTTTTCTTTGCTTATAATCGTCTTTATCATTATGAGTATCTCAACACAATGTAACATGTACGTGAGGCTGCGCCAAAGGCAATATGGTTTCACGTAGCACGTCTGCTTATCGCGATTTAAGTAACAAATTAAAAGCAACAAACTCAACTGCAAGTACTCGTCTGAATATGAAGAAAGATATTTTATCTGAAGTTCATATAAGAAAAGTTAAAATTTGTGGTATTTTTTTTCTCGCACTGAGCACTGTTGGCAAGTCGAGTGTGGGGTCGTATGTGAGTTTAGCTGTAAGTATGACATAAATTTAAACTTGGTTTAAATATATTTTAACTTACACAAAGTGTAGCTTGTCTGTCTGTTTGTATTCGTATTTTCACTCTGTCGGGTTTGTTTGTTCTTTACGTTTTGCCGGTTACTTACTTGTCATTTGTAACGCATTCGTCTGTTGGCTGGCATCTGTTTAATTGATGAAATGAAGCACAAATTACTTGTACGTGCTACCGTTTTAAGTGGGTCACTGTGTTGTACTTTAATTGCATTTCATTGTTGAAATTGTAAAAATTTGTGCTCTCTGGTTGAAGTACAAAAACTTATCCTTGTTAATGTATTTTTTCCCATATTTTGGTTAATTTTGTTTTCCTTTTTGAGTCCAAAACTGCCACAGCAAAGCAGTAAAATACAAAATGACAAATTAATTCCAACCGTAATGACCTTTTTCACTTATTATGCGTCTTTATCGAATGTATCTGCGGTCGGCGGTAATGTAAATATTAAAATGCTTTAAACCATTTCGATGTGAGTGTCAAATGTTTTACATAAATATTATCTTTACCTTTCCCTGACCTTTAAGGCACTGTTTCGCATTAATATGCAACAGCTCACACAGCTCACATAGCTAACATAGCATTTGTGGCATGTTGACTTTGAAATGAACGTAAGTATGCGTTTCAAGTTATCTCATACAATACCTGGCAGGTGCGTGGTCCTCTGGAAGTGCCACCACCTCCATACATTCCACCAAGACTAACAACAGGAACGCACGCCTATCCGGCTGTCAATCTGCGTTTATGATTTATGGTTTCAATATGTGCGAGTATCTAACGTCAAGGCATTTGAGACATAGCGGCCAGGCCACAATTTGTGTCAAAGGTAAACAGATACTCTGTGTTATCATATTCCCTTTTATCATACTTAAAGCCATGTAATTACACATTTTTATGTACATTTTATGTAAAATTATGACACTCATAAAGTAACTTAAATGCGATTTAAATATTTTTGTGGCGCCCATTTCCACGTGAACATAACAATTTTAATTAACCATCATTACGGAACAATAATATTTAAAAAAAAATTTTTTTTTTAAATTTTTATGTTTTCAACGTAGTTAATTTGTGCTTTAATGTTTTAAATTTTTATTTTATTTGCAATACTTGCCAGTAATTTTTTTAGTTTTGCCATTATTTGAATTGAAGGTCGTTAGTTAATGTTTACATTTATAACAAATGAAAAGAAAAAAATCTACTTAAAGTATTTATTTTTAAATTTTTATGTTAATTATTCGCAGTTTTTAATGTACACATAAAATTTTCTGTATGTAAGCAAAATATTATTGTAATTAACTCAAGTTCTTGGAAACACTAAAGCAAAATATATTATTTCAGCATTAAAATCAAAATCAACATAAATCGATTCCCTATTCCATACTTAATCTACTTCTAAAGTGCTAACATATCAGACACATAAAGACTAGACAAATTCAAGCGGACATGCATGCTGCTTCCTCTCCGACGCGCAATATTAATTTCACCAAAGCGTTTATCTACCGCCCCTCGTAGCCGTGCAAATATAAAATAGGCGTTCAAAATCTTTTCTTTCTCTTCTTCTTCTTCTTCTTTTCTACAAAATATTGTTACACAGCACATAAATATTTTATTTTTATGCTGCCATTAATATGTTTAGCCTTTTATCTTGTTTTTTTGTTTTTGTATTTAATTTTTCTGGACTTGGAATTTATGATCCATATAGGCTGCCCTAAGCTTGACTGTTTTTTAATAGCTTCACTCTTGAGTGATTAGCGCCACATTTTGTTGCTCTTCGGTATTCGCAATTTGCTCAGCCGATTTCATTTCCACAGCATTTATGCCTGAAGCAGTAAATTTGTATCTTTTGCTCCTCTGGTTCTGGTGCTGCTGCTGGTTCTGGTTCCATCATCATGAGCAACTCTTGCATGACTTGAAGGTTCTTAAGTTAAATTTATTTAAATATTAAAACTCATTAACACATCGCTTCAGCGATGCTATCAAAAAAATGTTGACCTTTTCTCAATGAATGAATTCCTTTGATGGCTTTACAGTGAAGAAATTTATTGTCATGCAATTTTTAATCACCGAAATACCAATGAACTTTGAGTTTTACACAATCTTTGAAAGTAAATTTCATTTTGAATTATTTTCGATCAATTTCAAAAGAAAAGTGGTTATTTTGATTATTTTTAAATGTCAGCAATTAAAAAAAAAAAGATATATAAAATTAGTAAGGGACTTGAGTCAGAAATGCTTTTCTTCAACATTAATAAGTGTTAAGTGTTATATATAATAATAGCCACAAATTGTAATAATTTATCATTATAAATATAATTAAAAGTTTTGACTAAAAAATGTTTAATTGATACAATACTAAATCGTTGTGTCTAATTTTGAAATTTACTAACCTTATCATTAAGAGGCATTATCTATCCACAGCGGTTGGTGTCCTTTATTTCTCTAAAAAAAAATTGTGGAGAATTAATCGTGTAACATTCAGAATTAATTACTGGATATCTGTCGTCATCTCTTTCGGTAGGAAAAATACTTAGCGCTACTGCAGGCCGTTGCAATAATATTTATACTATAACAAATAACGTGATTGACGATTGTCACTTTGCCACTAACGTTTTCGAAAAAGTATGGGCCGATGCTCATATCAGCACAAATTTCGCACTACGCTGTCACTTTTTGGCAGTAACAGGGTGTTTCACTGCCAAAACGATATATTTTAACATGTTAGTTAGAGTGACCCCACAAAAAACAACAACAGAGCCTCAAAGTTGATATTTGTTATTTTATTGATATATATTAGATGGAGTCACTTATTTAACAAAAAAAAAACAAAAAATTGAAGAACACATTTTTTTGCTCTTAAAGTTTAAAATCCCAGATTTGACGGTTAACTTAAATGGCATGTGCTGGTTTTGCAGCATTTTCGATTGTATTGGCCTTAAGTTCACCTAGCATCCTGGGTTTGTTGGTACTCGTACAATCCTATGACTTCAAGTAGTTCCAGAGAAAAAGTGGTGTCGAATCAGGTGAACACGGAAACCAATCAATACTACCACGTTTTGATAACAGCGACCTGGGAATAATGGCTTCTAAAAATAATTCTGACACGAACTATATATGAGATAGTGAAACATGTTGTTTAAAGCAGAAGTGCTTCCTAACATTTTCGCGAAAAACAGAAATTAAAAAATCGTTTATAACCCGACAACATATTTGATTAACAATTTTTTTTTGGATATCAGAGACAATGTCTTAAATTATAACTTCATAATGCTGACCTGAACCTAGTCCTAAGACCTAAACTAATGAAATAAACTAAGTTGATAAATTGACAATAAAACGTTGAGTGGACTAAACTAATTGACTTCAAAACTCACTGCTTAAAATATTGATAAGTTTCTTATAGATTGACAAGTAACAATAAATTAGATAAAATTGTTTAATTAGTTGGTATTGGAACATCTACCGAATTTATCTAACACCAGAGAAGCCGATAAAGTATTAACATCAAAACGTAAGAAGGATGTTATACGTCTACTAAACACCTTCTGGTGCTTAAAAGAACAAGAACAAGAAGACAAAGAAGAAGAATAAAACTAAAACCTTTACAGTTTTATTAGGTCAATTATAGTATGATTTCTTAATGTTAACAATCTGTCTTTCTTATACTATACACATAAAGCATTTCTTTCACTTCAACCTATTTATATAATTCTAAATTCAAATACTTAAATAAATACACTTGCAAATCTCCAAATTTATTTTAATAAAACTTGAACAATATTAATTATATAGCATATACAAAAAACCAATTTCAATATCCATTAAGCCTTTATATATAACTTTATTCAAAACCATATATAAACACCTTAAAACTGCAATTATTTTGCATCCATTCAGATTTTCTTTGCGAATTCATTATGGCGCAATGCAGATGGAAGAAAAGAATTCCATTTGCTGATTAAATTTTCCTACTCATTCGAAATTTAGGAAATTTCCATTTTTTAATTTTCTACTTGAATCCTCCACTTCTACCATTGCTAAACCCTTTGAAATATTCAAATCCTTGTTGTCATTGCTTCCATTTCTGCAACGTCTTCTATGCAATTTTTCCTGCTTTTAATAAAGTCTTCATTTGAATTTTGTGCATTTGCATTGAAAAGGATAAAATCCTTTTTTATTTTTTAACATATTTCTTAACATTTCCTTTATTATTCGTATTCGTTATTGTATGCTTTTATTGATGGTTGGAACTGGTTCAATATGAAAACATATAAAGGATATTACTGAAACATTTTTAAATTGTCTTTACAATTCTATTGAGGAATACATATTAATATATTGAAATTTTTCCCTTTATGTGAGTTATTTTTTACTTTTAATTATACATTTTTTTTAAATTAAATCAAAACTCAACTCGAGAATAGGAAAGTAAGTACGAGAAATAGAAAGAAGTCGTTTCTTCCGTCTCAATTATCTAAGAACCCTTTTTGGTTTGATGGTCTTCAGAATTCTATTGAGAAATACATATATATATGTATATATATATTTTGAAATTTTCAACAAAATGTTGTGGCCATCTAAATCATGTGGTACCAAATTTTCAAGTCCTGTTGTGTATTGCATGTGAAACCCACTTACTACCAATTATATTCCAAAGCAGTAAGGCGTGACACCCCATGAATGTCAGTTGCACCTCACAACAGGAATGCCTTGCAATAGAAATATTTTATACCCATTTCCTTCAGCGATCCGAGCTTAGAGATAGTATAGCTATCTCCTTAAACTTGATACTGAATAAACCCGGACAGTATTGAAACAGACCTTTCGATGTCACCTTTTTTATGGCCGCTAGCACAATCTATACGATTAGGACAGACCCAATCTAGCTCCATATCTTTCGAGAGTCTAGTAACCATAAATAACCGATATTATTCTATTTACTTATTTCTAGCGTTTAAGTCATTAGTTCTAGATTTGAAATTTATACCATGTGCCATCCGTGTCAAAATATTTGCGGTACGCTAAAACAGATGTCGGTTTATCATACGCGTATTAACAATATGTACTATGTGTTCTGTAATACAATCTGTAACTACCGCAAGATAAATTAATTCACTGATATTAAGTAGCCTCTTTAACTAAATGAAGTCTTATGACTAATGAGACATCAAGTCAGTAATGATCATAATTGTGTATATCATGTTACCCATATGATGTAAAATTTTTACTGTTTTTCTATCATTTCTATATTCCTATTCTATAATTTAAAATATCAACATCGTTTTCTGAAATAATAAAGTCAATCATTGAAAATGTTACACTGTTTATGTATAACTCCATTGAACTCAATCTATATCACTTACCAAGTAAACCTCTTTACTTAACTGATACATGTAGTCATCTACAGCGCTCATCTTAACCCAAGTATGAGCTTTAAAATATGTAAAAAAAACAAACCACTAAAGAAGTAAAAAAGTAAATAAAAGCAGAAATAAAAATGTGCTCGCTAACTGCACTTAAAACACGGAATAAAATGGGAAAACCTTTCTACATAAACATTTTTAATGTTAAAATAATAATTTCCTTCACTGCTTTTATTTTAATCACTTTACAGTGTTTTATTGTCATGTACGAGTTTCAATATAAAATGAGTATATACAAGTATTCAGATGAAAATTCGAAACCCTTTTTGTTATAAATTTTTTTATCGTTTTTTGTAATAAATTCATTATTTTTATCCTTACCAAAAACAATAAAAAAAATCGTCAATAAATCCGTGAAAGACTATCAAAAATTAATTACTACTTATAACATTTCAACTTCAAAATGTGTAAAAATAAAGGACATGACTATTCATCCCCAATATCCTTCTTGTTGTTGTGAAAGAAGACGAAGAACCTTCTTCATTCCTTTTATTTTTCTTCAATTAAAATCGCTTTAACTGCCACTTTAGATGACTGTAATTGCCTTTATTATGACTTAATAAATGCTGTTATGATCGTCATCCGTTTACACATAACTTTTAATGATGACAGTTATAATTATTTTCATAATAAGTGGCAACACTGGTACTGGTACTGATACTAGTACTGGTACTGGTACTGGTACTGGTACTGGGAAAGTGCAAAGCGTACAACGTGCAGTAAACTTTTGCTCACAATGGCCGCCGCGCAACAAAGCACTGGAGTGAAAAGCGATGAGTATGCGGAAAAGTTGATTTCGAACGCATAATGTGAAATAAAATTTTAATGGTTCGCCTTGCCTTGTAAGTGTGCGAATCGAGTCAAGGCGAGTCGAGTCGAGTCGAGTCGAGCCGACCCAGGACACGGACACTGACACGGACATGAACAATAATAACGAAATTTAATAATAAAAGTTTATGAAATTCAATTTTACGCTTATTATATGAATGAGTATCGAAAAAGGATAATAAAGGACCCAGCGACTAGGTACGCTTCAAGATATTAAATTTTTATGCTTTTAATTGCTTTGCCTTGCATAATTGGTATCGGTTTTTTATTATTTTTAATTCTGTTTAGGGTTACAATCTATTTAAATCGAATGGAATGAAGTAGGGGTGCTTTGGGTGGAATTTATTGATTCACATTGGCAAGAGTTTGAATGTTTAGTATATATTTTTGAGTAAACCAAACCATTTCTTATTAATAATAGTTATGTTGATTTGGCAAAAGTACTGTCATTATTAGTCAATGTAATTCATATCAATTTAAACGTGCAGTATCATCATAAAGATTTCCCGACATTTACTCAGATTTTGCGGATATATATCAATTTCTTAGAGTACGCAATGATGTCGAGGTGTAACAAGCTGATAACTCAGCGATTACTGCAAATCACATCAAAGATAGATACAAATCTTTCTAAAGTAGATAAGATTGCATTTATATCTTTACAAATTAAAGCCTTTTAATTGTTCACAACAAAATCAAAGCTATTTCAAGAATGTAAAGCAGGAATTGAAATGCTAAATCAATTAGGTGATATCACTCTCATCTGGTTTTCCGGATATGGGGACATTGAAGAAATAAAAAAGCAGATACTAAAGCACACCCTGGTGTATGTACAATGAAGTATGTTAAGAGGTATTTCCTTCTCTTTTTTCAACTGACTAATCAGAAGTGAGAGACATTTACGTCGTAAAATTGTTCAATCTGGTCGTATAGTAAAATTAGAAGAAGAAGCAATTAATTTGTCTGTGATTGGCCAACTTTGATTTCTGGAAGGAACAGCCTTTCAAATGAGCACTTTTTTGATAGTCTTATGGCTATCAACACTAAAAATGAAAGATTAGCTTAATTAGCTAAAAAGAGTGGTATGGATCAAGCTTCATTATAGTTTTCTTGGTAGCAATATGATTGTACAAATTTAAAAAAGAATACAAAACACGACTCCATGGTTTTGAAGTGAGAAGTATAATTTTTGATATGATTTGATTTTATTTAAGTGAATCAATTTACATTAATGTTGAAGAATTCTAATTAGATGATTTGAGACTTTTCTAATACTTTTTTTAACTTATTTTTTTTTGAACAAATTGAGCTATCTAATAGACAGGTGTTTCAGCGAAAGTATCTTCATAAAAACAACAAATGGGAGGCCTTTTTAGACTTATCTGCTCGGCAAAGATTTGTGGATTTAAAAGCAATTTGTATACAACTCCTATAGTAAACCCATTCTTGTTAACGTTCTTGTTCTTGTTAAATTATTTGAAATTTACAATGATAATACTATGAGTATCTAAATATCCAATATCCAATTACTTTTGATTTATGTTAAATTATTTGAAATTTACAATGAAGATACTATGAAGATACTGTGAGTATGTAAATATCCAATATCCAATTACTTTTCATTTGGTTTTTTATATTTTTTAATTAACAATCCTGTGAGTTTTAACATACGGCTACGGCTCAATTGGCTGATTTAAAGTGACTCTGACCTCCAAATTTAGCAGGGCACAAGTTCCATTCATGGTACTTGTAGCCTCAAAAAAACAATTTATGAATAATGAAATATAAGCAATAATTCTAAAACTACGGATGATAGGTATATGACAATATTCAGAACAGTTGTTAGGTTATCCAAAAATTTAATTAATTAATAATTAAAAATTTATATTGTCTTGATTTACTACTGTTCAAGATACCTCTCTATTGAAAACAATAGTTTATAATAAGAATTTAGTTCCTTCGGTCATTACGGACGTTAAAAAATCAATTTATTTTTTTAGTTCATACGACGACTGTGAACCATATAACTTTCTAAAATAGTTCGCAATGCTTAGGATTTTAAGTCAGTTCAAAACTCAACTATCTAACCTTCGCTTTAAGAGTTTGGTTCAAACCTACGATGGTTTGGTTCATGATTCCGATTTAACTACACCAAAAATCAAAGGTTCCGGTTTAGAATAGAACAAGTTAGAACAATATATAGTTATAGTCTCTTATAGTCTTTTTAAAATTTAATAACTAAATAATTCTTTTATTACGGCATGCAAACTATAGAAGAGTGAATAAACATAATCCTTAAAAACCACATATGTACTTCTGATACGTGGGTGTTAGAAAGCAGTCAAACTAATTTTTACAAATGCTAGAAATTAGCCGAAAGTGGAACCTATACAAACTTAATTTAAATGTTTAGGGGGAAAAATTACAAGTTAGAAGCAAAGGCTCAACAGGAAATACTGAAGAAAATTGGCTTTCACTTGCTTCCTTTAGTTTCCGCTATTCTATTTATCAGTTTCGTTTTTGTTTTTGTTTTTGTAACGAAACTTTGTATCTACTATCTACATTCGTGACTTAGAGAAGTTCCTAAACGCTTCCCCCCCTCCTTATTCGCGAGTACGTAAATAGTTTGTTGCTATTTTACAAAGTTTGAATGAGTAGTTATTTTCTAAGCACATGCAAAGGAGCACAAGTTGTAACGTTGCTTTATGAAGTTGTTGCATGCAACCTAATAAAGTTGCCACTAAAGCGTAAATGCAACATAAGCGCTATTAAAAGTTTTTACTTAAGTCTTAAGTGAAACATGATGTAGCTCAACGCAAACAAATTGAAAAAAGTCATAAAGTTCTGCTCCATTTGCGGTATTTCTGCAATAAATAAAGACAGAAAGTTTTCAAAATTATGACTGTAAAAAATTTTACAACAACATTCCGCCACTCTCTACAATTTTTCTTTTTTTTCTAATTTCATTTTTAAAAAATTTAAATAATTAAATAAAAAATTACACAATGTCGCTACTTAATTTACATTAATAATTTTTCAAATATTTAATGCATTTACACCTTCTTCTGCCATTCGAAAAGCATTGTCTAAGAAACATTTCTAATTCCCGCAGATGTTACCCATGAGCTCAGGAAATTAACAAGCCCTGCAAATGCCTACAGTCTAAGTCTACATAAGAGTATAAAAAAGTAATTAATTCATTTTCTGGCTGTTGTTTTGTTATTGTTGGAAGTTATAAATTCTGGGAGAAAATACATTTGTTAACACTAAGCAAACAAAGGAACAGAAATCCGACGATGCGTGTTAACCCTTCGAAAGCCTTAGAATGAGATACGCCGGGTCGCCGCGTCACCGTGCGTATGTGCACGCTTTTGTGTCGCTGAACTTAAGCCCATTTTTCACTGCGAACAGAGCAGGGGTTCCTTTTTTTAAATGTTATCCTTGTTGATCTTTTTATGCAGCGGACTTAACTAACGCAGAAGTTAATTAGTTGTAACGTCTGCCGGTAACAAATTTCGTTTCGGAGAGGGAAAAGGAAATAAATAACATTTAAATATGATTTTAGAGATAAACTCGGCAAGGGGTAGCTCTCAAAGGTGTAAAATAAGGGTGATTAAAACTAGTTCATGAATAAATAGTGACTTCCGTTTTTAAGAAGTCTAATTTATGTTCGCAATAAATTATACATTATTTGAATAAAGTCTAATGGGAACTGAATTTCAAAAGTGCGAAGCAAAGTCATTTTTCTCATAAATGTTTTAATTTTAATAATTCCTGGTTACTCTAAATTTATATATATATATTTAATTAGATTCCTCATCTGTGGTAACAAAATAATACTTATTCGATTTTAATCAGACTGTTACATTTAGTAAGTTAATACCAACGTTAAATTCATATTTTAAATCTATGCTATTGATTATGCGCTTTCTTTAATTGCCAATATAAAATTGTTATGTTTGAAAATTTGGCTTACTATAAGTATCACCAGTCTTATGATATATAAACATCATAAGTTGTTTATATAAACTGATAAACTTCGACAATAACTAAGTTACTTAAATGGCCATAACAACCCGCAACAGGGTTCTAGCCTAACGTAACATGCTTCTCCAATTGCCTCTGCTGAATGTATCAAGTTTAGTTGGTACTCCCACAACTTGATCCCTTGACTGGATATACGGTCTATCTATACACTTTCTACCTCCGCCTTCTTTTCGCTGAAGCGAAAAAGTCTATCTCTACGCCTTCTTTCCCCGAATATCTCTACCTTTTTCTCTGGAACGAAAACATTAACATTTAAAGTATGTATACAAAGGTCTTTTCTTTACTTTTCCCACCCCAATCCGGGATAACATGTCTCCATCGGATTCATGTTTGTAGTCGGGATTAACAGACTGTATTCTAGCGTGCGGAATCTCACTGATACATACCCGCCACAGTGAGTAACTGTGGGCTTACCGTATTAGAGGGGGCTATGATATGGCGAACATACCTGTCCCTTACACTCGTGGTATGTTTATGAAGAATTTTTTTTTTTTTTTTTTTTTTTTAATTTTATTTTCTTTATTACTCTGAATGACAGCAGAGTAGACAATAAACAATATTTAAAAGTTACTAAATACTTAAAAGACCATTTTGAGCTTGAATGGACTGAGCTCAGTAGCACATCCGTCTGTTGAAGTCGGACACATTAAAGTTCCAATGGCGTTTGTTTGCGGAGGCGTGTGAACGTTCTTCCTTCTGCTATAATTCTGCTCATAAAGAGGTTGGGATGATGTAGCATACGTTTTTTGTGTTTACTGGCTTGGCTTTTTATGACATCCTTAACTACAGGAACGTTGAGATCGCGATGTATACATTCATTTGTTATATATCTAGGAGCATCTAAGATTAATCTAAGGGTTTTTGATTGAAAACGTTGGATAATCTCAATATTTGAAGATGCAGCAGTTTCCCAGAGTTCAATGCCATATGTCCAGATTGGTTTGAGTATCGCTTTGTAGATAAGAAGTTTATTTTCCACGGAAAGCTTTGAACTTTTGTTCAGTATCCAGTAGAGCTCCCGCAGTCTGATGCCAAGTGCTTTTCTTTTAGTAAAAATATGGTGCTTCCAAGTTAGTTTTGTGTCAAAGTGTATTCCTAAATATTTCACTTGGGTAGATTGAGGGATTAAGATATCGTTAAGGCGTACCGGAGGGCAATTTTTCCTTCTCATTGTAAAGGTTATTTGTGAAGACTTAGTCTCATTTGCTTTTATTCTCCAGGTTTTAAGCCACTGGGAAATGTTATCTAGCGCTCGCTGGAGTTTGTTTGATGCTAACTGGTGATTTTCGTCTGTAGCAATTACCACAGTATCATCGGCAAAAGTTCCAATCTCAGTACCAACGGTGGTAGGCAAGTCGTTAGTGAAGAGTAAGTATAACACTGGTCCCAAGACACTGCCTTGTGGCACTCCAGCCTGAATTAGCTGCAAAGTTGACATTTCATCCCCCTGTTTTACAAAGAAATATCGTGATTCGAGGTAAGATTTTAAGAAAATATAGTAATTAATTGGGAGCATCTTTTTAAGCTTAAACAATAGGCCGTTATGCCAAACTTTATCAAATGCCTGGGATATGTCCAGAAATGCTGCTGTGCAGTACTTCTTTTTGTCAAATGCTGTATGTATGACATTAACCACTCTGTGTACTTGCTCTATTGTACTGTGCTTTTTTCTAAAACCAAATTGATATTCCGGAATTAGTCTCCTTCTATTGACAATGGGCATTAATCTGGTAAGAAATAAATTTTCCAACAACTTTGACATAACCGGTAGAAGACTAATTGGTCTATATGACTTAACATCTTTTGCCGTTTTTCCAGGTTTGAGTATCATGGTGATTTGAGCCACCTTGAATTGGGGAGGGATAAAGCCTTTTGTGACAATAGAATTAAAAATGTTTCGCAGCAGTACTATTGCTTCATCCGGTAATTCCTTTAATATTTTTGAAGTAATTAGGTCATAGCCGGGTGCTTTATTTATTTTTAGTTTTTTGATTTCAAATTTTATGTCGAAAATGGAGAATTTTTGTATTGGAAGGTCCAGTTGGTGCGTTTGCAGTAAAACCTCTCTAATCTCTTCAGATATACTATTTGGGGCTTCATTAATGTTTGGAACAAAAACTGAAGACAGATGGTCCTTAAATACTTTGCATTTTTCTGTATCTGTTCGGGCCCATTGCCCAAGTTCGTTTTTTACTGGTGCATTGTGCGTTGTTGTCTGTTTCTTGATTGCTCGCCAGAGAGAGTAGTTGGTGGAAGTAGTTGCGTCTAGTCTTTGGAGATTTCTTTGTATTTCCAAATTTCTGGTTGTTTTCAGATGTTCTTTTAGATTTTGAGCACATTAAAAAGTTTTTTATCTTTCGGAGATTTGGTTTGTTGCCAGCGCCTTCTGGCTGCTCTTTTGGCTCTTATAAGTTCTTGAGTCATACTACATAATGGTGTGGCGAATTGTTGCATGTTTGAAGGCGTGGATCTCCAGGCTGATTGTTGAATACTCCTTATAAGATGTTCGGTTGCAAGCGCGATTTCTTCGTCTGTTTTAAGCGCCATTTTTTCATCAAGTAATGCCTTAAGTGTATGCTTAAAGGCATCCCAGTTGGTTAATTTGTTGTGCAGATAACATTTTTGAACTTTAAGTTGTATATTCGATTTTATCCGTAATAATACTGGCGAGTGATCTGATGAAAGATCAAAGCTAGATTTACAGAAAGTGTCGTTTTGTCGCACTCCTTTAGTAACACAAAAGTCTAACAAGTCTGGCATTTTTTTGGGATCCGTGGGCCAATAAGTTGGTTCTCCAGACGAGATAGTTGAAAGGTTTTCGCTTCTTATAGCCGCAAGCATCTGTCGTCCTTTGGGTGTTGAAAGCCGAGAGCCCCATTCAACGTGTTTAGCATTAAAATCTCCCCCGCAATAAATCTGTTACCTAAGGTTCTAAAGAATTTTTTATATGTTGCCGTCTTAGTTGCGTGTTTTGGTGGACAGTATACTGATGTTATTGTGATTGAGCCACACCAATCTTTTACTGATATGCTGGTTGCTTGAATCTCTTCAGTGCGGTATTGTTGCATTTCAAAGTGTAATATATTTGTTTTAACTAAAATGCCACTTCCCCATGAGCTGTTCCATCGGGATGCATAGTGTGGTAAAAGTCATAGCCTGGTACTTTAAAATAATGTTTTGAAGTAAAACGTGTTTCGGATATTAGCATGATGTCTACTTTTTGATCTTTTAAAAATTCTTGTAGCTCTAAACAATGTTTTGACAGCCCATTCGCATTCCAGAGCACTATATTTAATTCACTGTCGGACATAATTTAGTCGTCAGCGTGACAAGAACATTCATTAACGTAGTGATTTGTTCTAACATTTGCTTAACTACTATTAGAACTTCGCTCATGGTATCTGGAGATTTAGGAATAGTATGAGATTTAGGTGATTGTTCCACTAGCACACTAGCATAACTTCTTTTGGGATAACTTCTTTGAAGAATAGAAAACAATTAAATAAACTAGCAGGATCTCATACTGTAATTCAACTGGCGAATCAAGCGGAATCTCATATCCAAAATACTGAACGCCTCACTTTAATTCCTACACGGAGACTACAAGAACGTAAGGAAGGCAAAGGATCCAAGGAAAGGAAATTTGGTCAAGCGTCTGCAGAAACAACTGCAACTTCAGCAGGTAAAAAACAGAATCAAGGTCACGAGGTTGTGGGCTCTGAAGATGCTTCACCATCTAAGGAGCAATTAATGAGAGATCTGAATTTTCAATGAAAGATTTTATTACTTTGGTAAGTCTTTTCAACTATTTTTGTTAATATCAACGCTTCATATAATTTGTAACTATTATTAATTGCAAATCTAACAATCTACCTTATCTTATCTATTAATGTTCCTTACGGTCAAGAGTATAGTTTTGTATATGCTACTTTTTGCCATAGACCAATAGAAATTAGATTGATTTCAAGGCTACTTACTATATACTTTAAATCACGAAAATCAAATTTAGATTTAAACTATAGAAGTTAAAACTAGAAAAATAATTAAATACATTAACGGTCCTCATAAAACATTGAACTATATTCCAACGTATGGCCATACGGCTCTATCTTAAGTTTGTAGATCGTATACCTAAACTGGATTTCAAAGAAGTGACCATAACATCTGTTCTGCTACACCAAGCGTATCCAGATTCAAGCTTAGACATATAGTCACACAATTATACTATATATCACACTCATTTCATAACTTCTCTAACAAGCAGATCGGTCAAATATTTGCACATATCAATCTATTCTCTCTGTTACCTATAAAATACCCAGCCATTTTCTCAAAATTGTTAAAAATGTGAATTGATATAGATTTAAAATTTAGAGTGTAAGAGGTCCAGAATTGTAGAGTGAAGAATATTACTTACTTATGAACCACTAAAATCGTATATGACATACACTGTGGTTATTCAGATTATTATTATAATAATATTTGATAAGATAATGTGGATGGAGCTACGAATTTTGTAACTCGCAATATTGATTTTTAAAACAATTGACTTTGGACTTTATAAGTCCAAATTGGTTCTTAGTTTTGTTTGTTTGGCAATTTAAATTCAAAAAATTCGGGATAAATTATAAAATAAAATTTTAAATATTTGGATATAGCAAAGTTTAATATAGGAATACTATTAAAATTTTAAAATAAATTAATACTTTTTTATTATTAAAGTATTAAAATTTTAAAATTTTAATACTTTTGAAATATAAACACCTGAAGAGATACAATTTCTATGTTTTTATTATTTTTACTACTGAATGTTTTATTTGTCCCAGTCTTCGTATATTGAAAGGACTTTAAAACCCATAATTTTAAATTTTTTCTCAAAAAAAAATATATAACTGAATTCTTACATAAAGTATACGTATACGTCGTATAATCATTACTTCAAAGTATTTATCGATGCAATTTTTTTAATAATTTTATTATATTTAATACACGTATGATTAATATTAAATTTGTGGGCAAACCTTCAGTTTTCATACTGAGTTGATTGCGTATAATTGAAACATTATATTTTTAATTTAAAATATAAAATTTTAAAGCTGTAGCTTTAGTGCTTAATTTAACTTTCATTGTATTTCCTTTGATGTCGATGAATAATTAAATCCCCTTAATCATATATTAAATCATTAATTAAAATAAAATTAATTGTGGCAGCGTTCCGCGCCGCAAAACCCCACTTTTTGTTGGTCTTTTTTCGCGTAATTTTGCAATTTACAGATTTCATATTTGCAATTCATTAAAATAAGATTAATGTGTATTAAACCATATTAACGTATTGATGAATTGATGAATATCGATTGTTAAAGTCAATAAATTGCCACCACCGGGTTTTCACTTCTCACCGATGTAAGCCGAAGCGCTACATGGACACGTACATCAAAGTGAAGTTGTTTAAAAATGGATTTAAACGATTTACAACCTGAATTTTTTTTTCCTGTTAAAATGCAATATTTTTTTCATACAAAATCCATAATAATTCAGATTAACTACTGCAGATAACAATTAACTTAAATGTCAGTTTTTTAAACTAAATTTAAATAAATAGCCATATTCCACTTCATTCCATTGAAATTTATAGCTCATGGAATGTGGCTATTTAATTAAAAAATAAATAAATTTAAATAAATAAATTGAGTTGTATTAAAAAAACAATGCGTTGCATCACAAAAAAAAAAAAAATAAAAGATAATAAATAACAGATAATAGATAACAGATAGATAATAGAAGAAGCATTCATGCAAGCTTATCCAAATTAAATTAGGTTTTATAACGTTAAGTATGAGAAGTGGTATTTATTCTAATATAGTGGCATCATACCGGAAACTGATTGTATATGTTTATTCTGAGTTTCTCTATAATTATAATATTTAAAATTATATTGAAGATAACACTATTCACCATGACTCAGCTCGTTTAACTGATTTTTAAGCTTTCTACTAGCGTGATCACTTTAAACGTACTATATGTTGGGTGTGACAACGAGTCTGCCCACAGGTTGTATCAATGTGCTGCTATTTAGGTTTGGATATTTATAGAACTTATAGACAAATATAAGTTTCTGAGAAAAACATATTATTAAGATTACATCTCATCATGCACCATCCTGTCAAAAACTCTAAAATAAATTGTACTAATCTCTCTAGTCAGTGCAAAGACTATCTTTAAAATTGGCTTAGATTTATTGATTAGTCTTGTCTCGTGGTTCAACAATTTATTTAGTGCTTATTAAATAATTAAATTTTTCCACAATCTTCCACCTTCCAATACCTTACTTTTTCTACAATATTTCCTATCGATGAGCCCTACGATGAGCCTTTTCATTCCCACTGTATCCGTACAGTCTAATTATCCACCATAGAGTGCCGCAGTTGATTATCTGAAATTATGTTTGGCTCCTTAAAGAATGTGTTGTAGTTGTAATGGTTAAATCCTAAAATTACGGTATAATGACTGTATTTATTTACTTTAATTTGATGAAAAGTTGCATTTTCCAACCGAGTGCTGTAATCTAAAGAACAACAAGGGTGTTGGACAAGCCTCTCGCTTCGAAGGAGAAAACTACAACGAAGCGTATTACTTCAGTTGATACCGGCAAAATTTCTTGAAATTCCAATGGGACGTTTATCGGCGCATTATATAGATATATACATTAAGATCACCACAGTGTTAAACTTTAAAGGCATGTAATCACGGTAAAGAACTCTAGACTCTGTGACCTAAAGAATTTAGAGCTTAGATGCGTCTGGCTCCTCAACAAGAAGAAACTTCTAATACAACCGAAAAATAATTCTACATATACTTCGTTTTATTTTTTTTTTTTCTTAGGCATTCGATATAATAGCGCTGCTTAAAATACAGTTCAATATTAATCCATAGGCAAAGCCTTTTGCAACGAACTTCTTGATATACCTAAATCACTGATAGGTATACCACTGAATTAAGTATGAATCACTTACTATATTTTATATAGTAAAATTGTTTATTTTTGTGATCATGGAGATAGTCCATAATCATTTTAGCAAAGTTTTTGAGACAAGGGTATAACAAAGAATAAATCACTTACTGTAATTAGTATTCTCGAGTGACCATGCAGATAGTTCCTAACCTTTTTAAAACGAAATGCTTTTAAGATGAAGTACACTATAACTCTCTTATTTTTTTAAAAAATTAATAATAAATTTTTTGTTGCGATGTAATAATGTCTCTACAAAAATAATAGTATTGAAATTTAGCAATTAAAAATTAAAAACATAATAAATTAACTTAATTATTCTACAGCTGGTTTATGATTTCGTTCTAACACAGCAAGTGAATTTGTTAATAAGTTGTCACAGCAAATTACCAAAAACAAAAAAAAAAAACTCCAAGTTCGAACAAACAAGTCAAGTATGCTTTTAGATCAGTTGACTAATGAACACTGACACTGAGCTTCAAATTTGGCAGGGCAAGAGTTCAATCCTTGGTACTAGTAGTCTCAAAAAATTATTTACGAATAATTAAATACTAAATATAAGAATTAAAACCAAGACCCCTGATGATGAGTATTTGGCAATATTCGAAACAGCTGTGCTAAGTGCTAAACACTGAAATTTCATTAATTAAGAATTTATAATAAATTGTTATTACGACCAATATTTATTTAGTTGTCATATTTTTTTTTTTACCGGGCTTAGGTCGTTTATTTAACACATAACTTTCTGAAAATGTTTTTTTAAATAAAATAAAAAATTACACTTTTCAAACGGTGTTAAATATAACTAAATACTTAACCCTGTTTAAAAAGTGTATTTTTTTATTTTATTTAAAAAAACATTTTCATAAAGTTATGTGTTAAATAAACGACCTAAGCCCGGTAAAAAAAATATAAAAACTAAATTAATTAAGAATAATAAAAAAAATTTTTTTTTTGTTGTTGTAATTTCAGTTCTGTTTGATAAAAACCGAACCGAACGTCCTTCAAAAGGGACGTTACGAATCTGTCCATGAATTATGATAATAACTTATAAAAAAATTATAGGATACGAGTAATATTAATTAAAATGTTTGAAGTCAGTCTTTAAACAAATAACCTATTGGTCTATTCAATTACTTAATGATTCAATTATTAATGATCAATTAATGATTCAATAATATTCAATTAGTGTGAACCATTATATTGGCAATATTCGATATTACTAATCCATTTACAGATATTAAAATAATGATGAACTTTTCATATAAAGAACTAAAAATATAATCGACGCTATGTGATATATTAGCTCCCAGGCATATCTGGGAGCTAATGGCAACCATGGCGTTGACTTCGAATTGTTTTATTATTTCAAAGCGGGTTGTCCCATTGCTCACATCTGTCAGTGTGGCCGTGCCCAGTAAAAATTTTGCAAATTGATTTGCAAATAATAAAAACTACAATACTAAATCATTGACTATACTAACACTATTTTAGAAGATTAACTAACCGAATTATATTATAAAAAAGGTTAAAATACATGATTTTATTTCAATTTATTCCTTAACCAATTATTTTAAATTACCAAATTGTTCAGTGTTGCCCAGAAACAAGACAGTTAGGTTAAGACATGCGATGTAGTCTTCATGTCACTCAGTGTTGCCTTTCAAAAATATGTGCATTATTTTGGAAGCAATAAATGAAAAATGTTAGCGTTGACATCTTAAAGACATGCAACATGAAGCGAACAATGAGTAACGCGTTGCATCAACACCGCAGATATGAGGCTCGTTAATTTCGCAAAACGCCAAAAAATAATAAACTGCAGTGGCGGCACTCGCAAATTGCTCATGGCATCGTTTGACGTGCAGCAAATGATGCACTCGCCTCCCAGTGCAGCATTAGAATAGCAGTGACACCGCATATCACTGTCACTCACGCCGACGTGCGGTGACATTTCGTCGTGATACCGCACACAATACAATTTGCAGCATCGTCGCGGTATTGCCAAGAGCGCAGTTTCGCAGTTTCGCTGTTTCGCAAATTGAAACATTTTGATGTATTCAAATGCGACACTCATCCGTTCCAAACCCAAATCATGTATTTACAATTTTAATGATTTCACATTACACACTGTAATAGCATTGCAGTGGCTGTGGCAGTTGCAGTTGCATTTACATTCAGAATACCATCAAAAAAAAAAAACTCTTGTTGCATTTTTAATTATTTTCAGTGCAATTGAAAGTTAACGTTTTATTGCACAAATAAAATAAGTTCTTGTGAAATCGCATAATTTATATCAATCAACCACTGTTCATATAATAAATCTGTAATATACGTTAATCATCAGCTGCATTTGGTGTTGTAAAAATTTACTACCAACAGTTATAGTCGTAATATCGAGCTCAACTGAAAGTATCAGATTAACCAATCCTATCAGCAAATAAACTGACTTCGAATATTTAATGAATTTCATGCCAACGAAAATTTGAAACTGAAAACCCTTTCAGTATGCAGAGAATCCTGTTATTCTCATGAACCAAACATTCCGGAATGGGCTTTTATTGCTTTTCCTACAGGAAAATGATTGAATGCTCATACTAATTTGACTGCTCTGTCATTACTTTTGCGTGGAAAAAATGTATCTGTTAGCTGCGCCTGCAACCACCCGAATGAAGTACGACGAGATTATTTGCGTGTCAGTGAATGGCTTTCGGAACACAATTTCTGGTAAACATGTGAGCTGACAAGTCCACTGTTTGATATTGATATATGTAAAATGCTTGTTTTGTGGCCTTAAAATTTCAATCTGCCAAAGATTTTTGAAATTTTCGATGTGCATTTGAAGTCAGGCAAGCGCAATCAATTTATGCCGAACTGTATTTGCTTGCTTCGATATTAAACTGAAATGGAAAAATTCCTAAAAAATATTAATTCTCGATTTATGAATACTAAAATCTGGCTTAGTTTATGTTTCAACTAAAACTCAAAGAAACTTAAATTATAGAGTTTCGACAAAAGCTTAAAGTAAAGAGTTTCGAAATTGGATTTAAAGTATTTACAGATAAATTACTTTTCTTATTAGAAAGGTGTAAGTAATTCAGATAGTAACATAAGAAGTTGAAAAGATGTGTTAAATTAAATATATACCTTCTGCTCAAAAAGTACTCAGATTTTGTAAATAAAACACAAATTTATATTTCATTTCAAATTTATTTTATCTCCTTCAAAATATGCTCCTTCTGAAGCGATATACATATGCCAACGTTTAACCCAATCTTCCATACACTTTTCGTAGGCCCATGAAGGTATAGCTTTCAGTTCCTTCAGCGAATTCTCTTTTACCGATTCAATCGACTCAAAACGCTTACCACGAAGGGGCAATTTGAGTTTTGGGAACAGAAAAAAGTCGCACGGATCCAGATCTGGCGAATATGGTGCCTGACTGATGACAGTGGTGCCGTGTTTGGTCAAAAAATCGTGCACAACAAGAATTTTTCATAGTAAAAATCGCTAAATGCACTTGAGGTAGTCTCAAACTAACAGCTGATGTAAACAAACTAATTGACAGATGGCGATTTGTACCATATGTCAAGAAAAGGTGTACCAATATAACAAAAAAAAAATTTTGAAAAAGTCTATTACTCAAGGAGTAGTTAACAAACAACAAAATCCGGATACTTTTTGAGCAGAAGGTAGTAATATAATAAGTAATAATTAATAAAATAATAATGTATTTCAAATTTCAGTCAATGAATTTTAAAAGACTGTTGTTTAAAAATCAATAGCCGTATAAAGAAACTGAATATAAAATATAAATATACAAATCTGTAAAATGTTGCAAAAAATCATGTAATAGATATAATACAAAGGTTCCAAAACAAAATATTTAGGTATGCAGTTAAGGCTCCATGGTATGTGCGAAATGCTGATCTACATCGTGACCTTAAAATATATATCGTCAATCAAGAAATATAGAAGGCTATCAAAACACATTATGGCAGGCTGCAACCAGCAAGTAGATGACTAGCTCAGATCTATATGAATCGAAAATCATTACAGAGTTGGTATAAAATTATTGAAGAATAAATGGATTAAAGTTACGAGAGACTGTTTTGAATAAAAAAACCTATTTTTATTAAAAAATTAGAACTTTTTCTTTTTTACTTTTAAAACTTTTCAACTACCTTGTATTTCGTATTAATTCATTATTGAAACCGTACCATAGAGTATTTCTAAATCATTTTAAATTGAAAATAATATTTTAATGGTATTGTATAAGGCTAATACAAAAAATAACTTAAATATTTTTTTTTTAATTTTGTTTACATTAATTTATATTATTTGTGTTAGGTATTTTTTTTATTTCACAATAATTTTTATTTTATTTTTAATATTTCGATTGTAATATAATGTCGTCTTCAAGAAACTATAAATAGATACTGAATAATTAACAAAATACAATACAATGATAACAATTTTGGTAATAAAATAAAAAAAAATTTAACTTTTAGAAGTGTTCAAACAGTAATGCAGAAACAACAACAAAAACTTTAGTTAAAATTTGGCTGGCCATACAACGCTGCGTTGAGTGTTGCCTAGTACTTGTCATCAGCGATCTTAGATAATATTCGAGTTTTTATTTAATTAGTTTATAGTCTGTATATAATTTGTTGGACTGCAAATGCCTGACAAATTAGAAACGATGACTAATCGTTGTACAACATTGTATGGTCAGCCAAATTTAAACTAAAATTTTTGTTGTTGTTTCTTTATTACTGTTCAAACCATTCTAGTTTCTTTTCGTCATAAAAGGCATCACAATCGTTTTATAGTTGTTAACATTACTATATTTAACTATTATTTTGTATTATTATATACTAATATTCTTAAAACAAAAGTCGAAGATAGAGAAATTATAGAGATTTTCTTTAAACCAGAATATTGGCGTCCAAAAATTTATTTAATATTAGAATATTAAATATAATATTATATTATTAATGATTTAGTGAAGCAATATCTCTTTTCTATTTTTCTGAACGAGCGTCAGTCCCCACAATAGACCTCAATTTCAGTTATTAATGCTTTACTAAAGCAATATCTCTTTTCATTAGCAACTTCTTGAGGTCTGCAAACAAGTAGAAATCACTGAATCTAAATCATAAATGCACTTTTAGTTTTTATCTACTATGTACGAAAGCAGAACCCGTTTGGAGAATTCGAAAACATTACGTTGACAGGACTTCCTTAAGTAATGTAGCATATGTGTACTTCAAAGACACCTTTTGCATTATTGAGGGTTTCATGTAAATTGTTATTATAGAAAGTAATATTTAATACGTCTTTAGTATGTCTATAAAAAGTAAGCTATCTTTCTAAACCACAATTTATTGTCATTAAAGATTATTTCGAAGCAACAAACGGATTCGGACGTCCATTCAGTATTTTTACTACCTATTGAGTCATGTCTAGTCTCAAGAAGCCACCGTCAAATACTTAATTTCCATAAAGCATAATCACCAAAATTATTCTGAAACTATTATTAAATTTGCATAGCATTTTCCTCATAAAATAAAAATTTTGAAAATAAAAAATATATTGTCAATAAAATCAATAACGTGTCAATTAAACTTTAGATTGTTGCAATATTTTGACACACAATTTATAGTGATACCATCTATTTACTATCTCTCAAACCTATGGTAATATTGAGTGCCATGGTAATTATAAAAACATCTCTGAATCAAATTTTTTATTTTCTTGATATACACAGAGTTCTCTGGAAAATATTCTGTGTTTTTTATTTAAAATTTAAAGGATTCGTTTTTAATATCAGCATTTTTTTCTGAAAACTGCTTACATTATTTGACCACATACATTTTTTTTTTGGTTGGAATTACATTTACTTTATTGTAAACTTCAATATTTTAACATTAAAAACTGAAATGAAATTTTTAATAGCGATGAATTTTTTAAGCCAGTAAAAAAGTATTGTAGAGATCAAATCAAACGTTACTCTGATATTGATATCTCAATGCAATATAGTGGATACATCTAAACATAGTCGAGGTATCTGAATTTTTGCTGGAGGGATGAAATTTACGTATGGCATAACAGATATATTGCAAATATACCCCTTACTTCAACTGCACTACTTGCTTATAAGTCATTTTTAAGTTTCAATACTAATTCTAGATAGCAAGGCAGTGCATTAAATTGTTTAATTAATTTCATCAAAGGAAATCACTATTCGTGTTTGGTTTTATTCCCTCCAGTAACTGAAGTTTTCCAGTTGGATTTTTTTTAAAAAAGTCAGTCAGTCCTTTCATTTCCCAGGGTTCCACATAGCCTTAACATTGTTGTTTTGTCCTATTCAGTCAAACCGAGTAACAATCATCTTTGATATTTACATTCATAAAACGGAAACAGACAAATTATTCCTTATTTTTGACTCTGAAAGCGTATTTTTAATGTTAACTAGTCTGTACCACATGTTTCTCTTTATTCGTTTAATAAAAAAATTCATCAAATGTAAACTAATAATCCTTTAGTTATGAAACATAATAAAAAATTATTCTACCTAATAATGATGTGAACTATCTATTCTTATGAATGGTGCAGAGGAAAAAGAAAGAAAACTCTATTGGAAAAGGTTACCAAGACTCTCACAATCTAAAATGCTGTTAGGGACTTACAACCTAAAACGCTTCAAAGATTGCATACCACATTCAAAAAACAATCTAAAAACTATTACGGGATTATTGACCGATCACTGTAGATTGAATAATCACCTATCGAAGTTAGGAATTCAATCCAACTCAGATTGCAGATACTGTAGAGAAGAGAGAGAAACTGCATACCATGTGCTTGGGGAGTGCCTGGCACTAATGCACAAGCGGAAGAAACACCTAGGAGGAGCGTATTTCTTGGATCAAGACTAGTAAAGGTAGGCTCTATACTGTCTTTCATTAAAGAAGTCCGACTTGGAGAAACACTCTAACCCGAGTAAAGGGCACAATAGATCTTTTAGGACGCAGTGCATAATCCCTTCTTTTTTTTAATAATAATTAATAGTGTGAACACACTAAGAATATGACTCACCTATCTAACTCATATCTATAAAAAATTACAAGTAATATCTGTTGTTAGACTGTATATTTATGTAGATATGTTAAGAAAAAGAATTTTAACCAAATTTAAAATTCTCAAGCAACATTCCAACATTTCGATATGCTTGTACAATATTTACTCTTCGAATCAAAAAAAATATATATATATAGTAATATACCTTGCCAAAGCTTTAATGTGTTAATATCTTAAAATAAGCATAATAAATCAATGTATAAAAAATGAATAAAATAATCGTTGAATTAAAAATACAAAAAATGCAATTCATTTTCAATTTGATTTAATTTTGTTCAACTTCACTTGGCAACTCTACTGCCTTTGCGATTACATACTCAATTGAGTAGATACAAATCCAGTTGAACAAATTTACTGAACTTTTGCCAAATTCATTATTTATTTGAGTGTCTGGTTAAGTCGGATGCACAGATTTAAAATTAAATATTGCCATGTTAAAGAGAAGGTACAATAAAAAGTCACACATTTATTCAAACGAACACTTGCGCTTATAGAAAATGTGGCATAAGTGCTGGATGAATGCATTTAAGCGCAGGATAAGTGCATGAAATTTATGTGAAAGAGATTGGGTGACAACTTACTAAAGGAAAACTTACCGAAAAACAAAATCTATGTCAGAATAGACATATTTAGTCACGGTTATATCTGACATATAAACTTATAAAAATCTGACCACTATGGTTTGGTTAAAAATTTTCAAGCCAAAAATGCTTGAGAACATCATGAAGCATATCAAGAAGTAAAATAAAAAGTGAAATTAATTGAAATTTTTCAAATAATCTAAAAAAATATTGTTAAAATTAATCATATATAATATTTTGTTGAGCTTTTAAATAAAAGCATTGACAAATGTTCTCTGAAATTTTAAATTTAAATAATGAAACTATCGTAACTGTTAATTTTTGCTCCATTAAATTTGTGATGACTTAAGCAGTCTGCTTTTTTAATAAACAATTTCAGTTATTACATATAGAAGTCAAAGTCATAAAGATGTCAAATAGACACGACTCTGCTTAATCTATATATAGGTGACAAGACCAGTGTAGAAGAAAGCGAAACACGAAAGGAATGCCAAATCTGTATTATCCTTCGATCTAAAGTACTATAGTAACACGATTTGTATTTTAATCTAAGCTACACAAAAAGTGCTTTTTAAAGAGGAAATCAACAGTGTATCTTTTAGAACCCATAACAATATATACACATAAATAGATTTTGATATATTTATTTTTTAAAGATACTGCTAACCGGAATGTTAGGATCAACAGAGGTCTTTGACGAATATCTTTTTGCTCTCTCAATTTTTCTCAAGCCATTGGTGCGGACAGTGTACATCAGTTTTTGACCAAAACCAATTTTTCAAAGAATCAAGACTCTAAGCTGAATCACTTTATTTATTTATTGACTGGTACAATCGAGCGATTATAAAATTATTACCAATTAATATTAGGAACAACCAAAATGCAATTGTAACAGTATGAAAATGACTATTGTGATTTGACAGTCTGCATAACATGCCTTCATGATTATGACTATTAGAAACCTGAATGTGATTAGACTACTTGTTCTTAACATGGTTCAAAACCAAATAAAGGACTATTTTTAACGAAGATTGAGGAAAGTGCCAATTGCACAACACACAGGTTCCATTAAAAAGCAAGAAACGTCATGCTATAACAGGAATAAAAATATTTCAAATGAACTTTGGAATGGAATGGATTTAGAAATTAAGTGGAAAAGACTTTGGAATTAAAAGCATGCAAACGTACATCAAAGATGTAGCTTTGAACTGTTCAAGTAGTCTTTTTACTTTAAAAAACAACCTTCTTGAAAAAAACCTTCCTTCTCACCAGCAATTACGTATGCAGGAAACACAAAAATTGTGCACTTAAGAAACTCTAAAATATCTCCTCTGTTTCTCACCAATTTCTCAAATACTAAAAGATTAGATCTACTAGTTTTAAATAGATAAACTTCATTTCAGAGTAACAGTAGCCTTCGCTGCTATCGAAAAGGAATTTGCAAAACTGGCAATTATACTTTCAAATCGTCAATGTTTTCATCTATCTTGACATCACCGTGACGAACAACAAAGACATCAATCAACGATAAGATAAAGAATCACCATTGCTAATAGGTGCTACTATGAGCTCAGAAGGCAATTGGGATGTAAAGCTCGCTCTCAGCAAACAAAACTTGCGACCTATAGGTCGCACATCCCATCTGTGCTTCTATATGGCGCACAAACATGGACGTTATCGCAAACTGATGAAGCACTGGAAGAGAGAAAAGTTATTCATAAGATCTTTAGTCCTCTACAAGGTGTCAATGACTACCGCATCCGAATGAATCATCAGCTGCACGTGCTTTATTACAATATTGATGCAATTCACTCAATTACCATCTAACTGCTTGGCTGGCTTGAATGTCGTAAGAATAGGTAAAAAATACTCCAAAAAGATTTTTAAAGCGATAGTTGAACGAAGAAGGCGTATAGGTAGACCAGAAGTGATCAAGTTGACGAAGTACTAAACGGACTTGATGTATAAGACTGGAGATGGTCAAGTCGAAACTCGGTAACGTGTTATTAAAGCCAATTAAGGATGTAAATAAGTAAACTTCACTTAGCTTTTGGTGTGAACTATATTTCAAAATATGTTCCTGACGAATGCATTTAAAGTGATATGTAGTATCATTTAATTACTTTAAGGACTTTAATCAGTGGTTCTATTGGGGGTATGGATGTTCTCAGTGTCAGTCAACTAAACCAACTGCGATAATATCACAGCCAAATACAATCAGCTATGCAATCGAATTATATATTTAACATTACTTTAAATTTGAATTAAATTTTAGGTATGAAATAAATTTCTGTAAGAACAATTGAGCAGGTAAAAGTACATACTAATAACATTTACTTTAAACATATCCTCAACTAAATAATGCATATATTGAGCTGCCATTAAAATGGTAATGAGCAATTTGATTAGTTTGTAGTGACTATATAACCACACGATACTTTAAACTTTAAATACTACAAAAAAATAGTTTAACTTTAAAATTAATCCAGAACAAAATGGTTCTACATATCGTATGAGTGACAATATCTTTAACACAGTATGCTTTTCAACTAAACTGCATGCATCCACTTGCGCTTTTATCTGCCAACAATAAACACTAAACGCGAAGTAATCTCTTAATCTGTCATATTAGCGTCACTTGTGCAAACACGCGTATCTCAGGCTTATTTAAAATTTACGTATCATAAATTCTAAGCCACGGAAGAAGCAAACGTGCCCAAATAAGCTAAACAGTTGAGATAAAATATTTCCGCATTAGGCCACAAATTTTCTTGGCAATTTTTTTTATCTGAGACTTTGCGCCGAGCACGCAGAGGCGGCATCTGGCGGTACCGGGCGGCATCGGGCGTTCGCTTCATGTAAACCGAAACAGCTGCAGCGGGCATATCTGCTGCATGCAGCATTTGTGCATGCAATCAGACTTGCCTGCACGCCATTTCAGTGTGCTTGCAAGTCCTCATGTTAACGTAGTCAGGACTCACGCATTCGGCTGACATTCGGTATTATCCTGCTCCCAGTTTAAGAGCGTTTTGCACATTATTTGTGTTAGTTCAGCTTTGCTATTGTTATATTAAGCTTAAGTTCTTGGCATATCGTTTTCCACCGCATATCGCACATCGTCGTGGTTTATTTTGAAAGTTAGTTTTCATATGAAAATTGTATTTTCCTTCTGCCTGTCTGCTCATTTGTAATCTTTTGCTGTGGTAAAAGTAAATAAAGTTGTGTCAACAATTCTGATTGCATTTTAGCTGCCAACTGATTTTATTGTTTTACTTCATGCATTTTATTCCATTGTTTACACAAGTCTCAGGGATTGCGAGTTTGCGAGATTGCAGGCGATGGCTGGTGCGGGCTCAATTGCTTCTCGTACAATTTTGTAAACAGCAAACACTGGAATTGTAAATGAAGTATTTCTCGGGGAAATTTTTCGAAATTAGAACAAACGAATTCCTTAAACTGTCAGTTTAAATGTTTTAATTAAACTAAATTAAACATATGTATTACATGATTGTATAATTTTATTAAAAATTTTGTATTTTATAAGGTAATCTTATTTTTCAGCATAATTTACTTTTACAAAAGCTACGTCAGTACATTTAAGAAATGCTTAAGTAGCACTAGATAAGTAGCATACTAGCCCAAAACGCTAGACACTAGTTCTCTAGTCCAAAATTTCGATATAATGTACAACTTTGAAATTAGATAATTTAAACAGATAAATACACAGATAAGATAATTCAGTTATACAGTACATGAAAAAATGTAAGTAATGCTTAAATGGCACTAGATCCGATGTATAGTACACTAGTCTAAAATTTCAATATAATGTACACCTTTTAAACTAGATAATTTAAGCAGATAAATACAAAGATAAGATAATTCAGTTATAAAAAACATCAATACATCTAAAAATGTAAGAAATGCTTAAATAGTACAAGATTAGATGTAAACTACACTAGTCCAAAATTTCGATATAATGTACATCTCCAAAATTAGATAAATACACAGATAAGATAATTCAGTTATACAGTACATGAAAAAATGTAAGTAATGCTTAAATGGCACTAGATCCGATGTATAGCACACTAGTCTGCAATTTCAATATAATGTACACCTTTTAAATTAGATAATTTAAGCAGATAAATACAAAGATAAGTTAATTCAGTTATACAGTACACTAGTACATCAAAAAAAAGGAATGTTTAAGCAACACTAGATCAGATCAGAACACTAGTCACCAGTTTACTTATCAAAATTTACGGTATAAGATAAACATTTTAATATAGACAATTTAAGCAGATAAATATATAGATAAAATAATACTATAGTTATATAGTATATCAATACATATAAAAAATTCCAAAAAAAGTTTAAATAGTACTTAGATCAGATATATAGTACACTAGTCCAAAATTTCGGTATAAGATACACCATTTAAATTAGATAATTTAAGCCGATAAATATACAGATAAAATAATTTTGTTATATAATATATCAATACATATTAAAAATGTATACATGACACTAGAATCAAATTCATACTGTACTAAAACAACATTTCGATATTCCTAGATGGAATATATGCAAGACAATATTTTTAAAAATACGTTCTATCTTTTAAATGCTATATTATATATATATAGCTATATTATATGAAGAGTTCACATGTGAACATAACCTAATTTTAGCAACTGTAGAAGCTCTTGCTTCTGAGCAAAGTTCATGTAAATTTCAAGCAAAGGACTATTGAAAACGATATTGTAATAATCAAATATTCTCAAAATTCTTTAAAAAATCCATTGATACAGTTTAAAAGATTTCCTTCGTTAATTTATGGACGCTCATAAGGCATAGGAGCTGACTAGTTGCCTTAAGGCACAATCAGAAAACTGAATAGTCACGGTATATGGCTAGCATCACAAAAACTACTGTTTTTGTCACTCTGCATTGAATACAAAGTGGGAAAGGTCAATGATATTTAGTCATCCATATGCCAATTACCTACTATTGAATATAAAAATCTGGTAAACCTATTGCTATATTCCTAAACATTATTAATTCTATAGTAGGGATGAGTTACTGTCATTTAGTTAACGAGTGTACTAAAAGACTTAATATTTTCAACAACAAGCTTTTTCTTATGTTTTTTTTTTGTATTGCAGTAAGGGGTGAGAAACCCATCGTGAGCCGTCAGCACTGTCGTCATGATACCGTCGCGCCAGATTCTTAGCAACTAAAACATCATATCAGGGAGACCTTCCTGGGACCATTTTCGTATTACTTCAGGAGACTTTACCTCGTTTGTCTCCAATTATTTTATATTAATAGAGAAATATTATTATTAAAATAAATAAAAATAAAACCTAAAATAAAAATTGGAAATGAATGGTAAACAATTGTGAAAAATCACTTTATATTAAATTATAGCATACATTTAGGCTGAGCACTGCAAAGAAAAGCTGCTCAAGAATTAAAGAGCTTCCAATGGAAGTAGCATTTTTTATTAGCATTTGTAAATAACTTTCTTTAAATATCATGCAAAGTTAGTTTAATATACTTGTCATATCAATTGTCATAATATTGTACCAGTAGAATCACAATTTAACAGAGTTTTGAGCTTTCATTGATGTGTAGCATTGTCACAATCGTAAAAATCATCGTTTTTATAAAAAAACGATTTTTATTTCTTCTGCTATCCCATTTCTATTAACTTTTATCTTTATCTTTTATACAATAAAATAACTTTTTATTTTAAAATTACAAAAAATAACAATTTTTTTTAAATTAAACTGATAAATCTTCTCCACTCCACGTATCTTATCTCACATTATGAGTTATGCAAATGAAATCATTTGATATGTTTATTATTAAAATTTAAATTCTAAAATTGAATAAAAAAATAATACAAAATACAAAAATGCATGGCGACAGCACAAAGAACTGAACTGCATTTGTCTGATACGGCAGAGTAACGGGTATGAGCCATTCAAATCTGTTACAAGCAGGTAATGCCTTTTATTCCCAACTCCACTTGAGTACGAGTATCATAAAAATACCAAGCATATTCTTGCAATTGACAGTGCAATATATAAAGCACAAAATATAAACAAAATAACAAAAAATTTAAAAAAAAATACAAAAAAAAGTGAATAAAAAATGAGGAATTGAAAATAAAAATAACACTTCAGAGTACGTGACACTCTTGTTCGAAATCCCACAGGTGGCACTTCAAAAGTAACAACATCGCAAACGTATTATGGAGACGATAATCAGGCACAAGTTACACGACATGCATAAAATCGTGTAAACATACACATATGCATCAAATCGTATCCTTTCACATACACACATTAATATGCCATTCATACGCGCTTACAAGAGGCGCTGCCATTCTACGACAGTTTCTGGAGTACACGTAATAAATGTGAATATGTATGGCTTGTGTATGTCGTGTGTATGCCTTGTGTATGCCTTGTGTATGTCTTGTGTATGCCTTGTGTATGCATTGTGTATACATTGTGTATAGGTTGTGTCTGCCAATGGAACTGTTTTCTGTTTATATGCAAAAATTTTTGCCAACTTGCCTTCATGGCTTGGTGCTTGGAGCTTGGAGCGTTCGGGAAAATCATAAAAACTCTGCCTTATACATTTTATGACGTACTTAAATTCGATGTTGAATTAAAGTGATTTTTTGTAAATTGTTTGTCAGAAGATAGGTGGGTGCGATTGTGGTATTGCGCGGCTAACATTTTGCAAGGCTTAAGCTCGTATGTAGTCACATAATATTTTGTAAACGCTATCAAATCAGCATATAAAAATAGCATTGCATACAATAGCGTCAAATATTAAATTCGCGCTGTACAGCACGAGTTGGGAAATTGATTGAATAAGAATTACCTGCGTAAATTTATGAAAATTGAATTTTATGAAATATGCACGGAGAACGAAGAACCGAGAACGGAGAACGGCAAACGACAAACGGAAAATGGAAAATCGGATTAGCGAGTATAATTTTACACGCTTGTATTTTACTTTGTTGCCATGTAATACTTCACAATTTATGCTAATCAATAATGCTACATTTATTTGAAGCCATTTATCTCTTAAGCAACCTTCCTTTGCAGTCCTCAGCCTAAATGTATGCCATAATTTAGTACAAAGTGCTTTTTTACAATTTTTACCATTTTTTCCCTTTCAATTTTACGGTTTGGCTGGGTTTGGCTTATTTTGGTTTATTTTGCCACAGCTTCAGAATCGTTTTAGCGTAAATTTATTTTCGTAAATAAATTTAGCTTTTTTCTAGTATTCAGCTTTTTACACCACTGTATGTGAATATCCTTATACCACTCTACGGCTTCCTTTTGACAAGAACTTTACTTAAAAACGCATTTGTAAAATGGCTTAAAAGCAAATCTGGCTCAGTTGGCAGTTTTTGCGAAATGTTTTGCATTTTTCAATTTTAAATTCAATTTATAATATAAAAAGGGTTAACTTAAGTGTTTTGGCATAGCGAAAATATGTTAAACACAGACATTTCAAAAATTATGAATTCAAATATAATGCGAACACTTAAAAAAAAATTTATAAAATAGCCATATGAGGTCTGAATAAATTTTTATTTTTTTAGGTTTCATATATATAATTTTTTACTACCTCTCATTTGAATAATTATTTCAATATAATACTACCAATAAATATTAACAACAATATTTTTTAATAATAATTAATTACAATTCTTTGAGATAGACTTCGAAGAGTAGTCACCAACAACAACAACTACTTTTCACAATAGCACAGGTTTGTAATGCACAATACTAAACTCCGGTGAAAATCAAATTGAGTTACTTCAAATTGCTTCCGCACCCACCGTGTTCTTTAGATCTAACCTTAAGTGACTTTTGACTTTTTGCAGAGGCAATGATCAAGACAAAGAAATTCAGCTTAAATGAAAAAGTGATTGCTAAAATTAAGGCATGAACCTTTACTTTCCTTTGCAAAGGAAATGATTACTTTCGTTTGGTGTTTTTAGACCACACTGGTAAAAGTAATGTATCCGTTTGAAACCCAGATAAAACCCTGATGAAACAAAATTTTTTAGTAAGACTCTATGTCAAAAGAGATGGAATTGCAAACCATCACACAAATCAAAGCGAAGATATTTTATAACAACTGAGAAGCTTCGCTTTTAATTTCTACTGTGCATTATCCTTTCAAAGCAAACCAATTCGACTTATTGATATATAGCATTTTATTGATCAAAGTTAGCGCTAAAAAAGAAAAAGATAATGGTAATGCACTCTGTTTTTCTCTGTTTTTTAATGAGTGTTTGAAAACCTTTTATATTTACATTTATACGGTTTGAAACTTGTTTATCGACCAAGTTGATGCTCATTAAAGTTCCTGAATTTCAAAATGAAGTTCCCGCAATGAATGGACATATAATTCAAAACATATTTTAAAAATCCAATTTTTGTCTCATTTTTTTTATTTAATTTACAATGAAATTTGGTTTTAAATAAAAAATCAGCTTTATGAAAATATGAAGCTTAATTAGTTCACTATCTATATCGGTATTTTTAGAATAACTGTCCAATAAAATCTTATAATAAAATAAATCATTCGCATTGTATCTAAATTAAACATTTATAGAACATTTACTAATCTTATAGTTCCAAATGATAAGCTCTAATTACTGTCGGTAAAGTAAAATTTCACGTATTTTAGTAAAACCACAACAAAAGATACTTTCGGAGAGTAGTAACATTACCCTCTATTCATTATTAAGTAATGTGATATATTACTTCGGACCCATTTTTTAAGAGAGAATGGCCCACATATATCCTTCTTGTCTAAGAAAATATTAATAGCTCTTGCAGAAACACAATACTGAGACAGAAGATTCGTTTTAAGAAATTATAATCGCATCATTGATGAAAAAAATAACTTATGGAAGCAACTACTGAACTCAATAGTTTAGGGGTCGTAAAGTTCTTCTTTGAAGATCTTTATCAACTTCAAGACCGACCACTAAACAGCATTTAAAGCTTTCTCAAAGGTTCGAGATGGTTTTGAATCCCGAATATTTCCATTATACAATAATACGATGGGCCAATAGGCCTAAGTGAATCCCTTTTGGATAGCCGGTATATTCGAGATAGTTTTAAAACCCAAATATTTCCATGATACAATAATACGATGGGCCAATAGGCCTAAGTGAATCTCTTTCGGTTCGCCGGTATAACCGAGATGGTTTTAAACCCATGATACAATAATACGATGGGCCAATAGGCCTAAGTGAATCCCTTTTAGATCGCCGGTATAACCGAACTGCTGAATTACAAAAGCTTGTAAATGCTTTTTTTCTTGGCAAAATATGAGTGTGCAAAAAGTTTGATGGGCTTTTTGATAAGTTTTGATAATAAAATAGAATGTTGAAGAATAATACAAATAAGCTAACTAATATGTTATGAACAATAATCAACTACGTTCTATTTAAATTAAATTCTCCTGGGTTAAAGGAACAGTAATCATTTCTTGTTAAACATTTTCATTATAATTTGTGAAAGGGATTATTATTGTAATACTAAATATACCCTATTACTAAGCCAATAAGCTAATATACTTATATTTATATGATTTCCTACTAAAACGCATTCATTCTACACAAGCACAGCAAATAAACTTTAAATTTCATATTAAATTTCATTAAAGGAAAAACTCACAGCCAATATTCTTCCTTTTTTTTTTTTGGATTCTGGAGGATTTCTTTTTCAACTTTTAACTTGATTTCTTGATTTTCCTAAATTGTGCTCACGTTCACTGCTCTATTTGCACACATTGCACACTTTTATGTGAAGTTACTCAACCATACCAACATATTCCCGCACTGTTGCCATACGTCATCATCTCCACCAAAATTCCATGTGTCAGAGTTCAAGTTGCTTTCTTACATGCTCCACAAACCTCAAAATTGAGTGTAACATGGCGAAATATTTAAGCTCGGCAATCAGTGAACTAAAAAATTTAGCTGCCAAATTGTAGTATTTCGGGAACAAAACACCGAAAGCCACGCTGCTCCATTAGTATGCGCCAGCGTTGCCACCCGATAAAAATGAAGCAATAACGCCAAATACAAAAAACGGAGCAAACAACAAACAACCTAAAACAAACAATATCAGAAAATCAGAAAAATATACTTTATCGACGAAACAAGGACAGGGCGAAGGAGAATTGAACTCTAGTGAAATAATATTTACAAATACACAACGAAAAACAAAAACATCCTCCGGGGAGCGGATGATTTCGCAAGTTAGGTGTGAATTTCTTAACACAATCAAAGCCGTAATGAACACTTTTAAGAAAGTTCTTGATGAGTAGTAGGTGTTGGTTGGTTAAAATTTATATTAAATTCTTAAGGGAATCACTGTTTCGTGAAGACTGGAGAGGTACAATAACTTAATATCTCCACAGATTTAGTTATAAAAATATTTTTTATTTACTTTTTGGTTTCTAAGAAAAATAAAAATAATAAACGTAATCGTTGAATAGCATTAAATTATTATATTTAATTGATTTTTAACGTCCCTTTTGACGAAAGAAACTAAATTCTTAATATAAACTATTGTTTTCAAAAGAGAGGTATTTGGAACAGTGTTTAATTACAAAAATAAAATTTTATTATTTTATTAATTAATTGAATTTTTGACCGACAATTAAATTATTATTAGAATATTCCACTTTTGCATTAAATATAAATTAGAGTCATAGTAATGTATAGTCTATGTAGTAAAGTCCTTTCGCCAGTATACTAAACATCTACATATAACTGAAAACTATTAAAAATATTGCGACTGAAACTTATACTATATGCCACTCTACTTGTCAAATGTAAACTATAAGATCTTATTCAGTTCAAGTTTTCAGGGACCGTTTAATACCGTTTTTTGTCTAATATTAAGTATCGTACTTTCTTTTGAAGAAGAATTTTTTTTTAAGAATTTTAATGCTTTGTGAACTTCTGTTCAATAGAAATTGATTAATTTCTTCTAAAGAAATATTTATAATAATTAAACAGATTTATGTGATCTAAATTCGAAAGAAATTCAAAAAAGTCTGAAGCTACCGAAATTCCAAAAAGACTAATTTGTTGTCAACTGATATTAGACATCAACTGATAAATATGCAAGCAGACATATCTATATGCAGGAGATTAGATAGATACGCAATCAAACAAGTCTAATCACATTCTTTATAACTGTCCGACTTTGAACTTGACCGCACTGATAGGTCTGGAGAACTCTAAACTCACCCAAAGTTAAAGTGTCTTCAATAATTGACATTTCGGTTTTCATTCGAGAGACGAAGTGCCTTCTGTACAATCCACATTGATAACCAACACAAGGAATCAATGATAATCGTAGTGTTCTGCTTGCTGAAAATCAGTTTCTCATTGATTGTCTATTCCATTCTATTATTATAAAAGGTATGAAGTGTCAGCATCACGTCTATTATGTCATAGCTATGAATTGAACTTGAAACAGTTATTGATTATAACATCATAATTTTTTGGTACTTCTAGTACTTTTAGAAATTTACTTGGGATTATTACTACCACTTTATCACTACCACATTATTAGTTACCACTTTCAGACTTCTTGTCTGCTTAGCTCAACGAAACTCAGTTAATTAATTGAAGTGGAGGGAGGAACAAATCCTCCTCAGTTAATTAAGAAATTCGTTTTGCACAATCCACAATTCCTAGTAATAGTGAGTAGAATAAAGTCGAACTAGAACCAGCCAGAAGCATTTAAAGAGGCGAGAGTCTGGCTAATGTTAATACTGGTGATAGCTCCAGTATTACACAAAACTCAGTGTCAATTCAAATTCATTCCAGATGATTTACAATGCTTCAAGTTCCTACAAAGCTCAGTTTTGAGAATATAGAGAAGACCTTCGATAACATATTCAGGATTTATACATTTTTCTTTAGTATAATATAAAATTGACCTAAAATATATTGTCAAATAATAATCAACCGATATTTTGTGACTACTATATAAAAACGTACTACTTATTTCACTACCAAAAAAGACGCTTTATCGTTGCCTAAATGCTTAAGTACTGAATCAATTTTCTATGGTATGGCAAAAATATAATGCATATATTACATATCTTAGACTGGAAATAAATTTTTCTGGTCTACATATATTGTGATAATATATTGTTAAATAGAATCTACTATTAGCTCTTTTTCTAAAAATCTAATTTTTCAAATATATTATTACACCAATAAATAAACAAAAATAAACCTTTTAAATTTATTAGTAAAATCTGTTCCAAAATTAAAAAAATTGATCGTATATAATATATACATGACATAGTATACATCTATACTATGCTATATATTATATTGAGTTATTCACCTTAATATGTTTGAGCAGTATTCATTTACATGTATTTAATTGTTTTAATTATAAGTTTTATTTATAAATCTTTATTTTGATTTAAAAAACTATTTATTATTTAACATTGACCAATTAGTCGATTCAAAAATATATTTACAAATATTTAAACAGTTCCTATGCTGGAATTAGGAGTTTGGATGAACCAAAATTAGGCAAATAAAAATATTGCTTTTATTTCAATTTCAACCCAAAAAGTATGCTATAACTTTTTCAATTTCAATGTAATCGTTTCCTATAAAGTATTTTATAGCAACAGATTTTTAATATTAGTTGAAGCTCATATTTATGTACATAAATATATACAGCATATAAATTATATTAAGCAAAATAAAAAAAAAACTAATTTCCAAATATTAGCCAAATAATTAAGAGATTAATTTTAAAATATAATTTCAAAAAATATAAAAATGAAAACATTTTTTCATTTATACTATAAAATGTTGTCCCAAAAAAAATATGAATTAACATTTATTTCAAAATTCACAAATGTTTAATATATATTTGGAAATAAAAAAGACACTTTATGAATAAAAAGATTATTAATATAATATGAAATAAATAATTTTAACTCATTTCTTAAAAAAAAAAAAAATTCAATAATGTGAAAAATAACTATAAAAATTATGTAAAAAAAATTCATAAAAACTCAAAATTAATTAAGTTATAAACATAAATTATATAATTATGAATAATATATATAACTTTTTTTATTTGACATTTATTATTTATAATTTATTCATTCAAACAAAGTTCTGTTGTCAATTTATGCTTGAATGAAACTAATTAGCCATAAATGCGTTAATAATTAATATTGGTTTATGCACATTAATACTGAAATATTCATCCTCTGAAAAAGCTAGTAAGTGAAATAATAATAAAAACTTGTTTAATTTTGTTCAATTTAATTTTATTTGTTTTAAATTTATGCAATTTTAGTAATTAAAATGAAATGATTAAACCAAATTGAAACGTGAGTACACGTGCTGTCAGTAAATAAGAAATAATTTTTTAAAGCGACATATTTTGTTTAAATTTATATTAAATTTATACAAATAAAATGCAATAATTAAATAATACAATACATATAATAATATATAATAAATAATACATAATAAATAATATAATATAAATAATGTAATAAATATATAAAACAAAAATATTATTATTTTTAATTTTCATAACTCTTATAAGAATTCATTGTTTAATATTTCTTTATTTTAAATATTTATATTATATCCAATTTCTAGACATCAACCAGAATCGTTAAATAATAAAGCAGTATTCACTAGAAAGGTTTTTCATTCAGTACTTAATAAACGAAGTGTAAAAAGGGTGTTTCATCGGCTTTACTGTTAAAAGATTTTTTATTTGTGTTGGCGTCCAAACCTCTCGTCGCCCAATTGTCATATAGGAGTTCCGTCAGCCTTATGGGCCCATATACAGCTTAGTGGTTATGAGACAAGCCCTCAGTACATTGTCAGTTCTTTCAGGCATTTTGAAAGCTCCTGCCTAGCGGCCACTTCCAACCCACATGTGCGATACCCGAACAACAGTGATGACTGTTCACTGGAAGTTTTTTTCAACAACAAAAAACACCAAACATAACTTAAATAAGATATAGCAAACCTTCCTCAATTGGCTAATCAAAATGGAAATCAAAAATATTGCAACACATTTTCTCTCTTGGGTGCCAAGTCAATTATAGATACACCCTAAAAATCCTAATGTCACAATCGATACCTAATTTATATCAACTTAACTATATCCAAACATATAGTTTCATTTGGTATTGACGAATTCCTTGGATTTCCAATGGGACGTTTATCAGCGCCTTTGCCACAGCTAATCACGTTAAATTACTCTGAACTTCTGTCACCATCGATAGTGTTGGACAACTTTGATTACAAGATAACCTACAGAAACAAATCTGTTAGCTAATAACCAAGAGGTGCGATTTCATTTCACTCATCATAAAAGATTAAGATTTATTCAATAAAATTTACATAAGACTTTAAGATACTCCTAATGTACTAAAAAGTCGCCCTCCTATTTAGACGCTATAAAGTGAACCCATTATAATACAACAGTTTTTATCCATATGAGCTATTGTATAGAACTTCTTGTAAAGATAATCTATTTTGAGCTGGTAAATCGTTATTGATTCAAAAAGAAAAATAAGCTACCGTATTCATATGTACTCTTGCGACTTCTGAGTGAATATAAGCTTTCTTAATAGTGACATGCAGTGACATGTATGTAAATGGAATTCTTCCTTCTTCTGCTCTGCTACACAACAACTATAAAAGCCATTGAAAGGAGTCTTGAAATGGTCAAAAAAGTCACTTGAACTTTTCTCTGTTAGTCCGGTAATATTAGGACTTCGAATTAGAATAGGAAACATTTCACAATGATAGTCCTAAGATTCTAACAGACAGTAGTGTACAATATTCCATCATATTATAATATACACCATGTCCATATATACATATATGACGACTATATAAATATATATCTGGACGCGTGTATTTATAGCTATATAGTGGAAAAAATCCCGTTCTTAAATATAATTTTTCACCACTGTTACTTCAACAAATTGAGAGTTGACTTCTAAACAATATTATATCTTTTTTATACAATTTAATCACAATAAAAATATATTAATTTAAAAATTCAAACTATTAAAAACCTTCGTTGATCGAATTATCAAGGCATCCTTCTATCTCGAGATGCCATAGAGTTAGCATCTTATAGTAGAATATATGTTAGAAGAGTTAACTTCTAAACAATAATATGTCTTATTTATAAACTTTATATTTTATTAAATAAATTAAGTCACAATAAAAATATTTTAATTTAAAAAATTCAAACTTTTCAAAACTTTCATTGATCTACTCATCAAGGTATCCTTATATCTCCAGATACTATCATCTATCACTGTGTCATTTAACGTTGCTTTCAAATCGGGCTCACGGTAATGTTGTATATGTGCATACTTTTTGTCAATTGCTAGTTGGAAGCAACTTTGCAAGTATTTCCTTGAATAATGATTGTGCAGACTAACAACAAAATCGGTGTTATGAAAGCATTTGACGGCATGTCCCTCCTTCGTATAATTTGATACACGTATTACGTGTTGCAACATATAGAAATAAGGTGGAACCTCCTCTGAATATGGAGGTTTTCCCTCGAATCTGGGAAAGTATACATTACGAAAACAATAACTTGCAAAATTTGTACATTTTGGATCTTTGATACTTTTAGCAACTTCCAAAAGTTCATGCCAGTTTATCAATTTTCCAAGTGGCATAATAATCTCATCTACATCTATAAGAGCTAGATAATTATATTTGTACATATTTCTGTAGAGACAGTCATTGTAGGCGATCAGCTCATTTGTGCGCTTATTAAGTATATCCTTTATGATGGTGACGTTCTGGAAACTAGCAAATGGTGGCTCACCGCGAGCATAGGTAAATGGACTTAATTGCACAAAACCTGTGCTTTCGTAATGGTTCAACACTTTCTCAACATTCGCATGTAGTTGTAACTTATACATGAACACTTTCTCGACACCTAACAAACGCAACAGTTCCAGCCACTCAACCAAGCGTGCTGACATATCCACATATGAGTAGAATGTGCTTTTAACACAAACCGCAAAACTCGATTTAACCGCTTTACCTTCACTATAGGCCAATGGTTCTTCATAGATAATGCGTACGTTATTGGTAGCCATATCACATTTTTCTGCTACCAATGACACTCTCTTAGGTATTCGCTCTATTATATTTGTATCACTAATAAAGAACTTGGGTGCTTGACAATTCATTAAATACGGATATAAATGACGCGGTTTATTACCCCAAGCTCCAACCCATATCGAATCGTAGGTCTTCACTTCGACTATTTCCGGTTCATCGGTGTCATCATACCACAGTTGACAATAGCTTTTATAAAAAGGTCTGTCGATTTGATTAACCATAACCAATACTCGCACTAGTGGTCCCTCCACTACAGCTTCTCTACTATCCCAGTATGCACCAAATACTTTAAATGTCAAATTTTTATTTGTATATCCTTGCCAATAGGTGTTGTGATATTCTATATCCAACAGTGTTGGCGATTGAGCACAAATTTTTGTGTTAGTTATATTAGTTCTATTCTGTTCAGTGTTTTGGTAAAGCCATTCAATGGGCAGCATAAGGAATTTTTTTTTAATTCTTTCCAGTATTTCTCCATTACTGGGATCTGAAAGAATATGCTATTAAACAATACCAAAATATTTGTTGCAATTATATATTATATATATTTGTTTTCTTACATGGTCTTGTATCCAATTTCAAATTTTTTGCATACATATATGCCGTATTGCTGCTCATTAATGTATTTAAATTAATTACTAAAATTACAATTAAATTAACGAATACTAAAAATCCCAAACTGACATAAAATTTTTTATTTAACATTTTTTTAGCGATTTCAAATAAAATAAAATTGCTGATATCCTAAAAAGAGTGCAGCGACCGTCTTTGCCAATTGCTAATTAAATACTTATAATTCAGTAGTTCTGCAATTGCTTAAAACCCCAAAAGTAATCTAAACCAACATAAATTTGTCATTTTAAAACTGAACATTCTTATAAACCCACAGAATACCTTCAGTCCATAATTATTGAAATAGAGACGTAGCAAGTAACTTTCCCTAATTTGCACAGGTGTTTCGGGTTGTAAGTTATTTTCAGGCAGATACCATTCACATTCAATAAGTTATGCTTCTTCAAATTATACAATATATATTTTTTACTTAAGATATTATTTGAAATTATTGCAATTTTTTTCACAAAACAAAAAAAAACAAAACTCATTAAGCAATTGTTTTCCCCTCTACCATCCGGTTATGAATACGGATACGAGTATGACTTCAAGTCCCAATCATCAAAACGTCATCAATTAATAAGCAAATTTTTATACTACGTCATACATTCAACATATTTCATATGAATAATTTCTATTTTTATAAACATTTATTTAAGTAGAAATTTATTTAACTACAAACACACTTAACTGAAATACCAGTTAGGAAGAATAAAAGAGTATGACTTTTAGTCTCAATCATCAAAACGTCATCAAATAATTTGAAGTTCAGTTCAAAATAATGAAATAGTATTTTATTTGGAAACACAATTTTGTGTATATTAGTGATCCCGAAAATTATTCTGAATATTGAATAAATATTAGACGAATTCGAATAGCAAAGAAAAGACAGGAACAAAAATTGAATTAATTTATTGAAAGTTGGTTGACCGTACAACGATGTTTTGACGGACTCTCCGAATAAAAGAATTAGATAAAAGCTTACTAACATAACATCGATAGTGCAGCATTCATTAGCCACATTAGCCCATATTTAATAAATGATTTTCATAAACCTTCACCTATAAGGGATCTCTCATAAGAACTTTTCCATGAGCAATTTTCCAAAACGAATCTCCGATAACATAAAAACGCAATGCCGATATGCAGCTACAGTATGATGTTGAGCAGTAACCATAAGTCAAGATTATTTTTTTTCATTAAAAACTAGTGGCATGAGTTTGCCCAACAGTCTGTATGGCGATCAAAAGAGCCCAATTGTACCAATCCAATCCAGTCTAATCACTTTTAATTACACAAAGCCCTCTAAAGCTTTGTGAACAAAATCCCGAATTAAGTCTGGAGAAAAGCTCCAACAAGTTTCTTCTGTGCGCTGTTAAAGCTGGACAGTCACAAAGCGCAAATCAGTGAATTTTTCTAACACAGTGGAATTTGCGATTGGTACTGTTACTTAAACCAGGAAAACTACCTGACCAAACATCACCATATATGCTGCTATGCATGTTGAACACAATAGAGAAGTTTCTCGAACCTGAAAGATAGTACGGTTTCTATGACTATGACACAGACAAAGCAAGAAAATAGTATCGGGTCTCTGGCGGGATTCCATAAGGATCAGTTTTTAGACTTACACTGTCATTCCACTAGTGGTGATAGGCAAAAACTTTACTATTTAGAAGTAAAATAGATTGACGTAGCAGCAAGAACACGACGATAGCTTAAAATTGCAGGATTGGATTTGGTGATTCAAAAAACAGATGCGGTACTGATAACCACAAAAAAAGCAAAAGAAGATGAAATTTATAATTAGTGGGCTTAAAATATATCACAAGAAGCAAAAAATACCTTAGAGTCATGATCGATGTAAGACAGAGCTTCAAATTATGATTTTAGTCGTTACTTAGAATTGTACAAAATCAGAGCGATACTTACATTAAGGAAATTATTTTTTATTCACCACACAAGCTATATAAAGAGACAATGTTTTCGTTTTAAATGAAATCAATATTTTGATGTAATTTGAACATGAATTTTGATGTGACGGTTTCTAAAGAAAGTTCAATTCATAAAAAACTCTCATAGACCGTTTGAATAAATTTTTATGAAATCGCAAAATATTATCATCCAATATCGTTAAATTCATTGTACGCTGGTCTACTGGGTCCCGATAATGTTGTAATTGAGCGAGAGTGGAATTTATGTGCAGTGGACCACAACCCAACCATTTGAAGCAATAATGATGGTGTAGCATTATAGCATAATTTGTATTATGTAAACATTTTGTTCCCAAACCAACGTCCAAGTGTTTTTCGACTCTCCGAACATGTTGTAGCATATGAAAGTATTTCGGAATAATTAAATCAGTTCCCTCTTTTTCATAATTTGGAAAATAAATGTTTTGAAAGCATAGACTCACATGAGTTTGGCAACCTGGACGTTTATGCTCTTCAGCATATTCAACAATATCATACCATGATGTCCAATTACCCAGTGGCATGATTACTTCATCCAAATCAATACAAGCCACATAATCATATTTATATAAATTTCTATAAAAACAATCGTTGTATGGCAACAGTTCGTTCAACACCTTATTAAGATAGTGATGCTTCATAATATAACGCATAATATAAGGAAACACAGGTTCACCACGTGCATAGGAATGAGGATATACCCTTAAGAAACCTTGTTCCTTATAATAATCTATTACTTTGGTAACATTCGGATGTACTGTTATTGAGTAAGCAATTACTTCTTGAGCACCAAGTATGCGCATCATTTCCATCCATTCTACCAAGCGTGCGGATATATCAACAAATGGAAACACCAAATTCTTCAAACAAACAGCAAAACCACCTTTCGTGATATTTCGTGTTGGTGATTCATATATAACTTTCAAGTGATTTGTAGCTCTTTCGCATTCCTCAGCAACAATGGATACACTTTGTGGTACTTCAGAAACCTTATTCCTTGGTAGCACACATGTTATCAAAAATGGATACAAAACATTTGGATTACCACCCCAATACTTAAACCAAATTGGAAAGTATTTTGTTATGGGCACAATAAAAGGTTCCTTTTGCTTTTCATACCACAACTGGCAGTAACTTGTGGGAAATTTCTCTTCAATTTGATTCACCATCGCCAAAACTCGTATTACTGGATGATCTGGAAAGGCAGTTCGATTGTCATAGTATGCTCCGAACAGTTCAAAAGTCACATTTAAATTTTCAAATTCCTGATAAAAATTATTATGAAACTTTATATGCAAAATATTGGGATATTGAGCGCAGGTAGAATTTATGCCATAACCCTTATCTTTATTTTGTATATAAAGTTGAAACGGCAAATTGTGCAGTTCTTGATCAACACCTTCAATCATTTGCTCGATTGTGGGCTCTAAATAAAATTCATTAAAAATTCTCATCTTATCAAATGTCGAGTTTTTTATTTACCTCGCACTAGGGTATCCAATTTCAAATGTTCCGGATATATGGGATTAGAAATACTATCCACATACCAGGCGATTGAGAAAATAAAAAGTTCCACTAGAATGACGACTGCCAAAATATAAAAACAGCGCTGAGGAAACATTTTGTTTAAATAAACTTAATCAAATAGTATATGCAAAATAAATTTTAAGTCCACTGTTAATTTAAAACCTTTTGGCTACATAGCAAATATAATTGACGAGAAATTTTTAAAATAAACACAACTAAAATGTAAAAGTTTCTTAATTAAAAATATTACTACTATTAAAAAATAACAAAATGTTATAAAAATCAATGCTTTTTTGATGCTATCATAAACAAAGTATGGAGTATTTAGAAGGGATGACGGTATACTGCAACTTATCGACCAAAGCACTTATAGAGAGAGTCTCTGAAATGAACTTGTTTAATTTTACAGCTATCAACATCTCTAACTATATCTTTAATTCCTACACATCGAATCTTATTGGGTTCAATGAAAGCTGAAATGAGCTAATGTACAAAACTTTCTTTCTACATTTCACAAAATATCTGAGTATTAAATCTATATTGGCCTTAAAAACACAAAAAAATTAAGATAATGTTCTATAGACTATGTCTACGGCGAGACATTGAATCAGCTTAAGCTCGTTCGAAGTGTTTTAACGAAAATTACTGATGTGAAGATTGCTGTCTCTAAAAACTGCATATTTCTTCTGTTTCAAATTCATAAGCTCTTCCCTTACGACGAATATTCTTACTACATACATCATCCAAGTTATTATTTAGTTTTTTTTGGAGACGCTTACTTGCTAGCCCTGTTCTGTCTAATTGTTATATGAACAGAATACTTTCGATGAAACAATATTGTGGAATATAACACAATGACTACAAATTGTGCTGTAGTAATGTTCTATGTCTCACTAGGACGACTTAGACATACCAAGTGGAATATGCAATAAAGTTTAGGTAATATGTAAACAGTAAAATAATGCATTTTAAACCTAAACAAAAAACATTTGCATTAAACGGACCTAACCAAACTATTAGTAAAGTGTATATATTCTGTGTATATAAGTAGTTGTTTATCACTGTCTAAGTATTTGTTTATCACTGTCTCAGGTGGACAGTGAAAGACATAAAGAATGTGCTTATTTGTTATAGCCTCATGTAATCTTTGTCTAGAATGATTAATTCAAGGAAGGCATATTTAATTATCTATGGCCAACAAAGAAAAATTTGTTGTATTTGTAGTTTGCTGTGATAACCTGCATCACGCATAAAACTGAATAGAGGAGGGCCCTGTCTTCAAATATCTCTAATATAATTCTGAATTTTCAATAAATATTTTAATTTCGTATAACAAAATAAGTTCTGCCGAATTAAGTTTACACTTCCAGAAAACACTACTCATTTAAAATAAATATCATACGAAATATAAATTAGATTATCCTTAGTTATACTTCATACTCATTAATAACCTAAAATGAGAAAAATTATTGTCCTCTCTGTCTCGCTGTTGTCTCTCTCCCTCTCCCTTTCTATCTCTCCACACTTGTCTATTCTACTTTATCCATATTCTTTTCGCTTTTTTGTTCTCTAATCTCTCATTTTTTCCTACTATCTTCTATTTTCTTTCTCTTTTGCTATCCATTTTCTCTTTATTTTTCTCTATGCATTTTTGTCTCTCTCTCTCTTTTTCTCTTTTAATTCCTTTTTTTTCAATATTTCTACCCATTTTTTATTCCCTCATAGGTTAATCATTAATAAATTTTTATATAAAATCTTAACGTTTGGTTCGATTCTTATTATTATTATTATTATTATTTGGTTCGATTATTGTTCCGGAAATTTTTTTTTTGTGTCTCCTTTATAAACCAAATGAATTTATTATTTTCATTAAATTGCAAAAACCGTTGTTATATATTCAGATTATTTATGGAATTATAAGAAAACAGTTATCAAAACAATACTTGATATAAATTTTTTGATTTCTATTGATGAGCTTCCTTTTGTTTTTAATATAATTGTGATAATAAAAAATACTCTCGGAATAAGAATTAATTAGCAAATATAATTTTATACATAATTAAAATAATAAGCCTAAGGGTATATTAACCTAAAGGTTAGTGCCGTAAATGGGTTATAAAACACAACACTTTGGTCGGGTGTTGGAACTATAAAATCACATTAATACTACATATGAGGGTCACTATTTATATTTTAAGTCTTCGTAACACTGATTATTGTCAGGTGTCACCTGGCTTTTGGTTACGAAAGTTTGGCCTGTTTCTTTAATTAAACACGACCTACCTTAGACTTAATGTCAAAAGAGCTTTGTGTTCGAGTGTTCGCGAAAAAATGGAATTAACGCGAGAGAGTTTTCATGCGATGATTTATTACGAATTTCGACGTGGATTATCAAGACAAGAATACATCGGTCAACTTACTTCCACATTTGGCAATGGAGCTCCATCTTTTGCCACAGTGAAATGCTGGTACAATGATTTTAATCATGGCCGCAATTCGCTCGCACAGTTTGGACGAAATTCGTGAAAGTCATCCAAAATCAGTTGTTGTGCCAGAAATCATTGATGCTGTGCAAAAACTGATAATGCAAGATCGCCATGCGACATACTATGAGGTTGAGGAAACCGGAGGTACTAGTTCCACCAGGATATATAAAATATTGCATGATCATTTAGCCGTGAGAAAGGTTTGTTCTTGTTGGATATCATCCCCCATTATTTGACAAAATCTCAAAAAGATGCTCGTGTCAATTGGTGCACACAAATGCTCAAGAAATACAATGGCGGTACTTCAAAGATGTATATAAGATTCTACGAGTTAGAGGTGACGAATCATGGATATTTGCATATGAGCCGAAACGTAAACAGCAGTCAATTGCATGGGTGTTTCAAGTTGAACCAAATCTAACAAAAGGCGTTCGAGGTCGAAACACTTCGAAACAAATGGGCGCTTGTTTTTTCAGGAAAACTGGTCATGTGGCAACTATACAGATACCACTACAGAAAAGTATAATGATTAATTTCAAATGGTATACAACCATTTGTTTATCGTAAGTCTTCAATAAGAAGACTCACTGCATTGTCTTTTCCATCATCGAGTGCTTACACATGTCGTCTAATAACAGACTACTCCCATTTGAATATTCCAAAAATCGAATTGATGGATAATCTTCCGTACAGTCGTGATTTACCACCCAATGACTTCGTATTGTTCCCGACCGTCAAGAGTTAATTAAGTGGAGAACGATTTTTGTCGGCGAAAGAAGCCGCTGTTGCTTTTAAAAACCAATTTTTGGAGATGTCTGAAGAAGATTGCAAAAAATGCTTTGACAAATGGTTCTAACGCGTGCAAAAGTGTATTTATCATAAAGAAGAACACTTTCTAAAACAATAAATCAATGTTCAATTAACAGTTTAAAATTTTTTATTATTACGCTCAAAATATAAGTAGTAACCCTCGTAATCCAATTTAATTCAAGCACAAGTTAAATTCAAGCCATAATTTTTATTTCTATTTTTTTCACAAAGTTCATGTGGTAACATTGGTAATTCTTCACTGATGCCTTTAACCATTTCCTCAAAGCTTGACTGTGGAAAATTCTTTATATTACCCTAAGTCTATTGACAAAAAAAATTTTTTATTAATTTCTACTACGGTATCCAAATTTAGTTCTTGGTGAGACATAGTTTTAATTATCTTCGAAATGATATTTGTAAAGACAAAAATCATTAAACTGATAACTAAAAGCAATAGAGAAGGGAAAATTAACGAATTTTAAGGTGAAAAAAGAAAGAAGTAGAAAGACGTGAGAACGAAGAGCTTGAAAAGCTTGGCGACAGGAATATGGCTCCTGCAAGAATGAAAATGGTTATCTAGTGAAAAATATCCAAAACATGCTTAACATTTATAGAGATCACTTCACGAACCTACTAAGTGGCGGTAGTAGTGATGTGACTAAAAGCGAAGAAGATCCAGAATTAATCATCCCGCCTCCCGAACATAAGAAGCTTAAACAGCTATAATGCGGCTCAAAAGCAACAAAGCTACAGGCGCCAATGGTTTACCGGCTGAGTGGTTTAATGCTGGTGGTGTGAAAGTATTTGTTTGTTTGAGATCCAGCGTAAGCACCAAAAATGACGTCAGCCTAGAGATTTAACGAAGAGCCACAGACTTACTTCGAGCTAAATAAGCAATTAAGAAATAAAACCGTCTCTTGTCAAATAAAAATCAATTACTAATAGTGATGTGAAGGCACTTGACATCACTATCTCTTACATGTCGGCGACGAGCATCGAATTAGATGAAACAATATGCTGTATGAGCTATACCACGACATTAACATATTTAAGCGCAAAAAACTTTATAGGCTTCGCTGTATAGGTCAGGTCGCCCAAATGGAAGAAAGTGATCCAGCTAGAAAGGTGTTTGACTCAGTACCAGCTTATGGAAAACACTGTAGATAATAATTTGGAGATGCTCGGTACTACCAACTGGCACAGCAAGCCAATGATCAAGCTGGTTGGCGGAGACTATTCGACGAGACCAAGGACAGGTCACGACTGTAATCGCCAACTAAGTAAGTAAGTACATTAGTCATTAATTATAATTATACAAAGTTAAAGCGATACTTTCATCAAAAAAAATTTTTTTTTTTTATTAACTACACAAACTATATACGAAAATAGTTTCTTTTCAAATGAAATTCTTTCGATGAAATCATTAACACATTTCGATGTAATTTGAACATAAATTTCGACTATTTCTAAATAAAGTTCAATTTGTAAAAAACTTCCATAGACCGTTTGATTAAATTTTTATGAAATCGCAAAATGTTATCATCCAATACCGTTAAATTCTTTGTACGCAGATCTACTGGGTCCCGATAATGTTGTAATTGAGCGAGAATGGAATTTATGTGCAGTGGACCACAACCCAACCATTTGAGGCAGTGATGACGGTGTAGCGTTACAGCATAATTTGTATTATGTAAACATTTGGTGCCGAAACCAACGTCCAAGTGTTTTTCGAATCTCCGTACATGTTGTAGCATATGAAAGTATTTCGGAATAATTGAATCAGTTTTTTCTTTTACAAATTTTGGAAAATAAGTGTTTTGAAAGCATAGACTCACATGAGTTTGGCAACCTGGACGCTTATGCTCTTCAGCATATTCAACAATATCATACCATGATGTCCAATTACCCAGTGGCATGATCACTTCATTCAAATCAATACAAGCCACATAATCATATTTATATAAATTTCTATAAAAGCAATCGTTGTATGGCAACAGTTCGTTCAACACCTTATTAAGATAGTGATGCTTCATAATATAACGCAAAATATAAGGAAACACTGGTTCACCACGCGCATAGGAATGAGGATATACCCTTAAGAAACCTTGTTCCTTATAATAATCTATTACTTTGGTAACATTCGGATGTACTGTTATTGAGTAAGCAATTACTTCTTGAGCACCAAGTATGCGCATCATTTCCATCCATTCTACCAAGCGTGCGGATATATCAACAAATGGAAACACCAAATTCTTCAAACAAACAGCAAAACCACCTTTCGTGATATTTCGTGTTGGTGGTTCATATATAACTTTCAAGTGATTTGTAGCTCTTTCGCATTCCTCAGCAACAATGGATACAC